>NW_028242144.1:0-405026 GCF_964263255.1 Lissotriton vulgaris | reverse complement strand
GATCATCAGTGTTAGAGCTAAAATTAGCATGTTTAAAGTGATTTTCATGCTTCCAGGGGCTCGGGAAGTTCATTAAATACCATTTGGAGGCATTTAATGTTCGAGCAAAAAACGGCTGATTTTTGACAAAAGAGATAACACCCCCCCATTACGTCATGCTTCAGAAATGTGGAAAATGGTCCGTTTTCAAATGTTTTATTTTTGAACGTCAGTTCACATTTGTAGGTGGATCATCAGTGTTAGAGCTAAAATTAGCATGTTTAAAGTGATTTTCATGCTTCCAGGGGGTCGGGAAGTTAATTAAATACCATTTGGAGGCATTTAATGTTCGAGCAAAAACGGCTGATTTTCGACAAAAGAGATAACACCCCCCCATTACGTCATGCTTCAGAAATGTGGAAAATGGTCCGTTTTCAAATGTTTTATTTTTGAACGTCAGTTCACATTTGTAGGTGGATCATCAGTGTTAGAGCTAAAATTAGCATGTTTAAAGTGATTTTCATGCTTCCAGGGGCCCAAAACACAAGATTTATGGAATGGTTAAAAGTGCATGAAAATGGCCAATTTACTCACTCTGAATTCTCAAAAAGGGTTTCTTCACCCCGGGAAGTTAATTAAATACCATTTGGAGGCATTTAATGTTCGAGCAAAAACGGCTGATTTTCGACAAAAGAGATAACACCCCCCCATTACGTCATGCTTCAGAAATGTGGAAAATGGTCCGTTTTCAAATGTTTTATTTTTGAACGTCAGTTCACATTTGTAGGGGGATTATCAGTGTTAGAGCTAAAATTAGCATGTTTAAAGTGATTTTCATGCTTCCAGGGGCCCAAAACACAAGATTAATGGAATGGTTAAAAGTGCATAAAAATGGCCAATTTACTCACTCTGAGTTCTCAAAAAGGGTTTCTTCACCCCGGGAAGTGAAATAAATACCATTTGGAGGCATTTAATGTTCGAGCAAAAACGGCTGATTTTCGACAAAAGAGATAACACCCCCCCATTACGTCATGCTTCAGAAATGTGGAAAATGGTCCGTTTTCAAATGTTTTATTTTTGAACGTCAGTTCACATTTGTAGGTGGATCATCAGTGTTAGAGCTAAAATTAGCATGTTTAAAGTGATTTTCATGCTTCCAGGGGCCCAAAACACAAGATTTATGGAATGGTTAAAAGTGCATGAAAATGGCCAATTTACTCACTCTGAGTTCTCAAAAAGGGTTTCTTCACCCCGGGAAGTTAATTAAATACCATTTGGAGGCATTTAATGTTCGAGCAAAAACGGCTGATTTTCGACAAAAGAGATAACACCCCCCCATTACGTCATGCTTCAGAAATGTGGAAAATGGTCCGTTTTCAAATGTTTTATTTTTGAACGTCAGTTCACATTTGTAGGTGGATCATGAGTGTTAGAGCTAAAATTAGCATGTTTAAAGTGATTTTCATGCTTCCAGGGGCTCGGGAAGTTAATTAAATACCATTTGGAGGCATTTAATGTTCGAGCAAAAACGGCTGATTTTCGACAAAAGAGATAACACCCCCCCATTACGTCATGCTTCAGAAATGTGGAAAATGGTCCGTTTTCAAATGTTTTATTTTTGAACGTCAGTTCACATTTGTAGGTGGATCATCAGTGTTAGAGCTAAAATTAGCATGTTTAAAGTGATTTTCATGCTTCCAGGGGCCCAAAACACAAGATTTATGGAATGGTTAAAAGTGCATGAAAATGGCCAATTTACTCACTCTGAGTTCTCAAAAAGGGTTTCTTCACCCCGGGAAGTTAATTAAATACCATTTGGAGGCATTTAATGTTCGAGCAAAAACGGCTGATTTTCGACAAAAGAGATAACACCCCCCCATTACGTCATGCTTCAGAAATGTGGAAAATGGTCCGTTTTCAAATGTTTTATTTTTGAACGTCAGTTCACATTTGTAGGTGGATCATCAGTGTTAGAGCTAAAATTAGCATGTTTAAAGTGATTGTCATGCTTCCAGGGGCTCGGGAAGTTAATTAAATACCATTTGGAGGCATTTAATGTTCGAGCAAAAACGGCTGATTTTCGACAAAAGAGATAACACCCCCCCATTACGTCATGCTTCAGAAATGTGGAAAATGGTCCGTTTTCAAATGTTTTATTTTTGAACGTCAGTTCACATTTGTAGGTGGATCATCAGTGTTAGAGCTAAAATTAGCATGTTTAAAGTGATTTTCATGCTTCCAGGGGCTCGGGAAGTTAATTAAATACCTTTTGGAGGCATTTAATGTTCGAGCAAAAACGGCTGATTTTCGACAAAAGAGATAACACCCCCCCATTACGTCATGCTTCAGAAATGTGGAAAATGGTCCGTTTTCAAATGTTTTATTTTTGAACGTCAGTTCACATTTGTAGGTGGATCATCAGTGTTAGAGCTAAAATTAGCATGTTTAAAGTGATTTTCATGCTTCCAGGGGCTCGGGAAGTTAATTAAATACCATTTGGAGGCATTTAATGTTCGAGCAAAAACGGCTGATTTTCGACAAAAGAGATAACACCCCCCCATTACGTCATGCTTCAGAAATGTGGAAAATGGTCCGTTTTCAAATGTTTTATTTTTGAACGTCAGTTCACATTTGTAGGTGGATCATCAGTGTTAGAGCTAAAATTAGCATGTTTAAAGTGATTTTCATGCTTCCAGGGGCCCAAAACACAAGATTTATGGAATGGTTAAAAGTGCATGAAAATGGCCAATTTACTCAATCTGAGTTCTCAAAAAGGGTTTCTTCACCCCGGGAAGTTAATTAAATACCATTTGGAGGCATTTAATGTTCGAGCAAAAACGGCTGATTTTCGACAAAAGAGATAACACCCCCCCATTACGTCATGCTTCAGAAATGTGGAAAATGGTCCGTTTTCAAATGTTTTATTTTTGAACGTCAGTTCACATTTGTAGGTGGATCATCAGTGTTAGAGCTAAAATTAGCATGTTTAAAGTGATTTTCATGCTTCCAGGGGCTCGGGAAGTTAATTAAATACCATTTGGAGGCATTTAATGTTCGAGCAAAAACGGCTGATTTTCGACAAAAGAGATAACACCCCCCCCATTACGTCATGCTTCAGAAATGTGGAAAATGGTCCGTTTTCAAATGTTTTATTTTTGAACGTCAGTTCACATTTGTAGGTGGATCATCAGTGTTAGAGCTAAAATTAGCATGTTTAAAGTGATTTTCATGCTTCCAGGGGCCCAAAACACAAGATTTATGGAATGGTTAAAAGTGCATGAAAATGGCCAATTTACTCACTCTGAGTTCTCAAAAAGTGTTTCTTCACCCCGGGAAGTTAATTAAATACCATTTGGAGGCATTTAATGTTCGAGCAAAAACGGCTGATTTTCGACAAAAGAGATAACACCCCCCCATTACGTCATGCTTCAGAAATGTGGAAAATGGTCCGTTTTCAAATGTTTTATTTTTGAACGTCAGTTCACATTTGTAGGTGGATCATCAGTTTTAGAGCTAAAATTAGCATGTTTAAAGTGATTTTCATGCTTCCAGGGGCTCGGGAAGTGAAATAAATACCATTTGGAGGCATTTAATGTTCGAGCAAAAACGGCTGATTTTCGACAAAAGAGATAACACCCCCCCCATTACGTCATGCTTCAGAAATGTGGAAAATGGTCCGTTTTCAAATGTTTTATTTTTGAACGTCAGTTCACATTTGTAGGTGGATCATCAGTGTTAGAGCTAAAATTAGCATGTTTAAAGTGATTTTCATGCTTCCAGGGGTTTGGGAAGTTAATTAAATACCATTTGGAGGCATTTAATGTTCGAGCAAAAACGGCTGATTTTCGACAAAAGAGATAACACCCCCCCATTACGTCATGCTTCAGAAATGTGGAAAATGGTCCGTTTTCAAATGTTTTATTTTTGAACGTCAGTTCACATTTGTAGGTGGATCATCAGTGTTAGAGCTAAAATTAGCATGTTTAAAGTGATTTTCATGCTTCCAGGGGCTCGGGAAGTTCATTAAATACCATTTGGAGGCATTTAATGTTCGAGCAAAAAACGGCTGATTTTCGACAAAAGAGATAACACCCCCCCATTTTGTCATGCTTCAGAAATGTGGAAAATGGTCCGTTTTCAAATGTTTTATTTTTGAACGTCAGTTCACATTTGTAGGTGGATCATCAGTTTTAGAGCTAAAATTAGCATGTTTAAAGTGATTTTCATGCTTCCAGGGGCTCGGGAAGTGAAATAAATACCATTTGGAGGCATTTAATGTTCGAGCAAAAACGGCTGATTTTCGACAAAAGAGATAACACCCCCCCATTACGTCATGCTTCAGAAATGTGGAAAATGGTCCGTTTTCAAATGTTTTATTTTTAAACGTCAGTTCACATTTGTAGGTGGATCATCAGTGTTAGAGCTAAAATTAGCATGTTTAAAGTGATTTTCATGCTTCCAGGGGCTCGGGAAGTTAATTAAATTCCATTTGGAGGCATTTAATGTTCGAGCAAAAACGGCTGATTTTCGACAAAAGAGATAACACCCCCCCATTACGTCATGCTTCAGAAATGTGGAAAATGGTCCGTTTTCAAATGTTTTATTTTTGAACGTCAGTTCACATTTGTAGGTGGATCATCAGTGTTAGAGCTAAAATTAGCATGTTTAAAGTGATTTTCATGCTTCCAGGGGCTCGGGAAGTTCATTAAATACCATTTGGAGGCATTTAATGTTCGAGCAAAAAACGGCTGATTTTCGACAAAAGAGATAACACCCCCCCATTACGTCATGCTTCAGAAATGTGGAAAATGGTCCGTTTTCAAATGTTTTATTTTTGAACGTCAGTTCACATTTGTAGGTGGATCATCAGTGTTAGAGCTAAAATTAGCATGTTTAAAGTGATTTTCATGCTCCCAGGGGCTCGGGAAGTTAATTAAATACCATTTGGAGGCATTTAATGTTCGAGCAAAAACGGCTGATTTTCGACAAAAGAGATAACACCCCCCCATTACGTCATGCTTCAGAAATGTGGAAAATGGTCCGTTTTCAAATGTTTTATTTTTGAACGTCAGTTCACATTTGTAGGTGGATCATCAGTGTTAGAGCTAAAATTAGCATGTTTAAAGTGATTTTCATGCTTCCAGGGGCCCAAAACACAAGATTTATGGAATGGTTAAAAGTGCATGAAAATGGCCAATTTACTCACTCTGAGTTCTCAAAAAGGGTTTCTTCACCCCGGGAAGTTAATTAAATACCATTTGGAGGCATTTAATGTTCGAGCAAAAACGGCTGATTTTCGACAAAAGAGATAACACCCCCCCATTACGTCATGCTTCAGAAATGTGGAAAATGGTCCGTTTTCAAATGTTTTATTTTTGAACGTCAGTTCACATTTGTAGGGGGATTATCAGTGTTAGAGCTAAAATTAGCATGTTTAAAGTGATTTTCATGCTTCCAGGGGCTCGGGAAGTTAATTAAATACCATTTGGAGGCATTTAATGTTCGAGCAAAAACGGCTGATTTTCGACAAAAGAGATAACACCCCCCCATTACGTCATGCTTCAGAAATGTGGAAAATGGTCCGTTTTCAAATGTTTTATTTTTGAACGTCAGTTCACATTTGTAGGTGGATCATCAGTGTTAGAGCTAAAATTAGCATGTTTAAAGTGATTTTCATGCTTCCAGGGGCCCAAAACACAAGATTAATGGAATGGTTAAAAGTGCATAAAAATGGCCAATTTACTCACTCTGAGTTCTCAAAAAGGGTTTCTTCACCCCGGGAAGTGAAATAAATACCATTTGGAGGCATTTAATGTTCGAGCAAAAACGGCTGATTTTCGACAAAAGAGATAACACCCCCCCATTACGTCATGCTTCAGAAATGTGGAAAATGGTCCGTTTTCAAATGTTTTATTTTTGAACGTCAGTTCACATTTGTAGGTGGATCATCAGTGTTAGAGCTAAAATTAGCATGTTTAAAGTGATTTTCATGCTTCCAGGGGCCCAAAACACAAGATTTATGGAATGGTTAAAAGTGCATGAAAATGGCCAATTTACTCACTCTGAGTTCTCAAAAAGGGTTTCTTCACCCCGGGAAGTTAATTAAATACCATTTGGAGGCATTTAATGTTCGAGCAAAAACGGCTGATTTTCGACAAAAGAGATAACACCCCCCCATTACGTCATGCTTCAGAAATGTGGAAAATGGTCCGTTTTCAAATGTTTTATTTTTGAACGTCAGTTCACATTTGTAGGTGGATCATGAGTGTTAGAGCTAAAATTAGCATGTTTAAAGTGATTTTCATGCTTCCAGGGGCTCGGGAAGTTAATTAAATACCATTTGGAGGCATTTAATGTTCGAGCAAAAACGGCTGATTTTCGACAAAAGAGATAACACCCCCCCATTACGTCATGCTTCAGAAATGTGGAAAATGGTCCATTTTCAAATGTTTTATTTTTGAACGTCAGTTCACATTTGTAGGTGGATCATCAGTGTTAGAGCTAAAATTAGCATGTTTAAAGTGATTTTCATGCTTCCAGGGGCCCAAAACACACGATTTATGGAATGGTTAAAAGTGCATGAAAATGGCCAATTTACTCACTCTGAGTTCTCAAAAAGGGTTTCTTCACCCCGGGAAGTTAATTAAATACCATTTGGAGGCATTTAATGTTCGAGCAAAAACGGCTGATTTTCGACAAAAGAGATAACACCCCCCCATTACGTCATGCTTCAGAAATGTGGAAAATGGTCCGTTTTCAAATGTTTTATTTTTGAACGTCAGTTCACATTTGTAGGTGGATCATCAGTGTTAGAGCTAAAATTAGCATGTTTAAAGTGATTGTCATGCTTCCAGGGGCTCGGGAAGTTAATTAAATACCATTTGGAGGCATTTAATGTTCGAGCAAAAACGGCTGATTTTCGACAAAAGAGATAACACCCCCCCATTACGTCATGCTTCAGAAATGTGGAAAATGGTCCGTTTTCAAATGTTTTATTTTTGAACGTCAGTTCACATTTGTAGGTGGATCATCAGTGTTAGAGCTAAAATTAGCATGTTTAAAGTGATTTTCATGCTTCCAGGGGCTCGGGAAGTGAAATAAATACCATTTGGAGGCATTTAATGTTCGAGCAAAAACGGCTGATTTTCGACAAAAGAGATAACACCCCCCCATTACGTCATGCTTCAGAAATGTGGAAAATGGTCCGTTTTCAAATGTTTTATTTTTAAACGTCAGTTCACATTTGTAGGTGGATCATCAGTGTTAGAGCTAAAATTAGCATGTTTAAAGTGATTTTCATGCTTCCAGGGGCTCGGGAAGTTAATTAAATACCATTTGGAGGCATTTAATGTTCGAGCAAAAACGGCTGATTTTCGACAAAAGAGATAACACCCCCCCATTACGTCATGCTTCAGAAATGTGGAAAATGGTCCGTTTTCAAATGTTTTATTTTTGAACGTCAGTTCACATTTGTAGGTGGATCATCAGTGTTAGAGCTAAAATTAGCATGTTTAAAGTGATTTTCATGCTTCCAGGGGCTCGGGAAGTTCATTAAATACCATTTGGAGGCATTTAATGTTCGAGCAAAAAACGGCTGATTTTCGACAAAAGAGATAACACCCCCCCATTACGTCATGCTTCAGAAATGTGGAAAATGGTCCATTTTCAAATGTTTTATTTTTGAACGTCAGTTCACATTTGTAGGTGGATCATCAGTGTTAGAGCTAAAATTAGCATGTTTAAAGTGATTTTCATGCTTCCAGGGGGTCGGGAAGTTAATTAAATACCATTTGGAGGCATTTAATGTTCGAGCAAAAACGGCTGATTTTCGACAAAAGAGATAACACCCCCCCATTACGTCATGCTTCAGAAATGTGGAAAATGGTCCGTTTTCAAATGTTTTATTTTTGAACGTCAGTTCACATTTGTAGGTGGATCATCAGTGTTAGAGCTAAAATTAGCATGTTTAAAGTGATTTTCATGCTTCCAGGGGCCCAAAACACAAGATTTATGGAATGGTTAAAAGTGCATGAAAATGGCCAATTTACTCACTCTGAATTCTCAAAAAGGGTTTCTTCACCCCGGGAAGTTAATTAAATACCATTTGGAGGCATTTAATGTTCGAGCAAAAACGGCTGATTTTCGACAAAAGAGATAACACCCCCCATTACGTCATGCTTCAGAAATGTGGAAAATGGTCCGTTTTCAAATGTTTTATTTTTGAACGTCAGTTCACATTTGTAGGGGGATTATCAGTGTTAGAGCTAAAATTAGCATGTTTAAAGTGATTTTCATGCTTCCAGGGGCCCAAAACACAAGATTAATGGAATGGTTAAAAGTGCATAAAAATGGCCAATTTACTCACTCTGAGTTCTCAAAAAGGGTTTCTTCACCCCGGGAAGTGAAATAAATACCATTTGGAGGCATTTAATGTTCGAGCAAAAACGGCTGATTTTCGACAAAAGAGATAACACCCCCCCATTACGTCATGCTTCAGAAATGTGGAAAATGGTCCGTTTTCAAATGTTTTATTTTTGAACGTCAGTTCACATTTGTAGGTGGATCATCAGTGTTAGAGCTAAAATTAGCATGTTTAAAGTGATTTTCATGCTTCCAGGGGCCCAAAACACAAGATTTATGGAATGGTTAAAAGTGCATGAAAATGGCCAATTTACTCACTCTGAGTTCTCAAAAAGGGTTTCTTCACCCCGGGAAGTTAATTAAATACCATTTGGAGGCATTTAATGTTCGAGCAAAAACGGCTGATTTTCGACAAAAGAGATAACACCCCCCCATTACGTCATGCTTCAGAAATGTGGAAAATGGTCCGTTTTCAAATGTTTTATTTTTGAACGTCAGTTCACATTTGTAGGTGGATCATGAGTGTTAGAGCTAAAATTAGCATGTTTAAAGTGATTTTCATGCTTCCAGGGGCTCGGGAAGTTAATTAAATACCATTTGGAGGCATTTAATGTTCGAGCAAAAACGGCTGATTTTCGACAAAAGAGATAACACCCCCCCATTACGTCATGCTTCAGAAATGTGGAAAATGGTCCGTTTTCAAATGTTTTATTTTTGAACGTCAGTTCACATTTGTAGGTGGATCATCAGTGCTAGAGCTAAAATTAGCATGTTTAAAGTGATTTTCATGCTTCCAGGGGCCCAAAACACAAGATTTATGGAATGGTTAAAAGTGCATGAAAATGGCCAATTTACTCACTCTGAGTTCTCAAAAAGGGTTTCTTCACCCCGGGAAGTTAATTAAATACCATTTGGAGGCATTTAATGTTCGAGCAAAAACGGCTGATTTTCGACAAAAGAGATAACACCCCCCCATTACGTCATGCTTCAGAAATGTGGAAAATGGTCCGTTTTCAAATGTTTTATTTTTGAACGTCAGTTCACATTTGTAGGTGGATCATCAGTGTTAGAGCTAAAATTAGCATGTTTAAAGTGATTTTCATGCTTCCAGGGGCTCGGGAAGTTAATTAAATACCTTTTGGAGGCATTTAATGTTCGAGCAAAAACGGCTGATTTTCGACAAAAGAGATAACACCCCCCCATTACGTCATGCTTCAGAAATGTGGAAAATGGTCCGTTTTCAAATGTTTTATTTTTGAACGTCAGTTCACATTTGTAGGTGGATCATCAGTGTTAGAGCTAAAATTAGCATGTTTAAAGTGATTTTCATGCTTCCAGGGGCCCAAAACACAAGATTTATGGAATGGTTAAAAGTGCATGAAAATGGCCAATTTACTCACTCTGAATTCTCAAAAAGGGTTTCTTCACCCCGGGAAGTTAATTAAATACCATTTGGAGGCATTTAATGTTCGAGCAAAAACGGCTGATTTTCGACAAAAGAGATAACACCCCCCCATTACGTCATGCTTCAGAAATGTGGAAAATGGTCCGTTTTCAAATGTTTTATTTTTGAACGTCAGTTCACATTTGTAGGGGGATTATCAGTGTTAGAGCTAAAATTAGCATGTTTAAAGTGATTTTCATGCTTCCAGGGGCCCAAAACACAAGATTAATGGAATGGTTAAAAGTGCATAAAAATGGCCAATTTACTCACTCTGAGTTCTCAAAAAGGGTTTCTTCACCCCGGGAAGTGAAATAAATACCATTTGGAGGCATTTAATGTTCGAGCAAAAACGGCTGATTTTCGACAAAAGAGATAACACCCCCCCATTACGTCATGCTTCAGAAATGTGGAAAATGGTCCGTTTTCAAATGTTTTATTTTTGAACGTCAGTTCACATTTGTAGGTGGATCATCAGTGTTAGAGCTAAAATTAGCATGTTTAAAGTGATTTTCATGCTTCCAGGGGCCCAAAACACAAGATTTATGGAATGGTTAAAAGTGCATGAAAATGGCCAATTTACTCACTCTGAGTTCTCAAAAAGGGTTTCTTCACCCCGGGAAGTTAATTAAATACCATTTGGAGGCATTTAATGTTCGAGCAAAAACGGCTGATTTTCGACAAAAGAGATAACACCCCCCCATTACGTCATGCTTCAGAAATGTGGAAAATGGTCCGTTTTCAAATGTTTTATTTTTGAACGTCAGTTCACATTTGTAGGTGGATCATGAGTGTTAGAGCTAAAATTAGCATGTTTAAAGTGATTTTCATGCTTCCAGGGGCTCGGGAAGTTAATTAAATACCATTTGGAGGCATTTAATGTTCGAGCAAAAACGGCTGATTTTCGACAAAAGAGATAACACCCCCCCATTACGTCATGCTTCAGAAATGTGGAAAATGGTCCGTTTTCAAATGTTTTATTTTTGAACGTCAGTTCACATTTGTAGGTGGATCATCAGTGCTAGAGCTAAAATTAGCATGTTTAAAGTGATTTTCATGCTTCCAGGGGCCCAAAACACAAGATTTATGGAATGGTTAAAAGTGCATGAAAATGGCCAATTTACTCACTCTGAGTTCTCAAAAAGGGTTTCTTCACCCCGGGAAGTTAATTAAATACCATTTGGAGGCATTTAATGTTCGAGCAAAAACGGCTGATTTTCGACAAAAGAGATAACACCCCCCCATTACGTCATGCTTCAGAAATGTGGAAAATGGTCCGTTTTCAAATGTTTTATTTTTGAACGTCAGTTCACATTTGTAGGTGGATCATCAGTGTTAGAGCTAAAATTAGCATGTTTAAAGTGATTTTCATGCTTCCAGGGGCTCGGGAAGTTAATTAAATACCTTTTGGAGGCATTTAATGTTCGAGCAAAAACGGCTGATTTTCGACAAAAGAGATAACACCCCCCCATTACGTCATGCTTCAGAAATGTGGAAAATGGTCCGTTTTCAAATGTTTTATTTTTGAACGTCAGTTCACATTTGTAGGTGGATCATCAGTGTTAGAGCTAAAATTAGCATGTTTAAAGTGATTTTCATGCTTCCAGGGGCCCAAAACACAAGATTTATGGAATGGTTAAAAGTGCATGAAAATGGCCAATTTACTCACTCTGAATTCTCAAAAAGGGTTTCTTCACCCCGGGAAGTTAATTAAATACCATTTGGAGGCATTTAATGTTCGAGCAAAAACGGCTGATTTTCGACAAAAGAGATAACACCCCCCCATTACGTCATGCTTCAGAAATGTGGAAAATGGTCCGTTTTCAAATGTTTTATTTTTGAACGTCAGTTCACATTTGTAGGGGGATTATCAGTGTTAGAGCTAAAATTAGCATGTTTAAAGTGATTTTCATGCTTCCAGGGGCCCAAAACACAAGATTAATGGAATGGTTAAAAGTGCATAAAAATGGCCAATTTACTCACTCTGAGTTCTCAAAAAGGGTTTCTTCACCCCGGGAAGTGAAATAAATACCATTTGGAGGCATTTAATGTTCGAGCAAAAACGGCTGATTTTCGACAAAAGAGATAACACCCCCCCATTACGTCATGCTTCAGAAATGTGGAAAATGGTCCGTTTTCAAATGTTTTATTTTTGAACGTCAGTTCACATTTGTAGGTGGATCATCAGTGTTAGAGCTAAAATTAGCATGTTTAAAGTGATTTTCATGCTTCCAGGGGCCCAAAACACAAGATTTATGGAATGGTTAAAAGTGCATGAAAATGGCCAATTTACTCACTCTGAGTTCTCAAAAAGGGTTTCTTCACCCCGGGAAGTTAATTAAATACCATTTGGAGGCATTTAATGTTCGAGCAAAAACGGCTGATTTTCGACAAAAGAGATAACACCCCCCCATTACGTCATGCTTCAGAAATGTGGAAAATGGTCCGTTTTCAAATGTTTTATTTTTGAACGTCAGTTCACATTTGTAGGTGGATCATGAGTGTTAGAGCTAAAATTAGCATGTTTAAAGTGATTTTCATGCTTCCAGGGGCTCGGGAAGTTAATTAAATACCATTTGGAGGCATTTAATGTTCGAGCAAAAACGGCTGATTTTCGACAAAAGAGATAACACCCCCCCATTACGTCATGCTTCAGAAATGTGGAAAATGGTCCGTTTTCAAATGTTTTATTTTTGAACGTCAGTTCACATTTGTAGGTGGATCATCAGTGTTAGAGCTAAAATTAGCATGTTTAAAGTGATTTTCATGCTTCCAGGGGCCCAAAACACAAGATTTATGGAATGGTTAAAAGTGCATGAAAATGGCCAATTTACTCACTCTGAATTCTCAAAAAGGGTTTCTTCACCCCGGGAAGTTAATTAAATACCATTTGGAGGCATTTAATGTTCGAGCAAAAACGGCTGATTTTCGACAAAAGAGATAACACCCCCCCATTACGTCATGCTTCAGAAATGTGGAAAATGGTCCGTTTTCAAATGTTTTATTTTTGAACGTCAGTTCACATTTGTAGGTGGATCATCAGTGTTAGAGCTAAAATTAGCATGTTTAAAGTGATTGTCATGCTTCCAGGGGCTCGGGAAGTTAATTAAATACCATTTGGAGGCATTTAATGTTCGAGCAAAAACGGCTGATTTTCGACAAAAGAGATAACACCCCCCCATTACGTCATGCTTCAGAAATGTGGAAAATGGTCCGTTTTCAAATGTTTTATTTTTGAACGTCAGTTCACATTTGTAGGTGGATCATCAGTGTTAGAGCTAAAATTAGCATGTTTAAAGTGATTTTCATGCTTCCAGGGGCTCGGGAAGTTAATTAAATACCTTTTGGAGGCATTTAATGTTCGAGCAAAAACGGCTGATTTTCGACAAAAGAGATAACACCCCCCCATTACGTCATGCTTCAGAAATGTGGAAAATGGTCCGTTTTCAAATGTTTTATTTTTGAACGTCAGTTCACATTTGTAGGTGGATCATCAGTGTTAGAGCTAAAATTAGCATGTTTAAAGTGATTTTCATGCTTCCAGGGGCTCGGGAAGTTAATTAAATACCATTTGGAGGCATTTAATGTTCGAGCAAAAACGGCTGATTTTCGACAAAAGAGATAACACCCCCCCATTACGTCATGCTTCAGAAATGTGGAAAATGGTCCGTTTTCAAATGTTTTATTTTTGAACGTCAGTTCACATTTGTAGGTGGATCATCAGTGTTAGAGCTAAAATTAGCATGTTTAAAGTGATTTTCATGCTTCCAGGGGCCCAAAACACAAGATTTATGGAATGGTTAAAAGTGCATGAAAATGGCCAATTTACTCACTCTGAGTTCTCAAAAAGGGTTTCTTCACCCCGGGAAGTTAATTAAATACCATTTGGAGGCATTTAATGTTCGAGCAAAAACGGCTGATTTTCGACAAAAGAGATAACACCCCCCCATTACGTCATGCTTCAGAAATGTGGAAAATGGTCCGTTTTCAAATGTTTTATTTTTGAACGTCAGTTCACATTTGTAGGTGGATCATCAGTGTTAGAGCTAAAATTAGCATGTTTAAAGTGATTTTCATGCTTCCAGGGGCTCGGGAAGTTAATTAAATACCATTTGGAGGCATTTAATGTTCGAGCAAAAACGGCTGATTTTCGACAAAAGAGATAACACCCCCCCATTACGTCATGCTTCAGAAATGTGGAAAATGGTCCGTTTTCAAATGTTTTATTTTTGAACGTCAGTTCACATTTGTAGGTGGATCATCAGTGTTAGAGCTAAAATTAGCATGTTTAAAGTGATTTTCATGCTTCCAGGGGCCCAAAACACAAGATTAATGGAATGGTTAAAAGTGCATGAAAATGGCCAATTTACTCACTCTGAGTTCTCAAAAAGGGTTTCTTCACCCCGGGAAGTGAAATAAATACCATTTGGAGGCATTTAATGTTCGAGCAAAAACGGCTGATTTTCGACAAAAGAGATAACACCCCCCCATTACGTCATGCTTCAGAAATGTGGAAAATGGTCCGTTTTCAAATGTTTTATTTTTGAACGTCAGTTCACATTTGTAGGTGGATCATCAGTGTTAGAGCTAAAATTAGCATGTTTAAAGTGATTTTCATGCTTCCAGGGGCTCGGGAAGTTAATTAAATACCATTTGGAGGCATTTAATGTTCGAGCAAAAACGGCTGATTTTCGACAAAAGAGATAACACCCCCCCATTACGTCATGCTTCAGAAATGTGGAAAATGGTCCGTTTTCAAATGTTTTATTTTTGAACGTCAGTTCACATTTGTAGGTGGATCATCAGTGTTAGAGCTAAAATTAGCATGTTTAAAGTGATTTTCATGCTTCCAGGGGCCCAAAACACAAGATTTATGGAATGGTTAAAAGTGCATGAAAATTGCCAATTTACTCACTCTGAGTTCTCAAAAAGGGTTTCTTCACCCCGGGAAGTTAATTAAATACCATTTGGAGGCATTTAATGTTCGAGCAAAAACGGCTGATTTTCGACAAAAGAGATAACACCCCCCCATTACGTCATGCTTCAGAAATGTGGAAAATGGTCCGTTTTCAAATGTTTTATTTTTGAACGTCAGTTCACATTTGTAGGTGGATCATCAGTGTTAGAGCTAAAATTAGCATGTTTAAAGTGATTTTCATGCTTCCAGGGGCCCAAAACACAAGATTTATGGAATGGTTAAAAGTGCATGAAAATGGCCAATTTACTCACTCTGAGTTCTCAAAAAGGGTTTCTTCACCCCGGGAAGTTAATTAAATACCATTTGGAGGCATTTATTGTTCGAGCAAAAACGGCTGATTTTCGACAAAAGAGATAACACCCCCCCATTACGTCATGCTTCAGAAATGTGGAAAATGGTCCGTTTTCAAATGTTTTATTTTTGAACGTCAGTTCACATTTGTAGGTGGATCATCAGTGTTAGAGCTAAAATTAGCATGTTTAAAGTGATTTTCATGCTTCCAGGGGCTCGGGAAGTTATTTAAATACCATTTGGAGGCATTTAATGTTCGAGCAAAAACGGCTGATTTTTGACAAAAGAGATAACACCCCCCCCATTACGTCATGCTTCAGAAATGTGGAAAATGGTCCGTTTTCAAATGTTTTATTTTTGAACGTCAGTTCACATTTGTAGGTGGATCATCAGTGTTAGAGCTAAAATTAGCATGTTTAAAGTGATTTTCATGCTTCCAGGGGCTCGGGAAGTTAATTAAATACCATTTGGAGGCATTTAATGTTCGAGCAAAAACGGCTGATTTTCGACAAAAGAGATAACACCCCCCCATTACGTCATGCTTCAGAAATGTGGAAAATGGTCCGTTTTCAAATGTTTTATTTTTGAACGTCAGTTCACATTTGTAGGTGGATCATCAGTGTTAGAGCTAAAATTAGCATGTTTAAAGTGATTTTCATGCTTCCAGGGGCCCAAAACACAAGATTTATGGAATGGTTAAAAGTGCATGAAAATGGCCAATTTACTCACTCTGAGTTCTCAAAAAGGGTTTCTTCACCCCGGGAAGTTAATTAAATACCATTTGGAGGCATTTAATGTTCGAGCAAAAACGGCTGATTTTCGACAAAAGAGATAACACCCCCCCATTACGTCATGCTTCAGAAATGTGGAAAATGGTCCGTTTTCAAATGTTTTATTTTTGAACGTCAGTTCACATTTGTAGGTGGATCATCAGTGTTAGAGCTAAAATTAGCATGTTTAAAGTGATTTTCATGCTTCCAGGGGCCCAAAACACAAGATTAATGGAATGGTTAAAAGTGCATGAAAATGGCCAATTTACTCACTCTGAGTTCTCAAAAAGGGTTTCTTCACCCCGGGAAGTGAAATAAATACCATTTGGAGGCATTTAATGTTCGAGCAAAAACGGCTGATTTTCGACAAAAGAGATAACACCCCCCCATTACGTCATGCTTCAGAAATGTGGAAAATGGTCCGTTTTCAAATGTTTTATTTTTGAACGTCAGTTCACATTTGTAGGTGGATCATCAGTGTTAGAGCTAAAATTAGCATGTTTAAAGTGATTTTCATGCTTCCAGGGGCTCGGGAAGTTAATTAAATACCATTTGGAGGCATTTAATGTTCGAGCAAAAACGGCTGATTTTCGACAAAAGAGATAACACCCCCCCATTACGTCATGCTTCAGAAATGTGGAAAATGGTCCGTTTTCAAATGTTTTATTTTTGAACGTCAGTTCACATTTGTAGGTGGATCATCAGTGTTAGAGCTAAAATTAGCATGTTTAAAGTGATTTTCATGCTTCCAGGGGCTCGGGAAGTTAATTAAATACCATTTGGAGGCATTTAATGTTCGAGCAAAAACGGCTGATTTTCGACAAAAGAGATAACACCCCCCCCATTACGTCATGCTTCAGAAATGTGGAAAATGGTCCGTTTTCAAATGTTTTATTTTGAACGTCAGTTCACATTTGTAGGTGGATCATCAGTGTTAGAGCTAAAATTAGCATGTTTAAAGTGATTTTCATGCTTCCAGGGGCCCAAAACACAAGATTTATGGAATGGTTAAAAGTGCATGAAAATGGCCAATTTACTCACTCTGAGTTCTCAAAAAGGGTTTTTTCACCCCGGGAAGTTAATTAAATACCATTTGGAGGCATTTAATGTTCGAGCAAAAACGGCTGATTTTCGACAAAAGAGATAACACCCCCCCATTACGTCATGCTTCAGAAATGTGGAAAATGGTCCGTTTTCAAATGTTTTATTTTTGAACGTCAGTTCACATTTGTAGGTGGATCATCAGTGTTAGAGCTAAAATTAGCATGTTTAAAGTGATTTTCATGCTTCCAGGGGCTCGGGAAGTTAATTAAATACCATTTGGAGGCATTTAATGTTCGAGCAAAAACGGCAGATTTTCGACAAAAGAGATAACACCCCCCCATTACGTCATGCTTCAGAAATGTGGAAAATGGTCCGTTTTCAAATGTTTTATTTTTGAACGTCAGTTCACATTTGTAGGTGGATCATCAGTGTTAGAGCTAAAATTAGCATGTTTAAAGTGATTTTCATGCTTCCAGGGGCCCAAAACACAAGATTAATGGAATGGTTAAAAGTGCATGAAAATGGCCAATTTACTCACTCTGAGTTCTCAAAAAGGGTTTCTTCACCCCGGGAAGTGAAATAAATACCATTTGGAGGCATTTAATGTTCGAGCAAAAACGGCTGATTTTCGACAAAAGAGATAACACCCCCCCATTACGTCATGCTTCAGAAATGTGGAAAATGGTCCGTTTTCAAATGTTTTATTTTTGAACGTCAGTTCACATTTGTAGGTGGATCATCAGTGTTAGAGCTAAAATTAGCATGTTTAAAGTGATTTTCATGCTTCCAGGGGCTCGGGAAGTTAATTAAATACCATTTGGAGGCATTTAATGTTCGAGCAAAAACGGCTGATTTTCGACAAAAGAGATAACACCCCCCCATTACGTCATGCTTCAGAAATGTGGAAAATGGTCCGTTTTCAAATGTTTTATTTTTGAACGTCAGTTCACATTTGTAGGTGGATCATCAGTGTTAGAGCTAAAATTAGCATGTTTAAAGTGATTTTCATGCTTCCAGGGGCCCAAAACACAAGATTTATGGAATGGTTAAAAGTGCATGAAAATGGCCAATTTACTCACTCTGAGTTCTCAAAAAGGGTTTCTTCACCCCGGGAAGTTAATTAAATACCATTTGGAGGCATTTAATGTTCGAGCAAAAACGGCTGATTTTCGACAAAAGAGATAACACCCCCCCATTACGTCATGCTTCAGAAATGTGGAAAATTGTCCGTTTTCAAATGTTTTATTTTGAACGTCAGTTCACATTTGTAGGTGGATCATCAGTGTTAGAGCTAAAATTAGCATGTTTAAAGTGATTTTCATGCTTCCAGGGGCTCGGGAAGTTAATTAAATACCATTTGGAGGCATTTAATGTTCGAGCAAAAACGGCTGATTTTCGACAAAAGAGATAACACCCCCCCATTACGTCATGCTTCAGAAATGTGGAAAATTGTCCGTTTTCAAATGTTTTATTTTTGAACGTCAGTTCACATTTGTAGGTGGATCATCAGTGTTAGAGCTAAAATTAGCATGTTTAAAGTGATTTTCATGCTTCCAGGGGCCCAAAACACAAGATTTATGGAATGGTTAAAAGTGCATGAAAATGGCCAATTTACTCACTCTGAGTTCTCAAAAAGGGTTTCTTCACCCCGGGAAGTTAATTAATTACCATTTGGAGGCATTTATTGTTCGAGCAAAAACGGCTGATTTTCGACAAAAGAGATAACACCCCCCCATTACGTCATGCTTCAGAAATGTGGAAAATGGTCCGTTTTCAAATGTTTTATTTTTGAACGTCAGTTCACATTTGTAGGTGGATCATCAGTGTTAGAGCTAAAATTAGCATGTTTAAAGTGATTTTCATGCTTCCAGGGGCTCGGGAAGTTAATTAAATACCATTTGGAGGCATTTAATGTTCGAGCAAAAACGGCTGATTTTTGACAAAAGAGATAACACCCCCCCCATTACGTCATGCTTCAGAAATGTGGAAAATGGTCCGTTTTCAAATGTTTTATTTTTGAACATCAGTTCACATTTGTAGGTGGATCATCAGTGTTAGAGCTAAAATTAGCATGTTTAAAGTGATTTTCATGCTTCCAGGGGCTCGGGAAGTTAATTAAATACCATTTGGAGGCATTTAATGTTCGAGCAAAACGGCTGATTTTCGACAAAAGAGATAACACCCCCCCATTACGTCATGCTTCAGAAATGTGGAAAATGGTCCGTTTTCAAATGTTTTATTTTTGAACGTCAGTTCACATTTGTAGGTGGATCATCAGTGTTAGAGCTAAAATTAGCATGTTTAAAGTGATTTTCATGCTTCCAGGGGCCCAAAACACAAGATTTATGGAATGGTTAAAAGTGCATGAAAATGGCCAATTTACTCACTCTGAGTTCTCAAAAAGGGTTTCTTCACCCCGGGAAGTTAATTAAATACCATTTGGAGGCATTTAATGTTCGAGCAAAAACGGCTGATTTTCGACAAAAGAGATAACACCCCCCCATTACGTCATGCTTCAGAAATGTGGAAAATGGTCCGTTTTCAAATGTTTTATTTTTGAACGTCAGTTCACATTTGTAGGTGGATCATCAGTGTTAGAGCTAAAATTAGCATGTTTAAAGTGATTTTCATGCTTCCAGGGGCCCAAAACACAAGATTAATGGAATGGTTAAAAGTGCATGAAAATGGCCAATTTACTCACTCTGAGTTCTCAAAAAGGGTTTCTTCACCCCGGGAAGTGAAATAAATACCATTTGGAGGCATTTAATGTTCGAGCAAAAACGGCTGATTTTCGACAAAAGAGATAACACCCCCCCATTACGTCATGCTTCAGAAATGTGGAAAATGGTCCGTTTTCAAATGTTTTATTTTTGAACGTCAGTTCACATTTGTAGGTGGATCATCAGTGTTAGAGCTAAAATTAGCATGTTTAAAGTGATTTTCATGCTTCCAGGGGCTCGGGAAGTTAATTAAATACCATTTGGAGGCATTTAATGTTCGAGCAAAAACGGCTGATTTTCGACAAAAGAGATAACACCCCCCCATTACGTCATGCTTCAGAAATGTGGAAAATGGTCCGTTTTCAAATGTTTTATTTTTGAACGTCAGTTCACATTTGTAGGTGGATCATCAGTGTTAGAGCTAAAATTAGCATGTTTAAAGTGATTTTCATGCTTCCAGGGGCCCAAAACACAAGATTTATGGAATGGTTAAAAGTGCATGAAAATGGCCAATTTACTCACTCTGAGTTCTCAAAAAGGGTTTCTTCACCCCGGGAAGTTAATTAAATACCATTTGGAGGCATTTAATGTTCGAGCAAAAACGGCTGATTTTCGACAAAAGAGATAACACCCCCCCATTACGTCATGCTTCAGAAATGTGGAAAATGGTCCGTTTTCAAATGTTTTGTTTTTGAACGTCAGTTCACATTTGTAGGTGGATCATCAGTGTTAGAGCTAAAATTAGCATGTTTAAAGTGATTTTCATGCTTCCAGGGGCTCGGGAAGTTAATTAAATACCATTTGGAGGCATTTAATGTTCGAGCAAAAACGGCTGATTTTCGACGAAAGAGATAACACCCCCCCATTACGTCATGCTTCAGAAATGTGGAAAATGGTCCGTTTTCAAATGTTTTATTTTTGAACGTCAGTTCACATTTGTAGGTGGATCATCAGTGTTAGAGCTAAAATTAGCATGTTTAAAGTGATTTTCATGCTTCCAGGGGCTCGGGAAGTTAATTAAATACCATTTGGAGGCATTTAATGTTCGAGCAAAAACGGCTGATTTTCGACAAAAGAGATAACACCCCCCCATTACGTCATGCTTCAGAAATGTGGAAAATGGTCCGTTTTCAAATGTTTTATTTTTGAACGTCAGTTCACATTTGTAGGTGGATCATCAGTGTTAGAGGAGCTAAAATTAGCATGTTTAAAGTGATTTTCATGCTTCCAGGGGCCCAAAACACAAGATTTATGGAATGGTTAAAAGTGCATGAAAATGGCCAATTTACTCACTCTGAGTTCTCAAAAAGGGTTTCTTCACCCCGGGAAGTTAATTAAATACCATTTGGAGGCATTTAATGTTCGAGCAAAAACGGCTGATTTTCGACAAAAGAGATAACACCCCCCCATTACGTCATGCTTCAGAAATGTGGAAAATGGTCCGTTTTCAAATGTTTTATTTTTGAACGTCAGTTCACATTTGTAGGTGGATCATCAGTGTTAGAGCTAAAATTAGCATGTTTAAAGTGATTTTCATGCTTCCAGGGGCCCAAAACACAAGATTAATGGAATGGTTAAAAGTGCATGAAAATGGCCAATTTACTCACTCTGAGTTCTCAAAAAGGGTTTCTTCACCCCGGGAAGTGAAATAAATACCATTTGGAGGCATTTAATGTTCGAGCAAAAACGGCTGATTTTCGACAAAAGAGATAACACCCCCCCATTACGTCATGCTTCAGAAATGTGGAAAATGGTCCGTTTTCAAATGTTTTATTTTTGAACGTCAGTTCACATTTGTAGGTGGATCATCAGTGTTAGAGCTAAAATTAGCATGTTTAAAGTGATTTTCATGCTTCCAGGGGCTCGGGAAGTTAATTAAATACCATTTGGAGGCATTTAATGTTCGAGCAAAAACGGCTGATTTTCGACAAAAGAGATAACACCCCCCCATTACGTCATGCTTCAGAAATGTGGAAAATGGTCCGTTTTCAAATGTTTTATTTTTGAACGTCAGTTCACATTTGTAGGTGGATCATCAGTGTTAGAGCTAAAATTAGCATGTTTAAAGTGATTTTCATGCTTCCAGGGGCCCAAAACACAAGATTTATGGAATGGTTAAAAGTGCATGAAAATGGCCAATTTACTCACTCTGAGTTCTCAAAAAGGGTTTCTTCACCCCGGGAAGTTAATTAAATACCATTTGGAGGCATTTAATGTTCGAGCAAAAACGGCTGATTTTCGACAAAAGAGATAACACCCCCCCATTACGTCATGCTTCAGAAATGTGGAAAATGGTCCGTTTTCAAATGTTTTGTTTTTGAACGTCAGTTCACATTTGTAGGTGGATCATCAGTGTTAGAGCTAAAATTAGCATGTTTAAAGTGATTTTCATGCTTCCAGGGGCTCGGGAAGTTAATTAAATACCATTTGGAGGCATTTAATGTTCGAGCAAAAACGGCTGATTTTCGACGAAAGAGATAACACCCCCCCATTACGTCATGCTTCAGAAATGTGGAAAATGGTCCGTTTTCAAATGTTTTATTTTTGAACGTCAGTTCACATTTGTAGGTGGATCATCAGTGTTAGAGCTAAAATTAGCATGTTTAAAGTGATTTTCATGCTTCCAGGGGCCCAAAACACAAGATTAATGGAATGGTTAAAAGTGCATGAAAATGGCCAATTTACTCACTCTGAGTTCTCAAAAAGGGTTTCTTCACCCCGGGAAGTGAAATAAATACCATTTGGAGGCATTTAATGTTCGAGCAAAAACGGCTGATTTTCGACAAAAGAGATAACACCCCCCCATTACGTCATGCTTCAGAAATGTGGAAAATGGTCCGTTTTCAAATGTTTTATTTTTGAACGTCAGTTCACATTTGTAGGTGGATCATCAGTGTTAGAGCTAAAATTAGCATGTTTAAAGTGATTTTCATGCTTCCAGGGGCTCGGGAAGTTAATTAAATACCATTTGGAGGCATTTAATGTTCGAGCAAAAACGGCTGATTTTCGACAAAAGAGATAACACCCCCCCATTACGTCATGCTTCAGAAATGTGGAAAATGGTCCGTTTTCAAATGTTTTATTTTTGAACGTCAGTTCACATTTGTAGGTGGATCATCAGTGTTAGAGCTAAAATTAGCATGTTTAAAGTGATTTTCATGCTTCCAGGGGCCCAAAACACAAGATTTATGGAATGGTTAAAAGTGCATGAAAATGGCCAATTTACTCACTCTGAGTTCTCAAAAAGGGTTTCTTCACCCCGGGAAGTTAATTAAATACCATTTGGAGGCATTTAATGTTCGAGCAAAAACGGCTGATTTTCGACAAAAGAGATAACACCCCCCCATTACGTCATGCTTCAGAAATGTGGAAAATGGTCCGTTTTCAAATGTTTTATTTTTGAACGTCAGTTCACATTTGTAGGTGGATCATCAGTGTTAGAGCTAAAATTAGCATGTTTAAAGTGATTTTCATGCTTCCAGGGGCTCGGGAAGTTAATTAAATACCATTTGGAGGCATTTAATGTTCGAGCAAAAACGGCTGATTTTCGACAAAAGAGATAACACCCCCCCATTACGTCATGCTTCAGAAATGTGGAAAATTGTCCGTTTTCAAATGTTTTATTTTTGAACGTCAGTTCACATTTGTAGGTGGATCATCAGTGTTAGAGCTAAAATTAGCATGTTTAAAGTGATTTTCATGCTTCCAGGGGCCCAAAACACAAGATTTATGGAATGGTTAAAAGTGCATGAAAATGGCCAATTTACTCACTCTGAGTTCTCAAAAAGGGTTTCTTCACCCCGGGAAGTTAATTAAATACCATTTGGAGGCATTTATTGTTCGAGCAAAAACGGCTGATTTTCGACAAAAGAGATAACACCCCCCCATTACGTCATGCTTCAGAAATGTGGAAAATGGTCCGTTTTCAAATGTTTTATTTTTGAACGTCAGTTCACATTTGTAGGTGGATCATCAGTGTTAGAGCTAAAATTAGCATGTTTAAAGTGATTTTCATGCTTCCAGGGGCTCGGGAAGTTAATTAAATACCATTTGGAGGCATTTAATGTTCGAGCAAAAACGGCTGATTTTTGACAAAAGAGATAACACCCCTCCCATTACGTCATGCTTCAGAAATGTGGAAAATGGTCCGTTTTCAAATGTTTTATTTTTGAACGTCAGTTCACATTTGTAGGTGGATCATCAGTGTTAGAGCTAAAATTAGCATGTTTAAAGTGATTTTCATGCTTCCAGGGGCTCAGGAAGTTAATTAAATACCATTTGGAGGCATTTAATGTTCGAGCAAAAACGGCTGATTTTCGACAAAAGAGATAACACCCCCCCATTACGTCATGCTTCAGAAATGTGGAAAATGGTCCGTTTTCAAATGTTTTATTTTTGAACGTCAGTTCACATTTGTAGGTGGATCATCAGTGTTAGAGCTAAAATTAGCATGTTTAAAGTGATTTTCATGCTTCCAGGGGCCCAAAACACAAGATTTATGGAATGGTTAAAAGTGCATGAAAATGGCCAATTTACTCACTCTGAGTTCTCAAAAAGGGTTTCTTCACCCCGGGAAGTTAATTAAATACCATTTGGAGGCATTTAATGTTCGAGCAAAAACGGCTGATTTTCGACAAAAGAGATAACACCCCCCCATTACGTCATGCTTCAGAAATGTGGAAAATGGTCCGTTTTCAAATGTTTTATTTTTGAACGTCAGTTCACATTTGTAGGTGGATCATCAGTGTTAGAGCTAAAATTAGCATGTTTAAAGTGATTTTCATGCTTCCAGGGGCCCAAAACACAAGATTAATGGAATGGTTAAAAGTGCATGAAAATGGCCAATTTACTCACTCTGAGTTCTCAAAAAGGGTTTCTTCACCCCGGGAAGTGAAATAAATACCATTTGGAGGCATTTAATGTTCGAGCAAAAACGGCTGATTTTCGACAAAAGAGATAACACCCCCCCATTACGTCATGCTTCAGAAATGTGGAAAATGGTCCGTTTTCAAATGTTTTATTTTTGAACGTCAGTTCACATTTGTAGGTGGATCATCAGTGTTAGAGCTAAAATTAGCATGTTTAAAGTGATTTTCATGCTTCCAGGGGCTCGGGAAGTTAATTAAATACCATTTGGAGGCATTTAATGTTCGAGCAAAAACGGCTGATTTTCGACAAAAGAGATAACACCCCCCCATTACGTCATGCTTCAGAAATGTGGAAAATGGTCCGTTTTCAAATGTTTTATTTTTGAACGTCAGTTCACATTTGTAGGTGGATCATCAGTGTTAGAGCTAAAATTAGCAGGTTTAAAGTGATTTTCATGCTTCCAGGGGCTCGGGAAGTTAATTAAATACCTTTTGGAGGCATTTAATGTTCGAGCAAAAACGGCTGATTTTCGACAAAAGAGATAACACCCCCCCATTACGTCATGCTTCAGAAATGTGGAAAATGGTCCGTTTTCAAATGTTTTATTTTTGAACGTCAGTTCACATTTGTAGGTGGATCATCAGTGTTAGAGCTAAAATTAGCATGTTTAAAGTGATTTTCATGCTTCCAGGGGCCCAAAACACAAGATTTATGGAATGGTTAAAAGTGCATGAAAATGGCCAATTTACTCACTCTGAATTCTCAAAAAGGGTTTCTTCACCCCGGGAAGTTAATTAAATACCATTTGGAGGCATTTAATGTTCGAGCAAAAACGGCTGATTTTCGACAAAAGAGATAACACCCCCCCATTACGTCATGCTTCAGAAATGTGGAAAATGGTCCGTTTTCAAATGTTTTATTTTTGAACGTCAGTTCACATTTGTAGGGGGATTATCAGTGTTAGAGCTAAAATTAGCATGTTTAAAGTGATTTTCATGCTTCCAGGGGCCCAAAACACAAGATTAATGGAATGGTTAAAAGTGCATAAAAATGGCCAATTTACTCACTCTGAGTTCTCAAAAAGGGTTTCTTCACCCCGGGAAGTGAAATAAATACCATTTGGAGGCATTTAATGTTCGAGCAAAAACGGCTGATTTTCGACAAAAGAGATAACACCCCCCCATTACGTCATGCTTCAGAAATGTGGAAAATGGTCCGTTTTCAAATGTTTTATTTTTGAACGTCAGTTCACATTTGTAGGTGGATCATCAGTGTTAGAGCTAAAATTAGCATGTTTAAAGTGATTTTCATGCTTCCAGGGGCCCAAAACACAAGATTTATGGAATGGTTAAAAGTGCATGAAAATGGCCAATTTACTCACTCTGAGTTCTCAAAAAGGGTTTCTTCACCCCGGGAAGTTAATTAAATACCATTTGGAGGCATTTAATGTTCGAGCAAAAACGGCTGATTTTCGACAAAAGAGATAACACCCCCCCATTACGTCATGCTTCAGAAATGTGGAAAATGGTCCGTTTTCAAATGTTTTATTTTTGAACGTCAGTTCACATTTGTAGGTGGATCATGAGTGTTAGAGCTAAAATTAGCATGTTTAAAGTGATTTTCATGCTTCCAGGGGCTCGGGAAGTTAATTAAATACCATTTGGAGGCATTTAATGTTCGAGCAAAAACGGCTGATTTTCGACAAAAGAGATAACACCCCCCCATTACGTCATGCTTCAGAAATGTGGAAAATGGTCCGTTTTCAAATGTTTTATTTTTGAACGTCAGTTCACATTTGTAGGTGGATCATCAGTGTTAGAGCTAAAATTAGCATGTTTAAAGTGATTTTCATGCTTCCAGGGGCCCAAAACACAAGATTTATGGAATGGTTAAAAGTGCATGAAAATGGCCAATTTACTCACTCTGAATTCTCAAAAAGGGTTTCTTCACCCCGGGAAGTTAATTAAATACCATTTGGAGGCATTTAATGTTCGAGCAAAAACGGCTGATTTTCGACAAAAGAGATAACACCCCCCCATTACGTCATGCTTCAGAAATGTGGAAAATGGTCCGTTTTCAAATGTTTTATTTTTGAACGTCAGTTCACATTTGTAGGTGGATCATCAGTGTTAGAGCTAAAATTAGCATGTTTAAAGTGATTGTCATGCTTCCAGGGGCTCGGGAAGTTAATTAAATACCATTTGGAGGCATTTAATGTTCGAGCAAAAACGGCTGATTTTCGACAAAAGAGATAACACCCCCCCATTACGTCATGCTTCAGAAATGTGGAAAATGGTCCGTTTTCAAATGTTTTATTTTTGAACGTCAGTTCACATTTGTAGGTGGATCATCAGTGTTAGAGCTAAAATTAGCATGTTTAAAGTGATTTTCATGCTTCCAGGGGCTCGGGAAGTTAATTAAATACCTTTTGGAGGCATTTAATGTTCGAGCAAAAACGGCTGATTTTCGACAAAAGAGATAACACCCCCCCATTACGTCATGCTTCAGAAATGTGGAAAATGGTTCGTTTTCAAATGTTTTATTTTTGAACGTCAGTTCACATTTGTAGGTGGATCATCAGTGTTAGAGCTAAAATTAGCATGTTTAAAGTGATTTTCATGCTTCCAGGGGCTCGGGAAGTTAATTAAATACCATTTGGAGGCATTTAATGTTCGAGCAAAAACGGCTGATTTTCGACAAAAGAGATAACACCCCCCCATTACGTCATGCTTCAGAAATGTGGAAAATGGTCCGTTTTCAAATGTTTTATTTTTGAACGTCAGTTCACATTTGTAGGTGGATCATCAGTGTTAGAGCTAAAATTAGCATGTTTAAAGTGATTTTCATGCTTCCAGGGGCCCAAAACACAAGATTTATGGAATGGTTAAAAGTGCATGAAAATGGCCAATTTACTCACTCTGAGTTCTCAAAAAGGGTTTCTTCACCCCGGGAAGTTAATTAAATACCATTTGGAGGCATTTAATGTTCGAGCAAAAACGGCTGATTTTCGACAAAAGAGATAACACCCCCCCATTACGTCATGCTTCAGAAATGTGGAAAATGGTCCGTTTTCAAATGTTTTATTTTTGAACGTCAGTTCACATTTGTAGGTGGATCATCAGTGTTAGAGCTAAAATTAGCATGTTTAAAGTGATTTTCATGCTTCCAGGGGCTCGGGAAGTTAATTAAATACCATTTGGAGGCATTTAATGTTCGAGCAAAAACGGCTGATTTTCGACAAAAGAGATAACACCCCCCCATTACGTCATGCTTCAGAAATGTGGAAAATGGTCCGTTTTCAAATGTTTTATTTTTGAACGTCAGTTCACATTTGTAGGTGGATCATCAGTGTTAGAGCTAAAATTAGCATGTTTAAAGTGATTTTCATGCTTCCAGGGGCCCAAAACACAAGATTAATGGAATGGTTAAAAGTGCATGAAAATGGCCAATTTACTCACTCTGAGTTCTCAAAAAGGGTTTCTTCACCCCGGGAAGTGAAATAAATACCATTTGGAGGCATTTAATGTTCGAGCAAAAACGGCTGATTTTCGACAAAAGAGATAACACCCCCCCATTACGTCATGCTTCAGAAATGTGGAAAATGGTCCGTTTTCAAATGTTTTATTTTTGAACGTCAGTTCACATTTGTAGGTGGATCATCAGTGTTAGAGCTAAAATTAGCATGTTTAAAGTGATTTTCATGCTTCCAGGGGCTCGGGAAGTTAATTAAATACCATTTGGAGGCATTTAATGTTCGAGCAAAAACGGCTGATTTTCGACAAAAGAGATAACACCCCCCCATTACGTCATGCTTCAGAAATGTGGAAAATGGTCCGTTTTCAAATGTTTTATTTTTGAACGTCAGTTCACATTTGTAGGTGGATCATCAGTGTTAGAGCTAAAATTAGCATGTTTAAAGTGATTTTCATGCTTCCAGGGGCCCAAAACACAAGATTTATGGAATGGTTAAAAGTGCATGAAAATGGCCAATTTACTCACTCTGAGTTCTCAAAAAGGGTTTCTTCACCCCGGGAAGTTAATTAAATACCATTTGGAGGCATTTAATGTTCGAGCAAAAACGGCTGATTTTCGACAAAAGAGATAACACCCCCCCATTACGTCATGCTTCAGAAATGTGGAAAATGGTCCGTTTTCAAATGTTTTATTTTTGAACGTCAGTTCACATTTGTAGGTGGATCATCAGTGTTAGAGCTAAAATTAGCATGTTTAAAGTGATTTTCATGCTTCCAGGGGCTCGGGAAGTTAATTAAATACCATTTGGAGGCATTTAATGTTCGAGCAAAAACGGCTGATTTTCGACAAAAGAGATAACACCCCCCCATTACGTCATGCTTCAGAAATGTGGAAAATTGTCCGTTTTCAAATGTTTTATTTTTGAACGTCAGTTCACATTTGTAGGTGGATCATCAGTGTTAGAGCTAAAATTAGCATGTTTAAAGTGATTTTCATGCTTCCAGGGGCCCAAAACACAAGATTTATGGAATGGTTAAAAGTGCATGAAAATGGCCAATTTACTCACTCTGAGTTCTCAAAAAGGGTTTCTTCACCCCGGGAAGTTAATTAAATACCATTTGGAGGCATTTATTGTTCGAGCAAAAACGGCTGATTTTCGACAAAAGAGATAACACCCCCCCATTACGTCATGCTTCAGAAATGTGGAAAATGGTCCGTTTTCAAATGTTTTATTTTTGAACGTCAGTTCACATTTGTAGGTGGATCATCAGTGTTAGAGCTAAAATTAGCATGTTTAAAGTGATTTTCATGCTTCCAGGGGCTCGGGAAGTTAATTAAATACCATTTGGAGGCATTTAATGTTCGAGCAAAAACGGCTGATTTTTGACAAAAGAGATAACACCCCCCCATTACGTCATGCTTCAGAAATGTGGAAAATGGTCCGTTTTCAAATGTTTTATTTTTGAACGTCAGTTCACATTTGTAGGTGGATCATCAGTGTTAGAGCTAAAATTAGCATGTTTAAAGTGATTTTCATGCTTCCAGGGGCTCGGGAAGTTAATTAAATACCATTTGGAGGCATTTAATGTTCGAGCAAAAACGGCTGATTTTCGACAAAAGAGATAACACCCCCCCATTACGTCATGCTTCAGAAATGTGGAAAATGGTCCGTTTTCAAATGTTTTATTTTTGAACGTCAGTTCACATTTGTAGGTGGATCATCAGTGTTAGAGCTAAAATTAGCATGTTTAAAGTGATTTTCATGCTTCCAGGGGCCCAAAACACAAGATTTATGGAATGGTTAAAAGTGCATGAAAATGGCCAATTTACTCACTCTGAGTTCTCAAAAAGGGTTTCTTCACCCCGGGAAGTTAATTAAATACCATTTGGAGGCATTTAATGTTCGAGCAAAAACGGCTGATTTTCGACAAAAGAGATAACACCCCCCCATTACGTCATGCTTCAGAAATGTGGAAAATGGTCCGTTTTCAAATGTTTTATTTTTGAACGTCAGTTCACATTTGTAGGTGGATCATCAGTGTTAGAGCTAAAATTAGCATGTTTAAAGTGATTTACATGCTTCCAGGGGCCCAAAACACAAGATTAATGGAATGGTTAAAAGTGCATGAAAATGGCCAATTTACTCACTCTGAGTTCTCAAAAAGGGTTTCTTCACCCCGGGAAGTGAAATAAATACCATTTGGAGGCATTTAATGTTCGAGCAAAAACGGCTGATTTTCGACAAAAGAGATAACACCCCCCCATTACGTCATGCTTCAGAAATGTGGAAAATGGTCCGTTTTCAAATGTTTTATTTTTGAACGTCAGTTCACATTTGTAGGTGGATCATCAGTGTTAGAGCTAAAATTAGCATGTTTAAAGTGATTTTCATGCTTCCAGGGGCTCGGGAAGTTAATTAAATACCATTTGGAGGCATTTAATGTTCGAGCAAAAACGGCTGATTTTCGACAAAAGAGATAACACCCCCCCATTACGTCATGCTTCAGAAATGTGGAAAATGGTCCGTTTTCAAATGTTTTATTTTTGAACGTCAGTTCACATTTGTAGGTGGATCATCAGTGTTAGAGCTAAAATTAGCATGTTTAAAGTGATTTTCATGCTTCCAGGGGCTCGGGAAGTTAATTAAATACCATTTGGAGGCATTTAATGTTCGAGCAAAAACGGCTGATTTTCGACAAAAGAGATAACACCCCCCCATTACGTCATGCTTCAGAAATGTGGAAAATGGTCCGTTTTCAAATGTTTTATTTTTGAACGTCAGTTCACATTTGTAGGTGGATCATCAGTTTTAGAGCTAAAATTAGCATGTTTAAAGTGATTTTCATGCTTCCAGGGGCTCGGGAAGTGAAATAAATACCATTTGGAGGCATTTAATGTTCGAGCAAAAACGGCTGATTTTCGACAAAAGAGATAACACCCCCCCATTACGTCATGCTTCAGAAATGTGGAAAATGGTCCGTTTTCAAATGTTTTATTTTTGAACGTCAGTTCACATTTGTAGGTGGATCATCAGTGTTAGAGCTAAAATTAGCATGTTTAAAGTGATTTTCATGCTTCCAGGGGCTCGGGAAGTTAATTAAATACCATTTGGAGGCATTTAATGTTCGAGCAAAAACGGCTGATTTTCGACAAAAGAGATAACACCCCCCCATTACGTCATGCTTCAGAAATGTGGAAAATGGTCCGTTTTCAAATGTTTTATTTTTGAACGTCAGTTCACATTTGTAGGTGGATCATCAGTGTTAGAGCTAAAATTAGCATGTTTAAAGTGATTTTCATGCTTCCAGGGGCCCAAAACACAAGATTTATGGAATGGTTAAAAGTGCATGAAAATGGCCAATTTACTCACTCTGAGTTCTCAAAAAGGGTTTCTTCACCCCGGGAAGTGAAATAAATACCATTTGGAGGCATTTAATGTTCGAGCAAAAACGGCTGATTTTCGACAAAAGAGATAACACCCCCCCATTACGTCATGCTTCAGAAATATGGAAAATGGTCCGTTTTCAAATGTTTTATTTTTGAACGTCAGTTCACATTTGTAGGTGGATCATCAGTGTTAGAGCTAAAATTAGCATGTTTAAAGTGATTTTCATGCTTCCAGGGGCTCGGGAAGTGAAATAAATACCATTTGGAGGCATTTAATGTTCGAGCAAAAACGGCTGATTTTCGACAAAAGAGATAACACCCCCCCATTACGTCATGCTTCAGAAATGTGGAAAATGGTCCGTTTTCAAATGTTTTATTTTTGAACGTCAGTTCACATTTGTAGGTGGATCATCAGTGTTAGAGCTAAAATTAGCATGTTTAAAGTGATTTTCATGCTTCCAGGGGCCCAAAACACAAGATTTATGGAATGGTTAAAAGTGCATGAAAATGGCCAATTTACTCACTCTGAGTTCTCAAAAAGGGTTTCTTCACCCCGGGAAGTTAATTAAATACCATTTGGAGGCATTTAATGTTCGAGCAAAAACGGCTGATTTTCGACAAAAGAGATAACACCCCCCCATTACGTCATGCTTCAGAAATGTGGAAAATGGTCCGTTTTCAAATGTTTTATTTTTGAACGTCAGTTCACATTTGTAGGTGGATCATCAGTGTTAGAGCTAAAATTAGCATGTTTAAAGTGATTTTCATGCTTCCAGGGGCTCGGGAAGTTAATTAAATACCATTTGGAGGCATTTAATGTTCGAGCAAAAACGGCTGATTTTCGACAAAAGAGATAACACCCCCCCCATTACGTCATGCTTCAGAAATGTGGAAAATGGTCCGTTTTCAAATGTTTTATTTTTGAACGTCAGTTCACATTTGTAGGTGGATCATCAGTGTTAGAGCTAAAATTAGCATGTTTAAAGTGATTTTCATGCTTCCAGGGGCTCGGGAAGTTAATTAAATACCATTTGGAGGCATTTAATGTTCGAGCAAAAACGGCTGATTTTCGACAAAAGAGATAACACCCCCCCATTACGTCATGCTTCAGAAATGTGGAAAATGGTCCGTTTTCAAATGTTTTATTTTTGAACGTCAGTTCACATTTGTAGGTGGATCATCAGTGTTAGAGCTAAAATTAGCATGTTTAAAGTGATTTTCATGCTTCCAGGGGCCCAAAACACAAGATTTATGGAATGGTTAAAAGTGCATGAAAATGGCCAATTTACTCACTCTGAGTTCTCAAAAAGGGTTTCTTCACCCCGGGAAGTGAAATAAATACCATTTGGAGGCATTTAATGTTCGAGCAAAAACGGCTGATTTTCGACAAAAGAGATAACACCCCCCCATTACGTCATGCTTCAGAAATGTGGAAAATGGTCCGTTTTCAAATGTTTTATTTTTGAACGTCAGTTCACATTTGTAGGTGGATCATCAGTGTTAGAGCTAAAATTAGCATGTTTAAAGTGATTTTCATGCTTCCAGGGGCTCGGGAAGTTAATTAAATACCATTTTGAGGCATTTAATGTTCGAGCAAAAACGGCTGATTTTCGACAAAAGAGATAACACCCCCCCATTACGTCATGCTTCAGAAATGTGGAAAATGGTCCGTTTTCAAATGTTTTATTTTTGAACGTCAGTTCACATTTGTAGGTGGATCATCAGTGTTAGAGCTAAAATTAGCATGTTTAAAGTGATTTTCATGCTTCCAGGGGCTCGGGAAGTTAATTAAATACCATTTGGAGGCATTTAATGTTCGAGCAAAAACGGCTGATTTTCGACAAAAGAGATAACACCCCCCCATCACGTCATGCTTCAGAAATGTGGAAAATGGTCCGTTTTCAAATGTTTTATTTTTGAACGTCAGTTCACATTTGTAGGTGGATCATCAGTGTTAGAGCTAAAATTAGCATGTTTAAAGTGATTTTCATGCTTCCAGGGGCCCAAAACACAAGATTTATGGAATGGTTAAAAGTGCATGAAAATGGCCAATTTACTCACTCTGAGTTCTCAAAAAGGGTTTCTTCACCCCGGGAAGTGAAATAAATACCATTTGGAGGCATTTAATGTTCGAGCAAAAACGGCTGATTTTCGACAAAAGAGATAACACCCCCCCCATTACGTCATGCTTCAGAAATGTGGAAAATGGTCCGTTTTCAAATGTTTTATTTTTGAACGTCAGTTCACATTTGTAGGTGGATCATCAGTGTTAGAGCTAAAATTAGCATGTTTAAAGTGATTTTCATGCTTCCAGGGGCTCGGGAAGTTAATTAAATACCATTTTGAGGCATTTAATGTTCGAGCAAAAACGGCTGATTTTCGACAAAAGAGATAACACCCCCCCATTACGTCATGCTTCAGAAATGTGGAAAATGGTCCGTTTTCAAATGTTTTATTTTTGAACGTCAGTTCACATTTGTAGGTGGATCATCAGTGTTAGAGCTAAAATTAGCATGTTTAAAGTGATTTTCATGCTTCCAGGGGCTCGGGAAGTGAAATAAATACCATTTGGAGGCATTTAATGTTCAAGCAAAAACGGCTGATTTTCGACAAAAGAGATAACACCCCCCCATTACGTCATGCTTCAGAAATGTGGAATATGGTCCGTTTTCAAATGTTTTATTTTTGAACGTCAGTTCACATTTGTAGGTGGATCATCAGTGTTAGAGCTAAAATTAGCATGTTTAAAGTGATTTTCATGCTTCCAGGGGCTCGGGAAGTTAATTAAATACCATTTGGAGGCATTTAATGTTCGAGCAAAAACGGCTGATTTTCGACAAAAGAGATAACACCCCCCCATCACGTCATGCTTCAGAAATGTGGAAAATGGTCCGTTTTCAAATGTTTTATTTTTGAACGTCAGTTCACATTTGTAGGTGGATCATCAGTGTTAGAGCTAAAATTAGCATGTTTAAAGTGATTTTCATGCTTCCAGGGGCCCAAAACACAAGATTTATGGAATGGTTAAAAGTGCATGAAAATGGCCAATTTACTCACTCTGAGTTCTCAAAAAGGGTTTCTTCACCCCGGGAAGTGAAATAAATACCATTTGGAGGCATTTAATGTTTGAGCAAAAACGGCTGATTTTCGACAAAAGAGATAACACCCCCCCTATTACGTCATGCTTCAGAAATGTGGAAAATGGTCCGTTTTCAAATGTTTTATTTTTGAACGTCAGTTCACATTTGTAGGTGGATCATCAGTGTTAGAGCTAAAATTAGCATGTTTAAAGTGATTTTCATGCTTCCAGGGGCTCGGGAAGTGAAATAAATACCATTTGGAGGCATTTAATGTTCGAGCAAAAACGGCTGATTTTCGACAAAAGAGATAACACCCCCCCATTACGTCATGCTTCAGAAATGTGGAAAATGGTCAGTTTTCAAATGTTTTATTTTTGAACGTCAGTTCACATTTGTAGGTGGATCATCAGTGTTAGAGCTAAAATTAGCATGTTTAAAGTGATTTTCATGCTTCCAGGGGCTCAGGAAGTTAATTAAATACCATTTGGAGGCATTTAATGTTCGAGCAAAAACGGCTGATTTTCGACAAAAGAGATAACACCCCCCCATTACGTCATGCTTCAGAAATGTGGAAAATGGTCCGTTTTCAAATGTTTTATTTTTGAACGTCAGTTCACATTTGTAGGTGGATCATCAGTGTTAGAGCTAAAATTAGCATGTTTAAAGTGATTTTCATGCTTCCAGGGGCCCAAAACACAAGATTTATGGAATGGTTAAAAGTGCATGAAAATGGCCAATTTACTCACTCTGAGTTCTCAAAAAGGGTTTCTTCACCCCGGGAAGTGAAATAAATACCATTTGGAGGCATTTAATGTTCGAGCAAAAACGGCTGATTTTTGACAAAAGAGATAACACCCCCCCATTACGTCATGCTTCAGAAATGTGGAAAATGGTCCGTTTTCAAATGTTTTATTTTTGAACGTCAGTTCACATTTGTAGGTGGATCATCAGTGTTAGAGCTAAAATTAGCATGTTTAAAGTGATTTTCATGCTTCCAGGGGCTCGGGAAGTGAAATAAATACCATTTGGAGGCATTTAATGTTCGAGCAAAAACGGCTGATTTTCGACAAAAGAGATAACACCCCCCCATTACGTCATGCTTCAGAAATGTGGAAAATGGTCCGTTTTCAAATGTTTTATTTTTGAACGTCAGTTCACATTTTTGGGTGGATCATCAGTGTTAGAGCTAAAATTAGCATGTTTAAAGTGATTTTCATGCTTCCAGGGGCTCGGGAAGTTAATTAAATACCATTTGGAGGCATTTAATGTTCGAGCAAAAACGGCTGATTTTCGACAGAAGAGATAACACCCCCCCATTACGTCATGCTTCAGAAATGTGGAAAATGGTCCGTTTTCAAATGTTTTATTTTTGAACGTCAGTTCACATTTGTAGGTGGATCATCAGTGTTAGAGCTCAAATTAGCATGTTTAAAGTGATTTTCATGCTTCCAGGGGCCCAAAACACAAGATTTATGGAATGGTTAAAAGTGCATGAAAATGGCCAATTTACTCACTCTGAGTTCTCAAAAAGGGTTTCTTCACCCCGGGAAGTGAAATAAATACCATTTGGAGGCATTTAATGTTCGAGCAAAAACGGCTGATTTTCGACAAAAGAGATAACACCCCCCCATTACGTCATGCTTCAGAAATGTGGAAAATGGTCCGTTTTCAAATGTTTTATTTTTGAACGTCAGTTCACATTTGTAGGTGGATCATCAGTGTTAGAGCTAAAATTAGCATGTTTAAAGTGATTTTCATGCTTCCAGGGGCTCGGGAAGTGAAATAAATACCATTTGGAGGCATTTAATGTTCGAGCAAAAACGGCTGATTTTCGACAAAAGAGATAACACCCCCCCATTACGTCATGCTTCAGAAATGTGGAAAATGGTCCGTTTTCAAATGTTTTATTTTTGAACGTCAGTTCACATTTGTAGGTGGATCATCAGTGTTAGAGCTAAAATTAGCATGTTTAAAGTGATTTTCATGCTTCCAGGGGCCCAAAACACAAGATTTATGGAATGGTTAAAAGTGCATGAAAATGGCCAATTTACTCACTCTGAGTTCTCAAAAAGGGTTTCTTCACCCCGGGAAGTTAATTAAATACCATTTGGAGGCATTTAATGTTCGAGCAAAAACGGCTGATTTTCGACAAAAGAGATAACACCCCCCCATTACGTCATGCTTCAGAAATGTGGAAAATGGTCCGTTTTCAAATGTTTTATTTTTGAACGTCAGTTCACATTTGTAGGTGGATCATCAGTGTTAGAGCTAAAATTAGCATGTTTAAAGTGATTTTCATGCTTCCAGGGGCTCGGGAAGTGAAATAAATACCATTTGGAGGCATTTAATGTTCGAGCAAAAACGGCTGATTTTCGACAAAAGAGATAACACCCCCCCATTACGTCATGCTTCAGAAATGTGGAAAATGGTCCGTTTTCAAATGTTTTATTTTTGAACGTCAGTTCACATTTGTAGGTGGATCATCAGTGTTAGAGCTAAAATTAGCATGTTTAAAGTGATTTTCATGCTTCCAGGGGCTCGGGAAGTTAATTAAATACCATTTGGAGGCATTTAATGTTCGAGCAAAAACGGCTGATTTTCGACAAAAGAGATAACACCCCCCCATTACGTCATGCTTCAGAAATGTGGAAAATGGTCCGTTTTCAAATGTTTTATTTTTGAACGTCAGTTCACATTTGTAGGTGGATCATCAGTGTTAGAGCTAAAATTAGCATGTTTAAAGTGATTTTCATGCTTCCAGGGGCTCGGGAAGTTCATTAAATACCATTTGAGGCATTTAATGTTCGAGCAAAAACGGCTGATTTTCGACAAAAGAGATAACACCCCCCCATTACGTCATGCTTCAGAAATGGTGAAAATGGTCCGTTTTCAAATGTTTTATTTTTGAACGTCAGTTCACATTTGTAGGTGGATCATCAGTGTTAGAGCTAAAATTAGCATGTTTAAAGTGATTTTCATGCTTCCAGGGGCCCAAAACACAAGATTAATGGAATGGTTAAAAGTGCATAAAAATGGCCAATTTACTCACTCTGAGTTCTCAAAAAGGGTTTCTTCACCCCGGGAAGTGAAATAAATACCATTTGGAGGCATTTGATGTTCGAGCAAAAACGGCTGATTTTCGACAAAAGAGATAACACCCCCCCATTACGTCATGCTTCAGAAATGTGGAAAATGGTCCGTTTTCAAATGTTTTATTTTTGAACGTCAGTTCACATTTGTAGGTGGATCATCAGTGTTAGAGCTAAAATTAGCATGTTTAAAGTGATTTTCATGCTTCCAGGGGCCCAAAACACAAGATTTATGGAATGGTTAAAAGTGCATGAAAATGGCCAATTTACTCACTCTGAGTTCTCAAAAAGGGTTTCTTCACCCCGGGAAGTTAATTAAATACCATTTGGAGGCATTTAATGTTCGAGCAAAAACGGCTGATTTTCGACAAAAGAGATAACACCCCCCCATTACGTCATGCTTCAGAAATGTGGAAAATGGTCCGTTTTCAAATGTTTTATTTTTGAACGTCAGTTCACATTTGTAGGTGGATCATCAGTGTTAGAGCTAAAATTAGCATGTTTAAAGTGATTTTCATGCTTCCAGGGGCTCGGGAAGTTAATTAAATACCATTTGGAGGCATTTAATGTTCGAGCAAAAACGGCTGATTTTCGACAAAAGAGATAACACCCCCCCATTACGTCATGCTTCAGAAATGTGGAAAATGGTCCGTTTTCAAATGTTTTATTTTTGAACGTCAGTTCACATTTGTAGGTGGATCATCAGTGTTAGAGCTAAAATTAGCATGTTTAAAGTGATTTTCATGCTTCCAGGGGCCCAAAACACAAGATTAATGGAATGGTTAAAAGTGCATGAAAATGGCCAATTTACTCACTCTGAGTTCTCAAAAAGGGTTTCTTCACCCCGGGAAGTGAAATAAATACCATTTGGAGGCATTTAATGTTCGAGCAAAAACGGCTGATTTTCGACAAAAGAGATAACACCCCCCCATTACGTCATGCTTCAGAAATGTGGAAAATGGTCCGTTTTTTTCAAATGTTTTATTTTTGAACGTCAGTTCACATTTGTAGGTGGATCATCAGTGTTAGAGCTAAAATTAGCATGTTTAAAGTGATTTTCATGCTGCCAGGGGCTCGGGAAGTTAATTAAATACCATTTGGAGGCATTTAATGTTCGAGCAAAAACGGCTGATTTTCGACAAAAGAGATAACACCCCCCCATTACGTCATGCTTCAGAAATGTGGAAAATGGTCCGTTTTCAAATGTTTTATTTTTGAACGTCAGTTCACATTTGTAGGTGGATCATCAGTGTTAGAGCTAAAATTAGCATGTTTAAAGTGATTTTCATGCTTCCAGGGGCCCAAAACACAAGATTAATGGAATGGTTAAAAGTGCATGAAAATGGCCAATTTACTCACTCTGAGTTCTCAAAAAGGGTTTCTTCACCCCGGGAAGTGAAATAAATACCATTTGGAGGCATTTAATGTTCGAGCAAAAACGGCTGATTTTCGACAAAAGAGATAACACCCCCCCATTACGTCATGCTTCAGAAATGTGGAAAATGGTCCGTTTTCAAATGTTTTATTTTTGAACGTCAGTTCACATTTGTAGGTGGATCATCAGTGTTAGAGCTAAAATTAGCATGTTTAAAGTGATTTTCATGCTTCCAGGGGCTCGGGAAGTTAATTAAATACCATTTGGAGGCATTTAATGTTCGAGCAAAAACGGCTGATTTTCGACAAAAGAGATAACACCCCCCCATTACGTCATGCTTCAGAAATGTGGAAAATGGTCAGTTTTCAAATGTTTTATTTTTGAACGTCAGTTCACATTTGTAGGTGGATCATCAGTGTTAGAGCTAAAATTAGCATGTTTAAAGTGATTTTCATGCTTCCAGGGGCCCAAAACACAAGATTTATGGAATGGTTAAAAGTGCATGAAAATGGCCAATTTACTCACTCTGAGTTCTCAAAAAGGGTTTCTTCACCCCGGGAAGTTAATTAAATACCATTTGGAGGCATTTAATGTTCGAGCAAAAACGGCTGATTTTCGACAAAAGAGATAACACCCCCCCATTACGTCATGCTTCAGAAATGTGGAAAATGGTCCGTTTTCAAATGTTTTATTTTTGATCGTCAGTTCACATTTGTAGGTGGATCATCAGTGTTAGAGCTAAAATTAGCATGTTTAAAGTGATTTTCATGCTTCCAGGGGCCCAAAACACAAGATTTATGGAATGGTTAAAAGTGCATGAAAATGGCCAATTTACTCACTCTGAGTTCTCAAAAAGGGTTTCTTCACCCCGGGAAGTTAATTAAATACCATTTGGAGGCATTTAATGTTCGAGCAAAAACGGCTGATTTTCGACAAAAGAGATAACACCCCCCCATTACGTCATGCTTCAGAAATGTGGAAAATGGTCCGTTTTCAAATGTTTTATTTTTGAACGTCAGTTCACATTTGTAGGTGGATCATCAGTGTTAGAGCTAAAATTAGCATGTTTAAAGTGATTTTCATGCTTCCAGGGGCTCGGGAAGTGAAATAAATACCATTTGGAGGCATTTAATGTTCGAGCAAAAACGGCTGATTTTCGACAAAAGAGATAACACCCCCCCATTACGTCATGCTTCAGAAATGTGGAAAATGGTCCGTTTTCAAATGTTTTATTTTTGAACGTCAGTTCACATTTGTAGGTGGATCATCAGTGTTAGAGCTAAAATTAGCATGTTTAAAGTGATTTTCATGCTTCCAGGGGCTCGGGAAGTTAATTAAATACCATTTGGAGGCATTTAATGTTCGAGCAAAAACGGCTGATTTTCGACAAAAGAGATAACACCCCCCCATTACGTCATGCTTCAGAAATGTGGAAAATGGTCCGTTTTCAATTGTTTTATTTTTGAACGTCAGTTCACATTTGTAGGTGGATCATCAGTGTTAGAGCTAAAATTAGCATGTTTAAAGTGATTTTCATGCTTCCAGGGGCTCGGGAAGTTCATTAAATACCATTTGGAGGCATTTAATGTTCGAGCAAAAAACGGCTGATTTTCGACAAAAGAGATAACACCCCCCCATTACGTCATGCTTCAGAAATGTGGAAAATGGTCCGTTTTCAAATGTTTTATTTTTGAACGTCAGTTCACATTTGTAGGTGGATCATCAGTGTTAGAGCTAAAATTAGCATGTTTAAAGTGATTTTCATGCTTCCAGGGGGTCGGGAAGTTAATTAAATACCATTTGGAGGCATTTAATGTTCGAGCAAAAACGGCTGATTTTCGACAAAAGAGATAACACCCCCCCATTACGTCATGCTTCAGAAATGTGGAAAATGGTCCGTTTTCAAATGTTTTATTTTTGAACGTCAGTTCACATTTGTAGGTGGATCATCAGTGTTAGAGCTAAAATTAGCATGTTTAAAGTGATTTTCATGCTCCCAGGGGCTCGGGAAGTTAATTAAATACCATTTGGAGGCATTTAATGTTCGAGCAAAAACGGCTGATTTTCGACAAAAGAGATAACACCCCCCCATTACGTCATGCTTCAGAAATGTGGAAAATGGTCCGTTTTCAAATGTTTTATTTTTGAACGTCAGTTCACATTTGTAGGTGGATCATCAGTGTTAGAGCTAAAATTAGCATGTTTAAAGTGATTTTCATGCTTCCAGGGGCCCAAAACACAAGATTTATGGAATGGTTAAAAGTGCATGAAAATGGCCAATTTACTCACTCTGAGTTCTCAAAAAGGGTTTCTTCACCCCGGGAAGTTAATTAAATACCATTTGGAGGCATTTAATGTTCGAGCAAAAACGGCTGATTTTCGACAAAAGAGATAACACCCCCCCATTACGTCATGCTTCAGAAATGTGGAAAATGGTCCGTTTTCAAATGTTTTATTTTTGAACGTCAGTTCACATTTGTAGGGGGATTATCAGTGTTAGAGCTAAAATTAGCATGTTTAAAGTGATTTTCATGCTTCCAGGGGCTCGGGAAGTTAATTAAATACCATTTGGAGGCATTTAATGTTCGAGCAAAAACGGCTGATTTTCGACAAAAGAGATAACACCCCCCCATTACGTCATGCTTCAGAAATGTGGAAAATGGTCCGTTTTCAAATGTTTTATTTTTGAACGTCAGTTCACATTTGTAGGTGGATCATCAGTGTTAGAGCTAAAATTAGCATGTTTAAAGTGATTTTCATGCTTCCAGGGGCCCAAAACACAAGATTAATGGAATGGTTAAAAGTGCATAAAAATGGCCAATTTACTCACTCTGAGTTCTCAAAAAGGGTTTCTTCACCCCGGGAAGTGAAATAAATACCATTTGGAGGCATTTAATGTTCGAGCAAAAACGGCTGATTTTCGACAAAAGAGATAACACCCCCCCATTACGTCATGCTTCAGAAATGTGGAAAATGGTCCGTTTTCAAATGTTTTATTTTTGAACGTCAGTTCACATTTGTCGGTGGATCATCAGTGTTAGAGCTAAAATTAGCATGTTTAAAGTGATTTTCATGCTTCCAGGGGCCCAAAACACAAGATTTATGGAATGGTTAAAAGTGCATGAAAATGGCCAATTTACTCACTCTGAGTTCTCAAAAAGGGTTTCTTCACCCCGGGAAGTTAATTAAATACCATTTGGAGGCATTTAATGTTCGAGCAAAAACGGCTGATTTTCGACAAAAGAGATAACACCCCCCCATTACGTCATGCTTCAGAAATGTGGAAAATGGTCCGTTTTCAAATGTTTTATTTTTGATCGTCAGTTCACATTTGTAGGTGGATCATCAGTGTTAGAGCTAAAATTAGCATGTTTAAAGTGATTTTCATGCTTCCAGGGGCCCAAAACACAAGATTTATGGAATGGTTAAAAGTGCATGAAAATGGCCAATTTACTCACTCTGAGTTCTCAAAAAGGGTTTCTTCACCCCGGGAAGTTAATTAAATACCATTTGGAGGCATTTAATGTTCGAGCAAAAACGGCTGATTTTCGACAAAAGAGATAACATCCCCCCATTACGTCATGCTTCAGAAATGTGGAAAATGGTCCGTTTTCAAATGTTTTATTTTTGAACGTCAGTTCACATTTGTAGGTGGATCATCAGTGTTAGAGCTAAAATTAGCATGTTTAAAGTGATTTTCATGCTTCCAGGGGCTCGGGAAGTGAAATAAATACCATTTGGAGGCATTTAATGTTCGAGCAAAAACGGCTGATTTTCGACAAAAGAGATAACACCCCCCCATTACGTCATGCTTCAGAAATGTGGAAAATGGTCCGTTTTCAAATGTTTTATTTTTGAACGTCAGTTCACATTTGTAGGTGGATCATCAGTGTTAGAGCTAAAATTAGCATGTTTAAAGTGATTTTCATGCTTCCAGGGGCTCGGGAAGTTAATTAAATACCATTTGGAGGCATTTAATGTTCGAGCAAAAACGGCTGATTTTCGACAAAAGAGATAACACCCCCCCATTACGTCATGCTTCAGAAATGTGGAAAATGGTCCGTTTTCAATTGTTTTATTTTTGAACGTCAGTTCACATTTGTAGGTGGATCATCAGTGTTAGAGCTAAAATTAGCATGTTTAAAGTGATTTTCATGCTTCCAGGGGCTCGGGAAGTTCATTAAATACCATTTGGAGGCATTTAATGTTCGAGCAAAAAACGGCTGATTTTCGACAAAAGAGATAACACCCCCCCATTACGTCATGCTTCAGAAATGTGGAAAATGGTCCGTTTTCAAATGTTTTATTTTTGAACGTCAGTTCACATTTGTAGGTGGATCATCAGTGTTAGAGCTAAAATTAGCATGTTTAAAGTGATTTTCATGCTTCCAGGGGGTCGGGAAGTTAATTAAATACCATTTGGAGGCATTTAATGTTCGAGCAAAAACGGCTGATTTTCGACAAAAGAGATAACACCCCCCCATTACGTCATGCTTCAGAAATGTGGAAAATGGTCCGTTTTCAAATGTTTTATTTTTGAACGTCAGTTCACATTTGTAGGTGGATCATCAGTGTTAGAGCTAAAATTAGCATGTTTAAAGTGATTTTCATGCTCCCAGGGGCTCGGGAAGTTAATTAAATACCATTTGGAGGCATTTAATGTTCAAGCAAAAACGGCTGATTTTCGACAAAAGAGATAACACCCCCCCATTACGTCATGCTTCAGAAATGTGGAAAATGGTCCGTTTTCAAATGTTTTATTTTTGAACGTCAGTTCACATTTGTAGGTGGATCATCAGTGTTAGAGCTAAAATTAGCATGTTTAAAGTGATTTTCATGCTTCCAGGGGCCCAAAACACAAGATTTATGGAATGGTTAAAAGTGCATGAAAATGGCCAATTTACTCACTCTGAGTTCTCAAAAAGGGTTTCTTCACCCCGGGAAGTTAATTAAATACCATTTGGAGGCATTTAATGTTCGAGCAAAAACGGCTGATTTTCGACAAAAGAGATAACACCCCCCCATTACGTCATGCTTCAGAAATGTGGAAAATGGTCCGTTTTCAAATGTTTTATTTTTGAACGTCAGTTCACATTTGTAGGGGGATTATCAGTGTTAGAGCTAAAATTAGCATGTTTAAAGTGATTTTCATGCTTCCAGGGGCTCGGGAAGTTAATTAAATACCATTTGGAGGCATTTAATGTTCGAGCAAAAACGGCTGATTTGCGACAAAAGAGATAACACCCCCCCATTACGTCATGCTTCAGAAATGTGGAAAATGGTCCGTTTTCAAATGTTTTATTTTTGAACGTCAGTTCACATTTGTAGGTGGATCATCAGTGTTAGAGCTAAAATTAGCATGTTTAAAGTGATTTTCATGCTTCCAGGGGCCCAAAACACAAGATTAATGGAATGGTTAAAAGTGCATAAAAATGGCCAATTTACTCACTCTGAGTTCTCAAAAAGGGTTTCTTCACCCCGGGAAGTGAAATAAATACCATTTGGAGGCATTTAATGTTCGAGCAAAAACGGCTGATTTTCGACAAAAGAGATAACACCCCCCCATTACGTCATGCTTCAGAAATGTGGAAAATGGTCCGTTTTCAAATGTTTTATTTTTGAACGTCAGTTCACATTTGTAGGTGGATCATCAGTGTTAGAGCTAAAATTAGCATGTTTAAAGTGATTTTCATGCTTCCAGGGGCCCAAAACACAAGATTTATGGAATGGTTAAAAGTGCATGAAAATGGCCAATTTACTCACTCTGAGTTCTCAAAAAGGGTTTCTTCACCCCGGGAAGTTAATTAAATACCATTTGGAGGCATTTAATGTTCGAGCAAAAACGGCTGATTTTCGACAAAAGAGATAACACCCCCCATTACGTCATGCTTCAGAAATGTGGAAAATGGTCCGTTTTCAAATGTTTTATTTTTGAACGTCAGTTCACATTTGTAGGTGGATCATGAGTGTTAGAGCTAAAATTAGCATGTTTAAAGTGATTTTCATGCTTTCAGGGGCTCGGGAAGTTAATTAAATACCATTTGGAGGCATTTAATGTTCGAGCAAAAACGGCTGATTTTCGACAAAAGAGATAACACCCCCCCCATTACGTCATGCTTCAGAAATGTGGAAAATGGTCCGTTTTCAAATGTTTTATTTTTGAACGTCAGTTCACATTTGTAGGTGGATCATCAGTGTTAGAGCTAAAATTAGCATGTTTAAAGTGATTGTCATGCTTCCAGGGGCTCGGGAAGTTAATTAAATACCATTTGGAGGCATTTAATGTTCGAGCAAAAACGGCTGATTTTCGACAAAAGAGATAACACCCCCCCATTACGTCATGCTTCAGAAATGTGGAAAATGGTCCGTTTTCAAATGTTTTATTTTTGAACGTCAGTTCACATTTGTAGGTGGATCATCAGTGTTAGAGCTAAAATTAGCATGTTTAAAGTGATTTTCATGCTTCCAGGGGCTCGGGAAGTTAATTAAATACCATTTGGAGGCATTTAATGTTCGAGCAAAAACGGCTGATTTTCGACAAAAGAGATAACACCCCCCCATTACGTCATGCTTCAGAAATGTGGAAAATGGTCAGTTTTCAAATGTTTTATTTTTGAACGTCAGTTCACATTTGTAGGTGGATCATCAGTGTTAGAGCTAAAATTAGCATGTTTAAAGTGATTTTCATGCTTCCAGGGGCCCAAAACACAAGATTTATGGAATGGTTAAAAGTGCATGAAAATGGCCAATTTACTCACTCTGAGTTCTCAAAAAGGGTTTCTTCACCCCGGGAAGTTAATTAAATACCATTTGGAGGCATTTAATGTTCGAGCTAAAACGGCTGATTTTCGACAAAAGAGATAACACCCCCCCATTACGTCATGCTTCAGAAATGTGGAAAATGGTCCGTTTTCAAATGTTTTATTTTTGAACGTCAGTTCACATTTGTAGGTGGATCATCAGTGTTAGAGCTAAAATTAGCATGTTTAAAGTGATTTTCATGCTTCCAGGGGCCCAAAACACAAGATTTATGGAATGGTTAAAAGTGCATGAAAATGGCCAATTTACTCACTCTGAGTTCTCAAAAAGGGTTTCTTCACCCCGGGAAGTTAATTAAATACCATTTGGAGGCATTTAATGTTCGAGCAAAAACGGCTGATTTTCGACAAAAGAGATAACACCCCCCCATTACGTCATGCTTCAGAAATGTGGAAAATGGTCCGTTTTCAAATGTTTTATTTTTGAACGTCAGTTCACATTTGTAGGTGGATCATCAGTGTTAGAGCTAAAATTAGCATGTTTAAAGTGATTTTCATGCTTCCAGGGGCTCGGGAAGTGAAATAAATACCATTTGGAGGCATTTAATGTTCGAGCAAAAACGGCTGATTTTCGAAAAAGAGATAACACCCCCCCATTACGTCATGCTTCAGAAATGTGGAAAATGGTCCGTTTTCAAATGTTTTATTTTTGAACGTCAGTTCACATTTGTAGGTGGATCATCAGTGTTAGAGCTAAAATTAGCATGTTTAAAGTGATTTTCATGCTTCCAGGGCCTCGGGAAATTAATTAAATACCATTTGGAGGCATTTAATGTTCGAGCAAAAACGGCTGATTTTCGACAAAAGAGATAACACCCCCCATTACGTCATGCTTCAGAAATGTGGAAAATGGTCCGTTTTCAAATGTTTTATTTTTGAACGTCAGTTCACATTTGTAGGTGGATCATCAGTGTTAGAGCTAAAATTAGCATGTTTAAAGTGATTTTCATGCTTCCAGGGGCTCGGGAAGTTCATTAAATACCATTTGGAGGCATTTAATGTTCGAGCAAAAAACGGCTGATTTTCGACAAAAGAGATAACACCCCCCCATTACGTCATGCTTCAGAAATGTGGAAAATGGTCCGTTTTAAAATGTTTTATTTTTGAACGTCAGTTCACATTTGTAGGTGGATCATGAGTGTTAGAGCTAAAATTAGCATGTTTAAAGTGATTTTCATGCTTCCAGGGGCTCGGGAAGTTAATTAAATACCATTTGGAGGCATTTAATGTTCGAGCAAAAACGGCTGATTTACTCACTCTGAGTTCTCAAAAAGGGTTTCTTCACCCCGGGAAGTGAAATAAATACCATTTGGAGGCATTTGATGTTCGAGCAAAAACGGCTGATTTTCGACAAAAGAGATAACACCCCCCCATTACGTCATGCTTCAGAAATGTGGAAAATGGTCCGTTTTCAAATGTTTTATTTTTGAACGTCAGTTCACATTTGTAGGTGGATCATCAGTGTTAGAGCTAAAATTAGCATGTTTAAAGTGATTGTCATGCTTCCAGGGGCTCGGGAAGTTAATTAAATACCATTTGGAGGCATTTAATGTTCGAGCAAAAACGGCTGATTTTCGACAAAAGAGATAACAACCCCCCATTACGTCATGCTTCAGAAATGTGGAAAATGGTCCGTTTTCAAATGTTTTATTTTTGAACGTCAGTTCACATTTGTAGGTGGATCATCAGTGTTAGAGCTAAAATTAGCATGTTTAAAGTGATTTTCATGCTTCCAGGGCCTCGGGAAGTTAATTAAATACCATTTGGAGGCATTTAATGTTCGAGCAAAAACGGCTGATTTTCGACAAAAGAGATAACACCCCCCCCATTACGTCATGCTTCAGAAATGTGGAAAATGGTCCGTTTTCAAATGTTTTATTTTTGAACGTCAGTTCACATTTGTAGGTGGATCATCAGTGTTAGAGCTAAAATTAGCATGTTTAAAGTGATTTTCATGCTTCCAGGGGCTCGGGAAGTTCATTAAATACCATTTGGAGGCATTTAATGTTCGAGCAAAAAACGGCTGATTTTCGACAAAAGAGATAACACCCCCCCATTACGTCATGCTTCAGAAATGTGGAAAATGGTCCGTTTTCAAATGTTTTATTTTTGAACGTCAGTTCACATTTGTAGGTGGATCATCAGTGTTAGAGCTCAAATTAGCATGTTTAAAGTGATTTTCATGCTTCCAGGGGCCCAAAACACAAGATTTATGGAATGGTTAAAAGTGCATGAAAATGGCCAATTTACTCACTCTGAGTTCTCAAAAAGGGTTTCTTCACCCCGGGAAGTGAAATAAATACCATTTGGAGGCATTTAATGTTCGAGCAAAAACGGCCGATTTTCGACAAAAGAGATAACACCCCCCCATTACGTCATGCTTCAGAAATGTGGAAAATGGTCCGTTTTCAAATGTTTTATTTTTGAACGTCAGTTCACATTTGTAGGTGGATCATCAGTGTTAGAGCTAAAATTAGCATGTTTAAAGTGATTTTCATGCTTCCAGGGGCTCGGGAAGTGAATTAAATACCATTTGGAGGCATTTAATGTTCGAGCAAAAACGGCTGATTTTCGACAAAAGAGATAACACCCCCCCATTACGTCATGCTTCAGAAATGTGGAAAATGGTCAGTTTTCAAATGTTTTATTTTTGAACGTCAGTTCACATTTGTAGGTGGATCATCAGTGTTAGAGCTAAAATTAGCATGTTTAAAGTGATTTTCATGCTTCCAGGGGCCCAAAACACAAGATTTATGGAATGGTTAAAAGTGCATGAAAATGGCCAATTTACTCACTCTGAGTTCTCAAAAAGGGTTTCTTCACCCCGGGAAGTTAATTAAATACCATTTGGAGGCATTTAATGTTCGAGCAAAAACGGCTGATTTTCGACAAAAGAGATAACACCCCCCCATTACGTCATGCTTCAGAAATGTGGAAAATGGTCCGTTTTCAAATGTTTTATTTTTGAACGTCAGTTCACATTTGTAGGTGGATCATCAGTGTTAGAGCTAAAATTAGCATGTTTAAAGTGATTTTCATGCTTCCAGGGGCTCGGGAAGTGAAATAAATACCATTTGGAGGCATTTAATGTTCGAGCAAAAACGGCTGATTTTCGACAAAAGAGATAACACCCCCCCATTACGTCATGCTTCAGAAATGTGGAAAATGGTCCGTTTTCAAATGTTTTATTTTTGAACGTCAGTTCACATTTGTAGGTGGATCATCAGTGTTAGAGCTAAAATTAGCATGTTTAAAGTGATTTTCATGCTTCCAGGGGCTCGGGAAGTTAATTAAATACCATTTGGAGGCATTTAATGTTTGAGCAAAAACGGCTGATTTTCGACAAAAGAGATAACACCCCCCCATTACGTCATGCTTCAGAAATGTGGAAAATGGTCCGTTTTCAAATGTTTTATTTTTGAACGTCAGTTCACATTTGTAGGTGGATCATCAGTGTTAGAGCTAAAATTAGCATGTTTAAAGTGATTTTCATGCTTCCAGGGGCTCGGGAAGTTCATTAAATACCATTTGGAGGCATTTAATGTACGAGCAAAAACGGCTGATTTTCGACAAAAGAGATAACACCCCCCCATTACGTCATGCTTCAGAAATGGTGAAAATGGTCCGTTTTCAAATGTTTTATTTTTGAACGTCAGTTCACATTTGTAGGTGGATCATCAGTGTTAGAGCTAAAATTAGCATGTTTAAAGTGATTTTCATGCTTCCAGGGGCCCAAAACACAAGATTAATGGAATGGTTAAAAGTGCATAAAAATGGCCAATTTACTCACTCTGAGTTCTCAAAAAGGGTTTCTTCACCCCGGGAAGTGAAATAAATACCATTTGGAGGCATTTGATGTTCGAGCAAAAACTGCTGATTTTCGACAAAAGAGATAACACCCCCCCATTACGTCATGCTTCAGAAATGTGAAAAATGGTCCGTTTTCAAATGTTTTATTTTTGAACGTCAGTTCACATTTGTAGGTGGATCATCAGTGTTAGAGCTAAAATTAGCATGTTTAAAGTGATTTTCATGCTTCCAGGGGCCCAAAACACAAGATTTATGGAATGGTTAAAAGTGCATGAAAATGGCCAATTTACTCACTCTGAGTTCTCAAAAAGGGTTTCTTCACCCCGGGAAGTTAATTAAATACCATTTGGAGGCATTTAATGTTCGAGCAAAAACGGCTGATTTTCGACAAAAGAGATAACACCCCCCCATTACGTCATGCTTCAGAAATGTGGAAAATGGTCCGTTCTCAAATGTTTTATTTTTGAACGTCAGTTCACATTTGTAGGTGGATCATCAGTGTTAGAGCTAAAATTAGCATGTTTAAAGTGATTTTCATGCTTCCAGGGGCTCGGGAAGTTAATTAAATACCATTTGGAGGCATTTAATGTTCAAGCAAAAACGGCTGATTTTCGACAAAAGAGATAACACCCCCCCATTACGTCATGCTTCAGAAATGTGGAAAATGGTCCGTTTTCAAATGTTTTATTTTTGAACGTCAGTTCACATTTGTAGGTGGATCATCAGTGTTAGAGCTAAAATTAGCATGTTTAAAGTGATTTTCATGCTTCCAGGGGCCCAAAACACAAGATTAATGGAATGGTTAAAAGTGCATGAAAATGGCCAATTTACTCACTCTGAGTTCTCAAAAAGGGTTTCTTCACCCCGGGAAGTGAAATAAATACCATTTGGAGGCATTTAATGTTCGAGCAAAAACGGCTGATTTTCGACAAAAGAGATAACACCCCCCCATTACGTCATGCTTCAGAAATGTGGAAAATGGTCCGTTTTCAAATGTTTTATTTTTGAACGTCAGTTCACATTTGTAGGTGGATCATCAGTGTTAGAGCTAAAATTAGCATGTTTAAAGTGATTTTCATGCTGCCAGGGGCTCGGGAAGTTAATTAAATACCATTTGGAGGCATTTAATGTTCGAGCAAAAACGGCTGATTTTCGACAAAAGAGATAACACCCCCCCATTACGTCATGCTTCAGAAATGTGGAAAATGGTCCGTTTTCAAATGTTTTATTTTTGAACGTCAGTTCACATTTGTAGGTGGATCATCAGTGTTAGAGCTAAAATTAGCATGTTTAAAGTGATTTTCATGCTTCCAGGGGCCCAAAACACAAGATTAATGGAATGGTTAAAAGTGCATGAAAATGGCCAATTTACTCACTCTGAGTTCTCAAAAAGGGTTTCTTCACCCCGGGAAGTGAAATAAATACCATTTGGAGGCATTTAATGTTCGAGCAAAAACGGCTGATTTTCGACAAAAGAGATAACACCCCCCCATTACGTCATGCTTCAGAAATGTGGAAAATGGTCCGTTTTCAAATGTTTTATTTTTGAACGTCAGTTCACATTTGTAGGTGGATCATCAGTGTTAGAGCTAAAATTAGCATGTTTAAAGTGATTTTCATGCTTCCAGGGGCTCGGGAAGTTAATTAAATACCATTTGGAGGCATTTAATGTTCGAGCAAAAACGGCTGATTTTCGACAAAAGAGATAACACCCCCCCATTACGTCATGCTTCAGAAATGTGGAAAATGGTCAGTTTTCAAATGTTTTATTTTTGAACGTCAGTTCACATTTGTAGGTGGATCATCAGTGTTAGAGCTAAAATTAGCATGTTTAAAGTGATTTTCATGCTTCCAGGGGCCCAAAACACAAGATTTATGGAATGGTTAAAAGTGCATGAAAATGGCCAATTTACTCACTCTGAGTTCTCAAAAAGGGTTTCTTCACCCCGGGAAGTTAATTAAATACCATTTGGAGGCATTTAATGTTCGAGCAAAAACGGCTGATTTTCGACAAAAGAGATAACACCCCCCCATTACGTCATGCTTCAGAAATGTGGAAAATGGTCCGTTTTCAAATGTTTTATTTTTGATCGTCAGTTCACATTTGTAGGTGGATCATCAGTGTTAGAGCTAAAATTAGCATGTTTAAAGTGATTTTCATGCTTCCAGGGGCCCAAAACACAAGATTTATGGAATGGTTAAAAGTGCATGAAAATGGCCAATTTACTCACTCTGAGTTCTCAAAAAGGGTTTCTTCACCCCGGGAAGTTAATTAAATACCATTGGAGGCATTTAATGTTCGAGCAAAAACGGCTGATTTTCGACAAAAGAGATAACACCCCCCCATTACGTCATGCTTCAGAAATGTGGAAAATGGTCCGTTTTCAAATGTTTTATTTTTGAACGTCAGTTCACATTTGTAGGTAGATCATCAGTGTTAGAGCTAAAATTAGCATGTTTAAAGTGATTTTCATGCTTCCAGGGGCTCGGGAAGTGAAATAAATACCATTTGGAGGCATTTAATGTTCGAGCAAAAACGGCTGATTTTCGACAAAAGAGATAACACCCCCCCATTACGTCATGCTTCAGAAATGTGGAAAATGGTCCGTTTTCAAATGTTTTATTTTTGAACGTCAGTTCACATTTGTAGGTGGATCATCAGTGTTAGAGCTAAAATTAGCATGTTTAAAGTGATTTTCATGCTTCCAGGGGCTCGGGAAGTTAATTAAATACCATTTGGAGGCATTTAATGTTCGAGCAAAAACGGCTGATTTTCGACAAAAGAGATAACACCCCCCCATTACGTCATGCTTCAGAAATGTGGAAAATGGTCCGTTTTCAATTGTTTTATTTTTGAACGTCAGTTCACATTTGTAGGTGGATCATCAGTGTTAGAGCTAAAATTAGCATGTTTAAAGTGATTTTCATGCTTCCAGGGGCTCGGGAAGTTCATTAAATACCATTTGGAGGCATTTAATGTTCGAGCAAAAAACGGCTGATTTTCGACAAAAGAGATAACACCCCCCCATTACGTCATGCTTCAGAAATGTAGAAAATGGTCCGTTTTCAAATGTTTTATTTTTGAACGTCAGTTCACATTTGTAGGTGGATCATCAGTGTTAGAGCTAAAATTAGCATGTTTAAAGTGATTTTCATGCTTCCAGGGGGTCGGGAAGTTAATTAAATACCATTTGGAGACATTTAATGTTCGAGCAAAAACGGCTGATTTTCGACAAAAGAGATAACACCCCCCCATTACGTCATGCTTCAGAAATGTGGAAAATGGTCCGTTTTCAAATGTTTTATTTTTGAACGTCAGTTCACATTTGTAGGTGGATCATCAGTGTTAGAGCTAAAATTAGCATGTTTAAAGTGATTTTCATGCTCCCAGGGGCTCGGGAAGTTAATTAAATACCATTTGGAGGCATTTAATGTTCGAGCAAAAACGGCTGATTTTCGACAAAAGAGATAACACCCCCCCATTACGTCATGCTTCAGAAATGTGGAAAATGGTCCGTTTTCAAATGTTTCATTTTTGAACGTCAGTTCACATTTGTAGGTGGATCATCAGTGTTAGAGCTAAAATTAGCATGTTTAAAGTGATTTTCATGCTTCCAGGGGCCCAAAACACAAGATTTATGGAATGGTTAAAAGTGCATGAAAATGGCCAATTTACTCACTCTGAGTTCTCAAAAAGGGTTTCTTCACCCCGGGAAGTTAATTAAATACCATTTGGAGGCATTTAATGTTCGAGCAAAAACGGCTGATTTTCGACAAAAGAGATAACACCCCCCCATTACGTCATGCTTCAGAAATGTGGAAAATGGTCCGTTTTCAAATGTTTTATTTTTGAACGTCAGTTCACATTTGTAGGGGGATTATCAGTGTTAGAGCTAAAATTAGCATGTTTAAAGGGATTTTCATGCTTCCAGGGGCTCGGGAAGTTAATTAAATACCATTTGGAGGCATTTAATGTTCGAGCAAAAACGGCTGATTTTCGACAAAAGAGATAACACCCCCCCATTACGTCATGCTTCAGAAATGTGGAAAATGGTCCGTTTTCAAATGTTTTATTTTTGAACGTCAGTTCACATTTGTAGGTGGATCATCAGTGTTAGAGCTAAAATTAGCATGTTTAAAGTGATTTTCATGCTTCCAGGGGCCCAAAACACAAGATTAATGGAATGGTTAAAAGTGCATAAAAATGGCCAATTTACTCACTCTGAGTTCTCAAAAAGGGTTTCTTCACCCCGGGAAGTGAAATAAATACCATTTGGAGGCATTTAATGTTCGAGCAAAAACGGCTGATTTTCGACAAAAGAGATAACACCCCCCCATTACGTCATGCTTCAGAAATGTGGAAAATTGTCCGTTTTCAAATGTTTTATTTTTGAACGTCAGTTCACATTTGTAGGTGGATCATCAGTGTTAGAGCTAAAATTTGCATGTTTAAAGTGATTTTCATGCTTCCAGGGGCCCAAAACACAAGATTTATGGAATGGTTAAAAGTGCATGAAAATGGCCAATTTACTCACTCTGAGTTCTCAAAAAGGGTTTCTTCACCCCGGGAAGTTAATTAAATACCATTTGGAGGCATTTAATGTTCGAGCAAAAACGGCTGATTTTCGACAAAAGAGATAACACCCCCCATTACGTCATGCTTCAGAAATGTGGAAAATGGTCCGTTTTCAAATGTTTTATTTTTGAACGTCAGTTCACATTTGTAGGTGGATCATGAGTGTTAGAGCTAAAATTAGCATGTTTAAAGTGATTTTCATGCTTCCAGGGGCTCGGGAAGTTAATTAAATACCATTTGGAGGCATTTAATGTTCGAGCAAAAACGGCTGATTTTCGACAAAAGAGATAACACCCCCCCATTACGTCATGCTTCAGAAATGTGGAAAATGGTCCGTTTTCAAATGTTTTATTTTTGAACGTCAGTTCACATTTGTAGGTGGATCATCAGTGTTAGAGCTAAAATTAGCATGTTTAAAGTGATTTTCATGCTTCCAGGGGCCCAAAACACAAGATTTATGCAATGGTTAAAAGTGCATGAAAATGGCCAATTTACTCACTCTGAGTTCTCAAAAAGGGTTTCTTCACCCCGGGAAGTTAATTAAATACCATTTGGAGGCATTTAATGTTCGAGCAAAAACGGCTGATTTTCGACAAAAGAGATAACACCCCCCCATTACGTCATGCTTCAGAAATGTGGAAAATGGTCCGTTTTCAAATGTTTTATTTTTGAACGTCAGTTCACATTTGTAGGTGGATCATCAGTGTTAGAGCTAAAATTAGCATGTTTAAAGTGATTGTCATGCTTCCAGGGGCTCGGGAAGTTAATTAAATACCATTTGGAGGCATTTAATGTTCGAGCAAAAACGGCTGATTTTCGACAAAAGAGATAACACCCCCCCATTACGTCATGCTTCAGAAATGTGGAAAATGGTCCGTTTTCAAATGTTTTATTTTTGAACGTCAGTTCACATTTGTAGGTGGATCATCAGTGTTAGAGCTAAAATTAGCATGTTTAAAGTGATTTTCATGCTTCCAGGGGCTCGGGAAGTTAATTAAATACCATTTGGAGGCATTTAATGTTCGAGCAAAAACGGCTGATTTTCGACAAAAGAGATAACACCCCCCCATTACGTCATGCTTCAGAAATGTGGAAAATGGTCAGTTTTCAAATGTTTTATTTTTGAACGTCAGTTCACATTTGTAGGTGGATCATCAGTGTTAGAGCTAAAATTAGCATGTTTAAAGTGATTTTCATGCTTCCAGGGGCCCAAAACACAAGATTTATGGAATGGTTAAAAGTGCATGAAAATGGCCAATTTACTCACTCTGAGTTCTCAAAAAGGGTTTCTTCACCCCGGGAAGTTAATTAAATACCATTTGGAGGCATTTAATGTTCGAGCAAAAACGGCTGATTTTCGACAAAAGAGATAACACCCCCCCATTACGTCATGCTTCAGAAATGTGGAAAATGGTCCGTTTTCAAATGTTTTATTTTTGAACGTCAGTTCACATTTGTAGGTGGATCATCAGTGTTAGAGCTAAAATTAGCATGTTTAAAGTGATTTTCATGCTTCCAGGGGCTCGGGAAGTGAAATAAATACCATTTGGAGGCATTTAATGTTCGAGCAAAAACGGCTGATTTTCGAAAAAGAGATAACACCCCCCCATTACGTCATGCTTCAGAAATGTGGAAAATGGTCCGTTTTCAAATGTTTTATTTTTGAACGTCAGTTCACATTTGTAGGTGGATCATCAGTGTTAGAGCTAAAATTAGCATGTTTAAAGTGATTTTCATGCTTCCAGGGCCTCGGGAAATTAATTAAATACCATTTGGAGGCATTTAATGTTCGAGCAAAAACGGCTGATTTTCGACAAAAGAGATAACACCCCCCATTACGTCATGCTTCAGAAATGTGGAAAATGGTCCGTTTTCAAATGTTTTATTTTTGAACGTCAGTTCACATTTGTAGGTGGATCATCAGTGTTAGAGCTAAAATTAGCATGTTTAAAGTGATTTTCATGCTTCCAGGGGCTCGGGAAGTTCATTAAATACCATTTGGAGGCATTTAATGTTCGAGCAAAAAACGGCTGATTTTCGACAAAAGAGATAACACCCCCCCATTACGTCATGCTTCAGAAATGTGGAAAATGGTCCGTTTTCAAATGTTTTATTTTTGAACGTCAGTTCACATTTGTAGGTGGATCATGAGTGTTAGAGCTAAAATTAGCATGTTTAAAGTGATTTTCATGCTTCCAGGGGCTCGGGAAGTTAATTAAATACCATTTGGAGGCATTTAATGTTCGAGCAAAAACGGCTGATTTTCGACAAAAGAGATAACACCCCCCCATTACGTCATGCTTCAGAAATGTGGAAAATGGTCCGTTTTCAAATGTTTTATTTTTGAACGTCAGTTCACATTTGTAGGTGGACCATCAGTGTTAGAGCTAAAATTAGCATGTTTAAAGTGATTTTCATGCTTCCAGGGGCCCAAAACACCAGATTTATGCAATGGTTAAAAGTGCATGAAAATGGCCAATTTACTCACTCTGAGTTCTCAAAAAGGGTTTCTTCACCCCGGGAAGTTAATTAAATACCATTTGGAGGCATTTAATGTTCGAGCAAAAACGGCTGATTTTCGACAAAAGAGATAACACCCCCCCCATTACGTCATGCTTCAGAAATGTGGAAAATGGTCCGTTTTCAAATGTTTTATTTTTGAACGTCAGTTCACATTTGTAGGTGGATCATCAGTGTTAGAGCTAAAATTAGCATGTTTAAAGTGATTGTCATGCTTCCAGGGGCTCGGGAAGTTAATTAAATACCATTTGGAGGCATTTAATGTTCGAGCAAAAACGGCTGATTTTCGACAAAAGAGATAACAACCCCCCATTACGTCATGCTTCAGAAATGTGGAAAATGGTCCGTTTTCAAATGTTTTATTTTTGAACGTCAGTTCACATTTGTAGGTGGATCATCAGTGTTAGAGCTAAAATTAGCATGTTTAAAGTGATTTTCATGCTTCCAGGGCCTCGGGAAGTTAATTAAATACCATTTGGAGGCATTTAATGTTCGAGCAAAAACGGCTGATTTTCGACAAAAGAGATAACACCCCCCCATTACGTCATGCTTCAGAAATGTGGAAAATGGTCCGTTTTCAAATGTTTTATTTTTGAACGTCAGTTCACATTTGTAGGTGGATCATCAGTGTTAGAGCTAAAATTAGCATGTTTAAAGTGATTTTCATGCTTCCAGGGGCTCGGGAAGTTCATTAAATACCATTTGGAGGCATTTAATGTTCGAGCAAAAAACGGCTGATTTTCGACAAAAGAGATAACACCCCCCCATTACGTCATGCTTCAGAAATGTGGAAAATGGTCCGTTTTCAAATGTTTTATTTTTGAACGTCAGTTCACATTTGTAGGTGGATCATCAGTGTTAGAGCTAAAATTAGCATGTTTAAAGTGATTTTCATGCTTCCAGGGGGTCGGGAAGTTAATTAAATACCATTTGGAGGCATTTAATGTTCGAGCAAAAACGGGTGATTTTCGACAAAAGAGATAACACCCCCCCATTACGTCATGCTTCAGAAATGTGGAAAATGGTCCGTTTTCAAATGTTTTATTTTTGAACGTCAGTTCACATTTGTAGGTGGATCATCAGTGTTAGAGCTAAAATTAGCATGTTTAAAGTGATTTTCATGCTCCCAGGGGCTCGGGAAGTTAATTAAATACCATTTGGAGGCATTTAATGTTCGAGCAAAAACGGCTGATTTTCGACAAAAGAGATAACACCCCCCCATTACGTCATGCTTCAGAAATGTGGAAAATGGTCCGTTTTCAAATGTTTTATTTTTGAACGTCAGTTCACATTTGTAGGGGGATTATCAGTGTTAGAGCTAAAATTAGCATGTTTAAAGTGATTTTCATGCTTCCAGGGGCTCGGGAAGTTAATTAAATACCATTTGGAGGCATTTAATGTTCGAGCAAAACCGGCTGATTTTCGACAAAAGAGATAACACCCCCCCATTACGTCATGCTTCAGAAATGTGGAAAATGGTCCGTTTTCAAATGTTTTATTTTTGAACCTCAGTTCACATTTGTAGGTGGATCATCAGTGTTAGAGCTAAAATTAGCATGTTTAAAGTGATTTTCATGCTTCCAGGGGCCCAAAACACAAGATTAATGGAATGGTTAAAAGTGCATAAAAATGGCCAATTTACTCACTCTGAGTTCTCAAAAAGGGTTTCTTCACCCCGGGAAGTGAAATAAATACCATTTGGAGGCATTTAATGTTCGAGCAAAAACGGCTGATTTTCGACAAAAGAGATAACACCCCCCCATTACGTCATGCTTCAGAAATGTGGAAAATGGTCCGTTTTCAAATGTTTTATTTTTGAACGTCAGTTCACATTTGTAGGTGGATCATCAGTGTTAGAGCTAAAATTAGCATGTTTAAAGTGATTTTCATGCTTCCAGGGGCCCAAAACACAAGATTTATGGAATGGTTAAAAGTGCATGAAAATGGCCAATTTACTCACTCTGAGTTCTCAAAAAGGGTTTCTTCACCCCGGGAAGTTAATTAAATACCATTTGGAGGCATTTAATGTTCGAGCAAAAACGGCTGATTTTCGACAAAAGAGATAACACCCCCCCATTACGTCATGCTTCAGAAATGTGGAAAATGGTCAGTTTTCAAATGTTTTATTTTTGAACGTCAGTTCACATTTGTAGGTGGATCATGAGTGTTAGAGCTAAAATTAGCATGTTTAAAGTGATTTTCATGCTTCCAGGGGCTCGGGAAGTTAATTAAATACCATTTGGAGGCATTTAATGTTCGAGCAAAAACGGCTGATTTTCGACAAAAGAGATAACACCCCCCCCATTACGTCATGCTTCAGAAATGTGGAAAATGGTCCGTTTTCAAATGTTTTATTTTTGAACGTCAGTTCACATTTGTAGGTGGATCATCAGTGTTAGAGCTAAAATTAGCATGTTTAAAGTGATTTTCATGTTTCCAGGGGCCCAAAACACAAGATTTATGGAATGGTTAAAAGTGCATGAAAATGGCCAATTTACTCACTCTGAGTTCTCAAAAAGGGTTTCTTCACCCCGGGAAGTTAATTAAATACCATTTGGAGGCATTTAATGTTCGAGCAAAAACGGCTGATTTTCGACAAAAGAGATAACACCCCCCCATTACGTCATGCTTCAGAAATGTGGAAAATGGTCCGTTTTCAAATGTTTTATTTTTGAACGTCAGTTCACATTTGTAGGTGGATCATCAGTGTTAGAGCTAAAATTAGCATGTTTAAAGTGATTGTCATGCTTCCAGGGGCTCGGGAAGTTAATTAAATACCATTTGGAGGCATTTAATGTTCGAGCAAAAACGGCTGATTTTCGACAAAAGAGATAACACCCCCCCATTACGTCATGGTTCAGAAATGTGGAAAATGGTCCGTTTTCAAATGTTTTATTTTTGAACGTCAGTTCACATTTGTAGGTGGATCATCAGTGTTAGAGCTAAAATTAGCATGTTTAAAGTGATTTTCATGCTTCCAGGGGCTCGGGAAGTTAATTAAATACCTTTTGGAGGCATTTAATGTTCGAGCAAAAACGGCTGATTTTCGACAAAAGAGATAACACCCCCCCATTACGTCATGCTTCAGAAATGTGGAAAATGGTCCGTTTTCAAATGTTTTATTTTTGAACGTCAGTTCACATTTGTAGGTGGATCATCAGTGTTAGAGCTAAAATTAGCATGTTTAAAGTGATTTTCATGCTTCCAGGGGCTCGGGAAGTTAATTAAATACCATTTGGAGGCATTTAATGTTCGAGCAAAAACGGCTGATTTTCGACAAAAGAGATAACACCCCCCCATTACGTCATGCTTCAGAAATGTGGAAAATGGTCCGTTTTCAAATGTTTTTTTTTTGAACGTCAGTTCACATTTGTAGGTGGATCATCAGTGTTAGAGCTAAAATTAGCATGTTTAAAGTGATTTTCATGCTTCCAGGGGCCCAAAACACAAGATTTATGGAATGGTTAAAAGTGCATGAAAATGGCCAATTTACTCACTCTGAGTTCTCAAAAAGGGTTTCTTCACCCCGGGAAGTTAATTAAATACCATTTGGAGGCATTTAATGTTCGAGCAAAAACGGCTGATTTTCGACAAAAGAGATAACACCCCCCCATTACGTCATGCTTCAGAAATGTGGAAAATGGTCCGTTTTCAAATGTTTTATTTTTGAACGTCAGTTCACATTTGTAGGTGGATCATCAGTGTTAGAGCTAAAATTAGCATGTTTAAAGTGATTTTCATGCTTCCAGGGGCTCGGGAAGTTAATTAAATACCATTTGGAGGCATTTAATGTTCGAGCAAAAACGGCTGATTTTCGACAAAAGAGATAACACCCCCCCCATTACGTCATGCTTCAGAAATGTGGAAAATGGTCCGTTTTCAAATGTTTTATTTTTGAACGTCAGTTCACATTTGTAGGTGGATCATCAGTGTTAGAGCAAAAATTAGCATGTTTAAAGTGATTTTCATGCTTCCAGGGGCCCAAAACACAAGATTTATGGAATGGTTAAAAGTGCATGAAAATGGCCAATTTACTCACTCTGAGTTCTCAAAAAGGGTTTCTTCACCCCGGGAAGTTAATTAAATACCATTTGGAGGCATTTAATGTTCGAGCAAAAACGGCTGATTTTCGACAAAAGAGATAACACCCCCCCATTACGTCATGCTTCAGAAATGTGGAAAATGGTCCGTTTTCAAATGTTTTATTTTTGAACGTCAGTTCACATTTGTAGGTGGATCATCAGTTTTAGAGCTAAAATTAGCATGTTTAAAGTGATTTTCATGCTTCCAGGGGCTCGGGAAGTGAAATAAATACCATTTGGAGGCATTTAATGTTCGAGCAAAAACGGCTGATTTTCGACAAAAGAGATAACACCCCCCCATTACGTCATGCTTCAGAAATGTGGAAAATGGTCCGTTTTCAAATGTTTTATTTTTGAACGTCAGTTCACATTTGTAGGTGGATCATCAGTGTTAGAGCTAAAATTAGCATGTTTAAAGTGATTTTCATGCTTCCAGGGGTTTGGGAAGTTAATTAAATACCATTTGGAGGCATTTAATGTTCGAGCAAAAACGGCTGATTTTCGACAAAAGAGATAACACCCCCCCATTACGTCATGCTTCAGAAATGTGGAAAATGGTCCGTTTTCAAATGTTTTATTTTTGAACGTCAGTTCACATTTGTAGGTGGATCATCAGTGTTAGAGCTAAAATTAGCATGTTTAAAGTGATTTTCATGCTTCCAGGGGCTCGGGAAGTTCATTAAATACCATTTGGAGGCATTTAATGTTCGAGCAAAAAACGGCTGATTTTCGACAAAAGAGATAACACCCCCCCATTACGTCATGCTTCAGAAATGTGGAAAATGGTCCGTTTTCAAATGTTTTATTTTTGAACGTCAGTTCACATTTGTAGGTGGATCATCAGTTTTAGAGCTAAAATTAGCATGTTTAAAGTGATTTTCATGCTTCCAGGGGCTCGGGAAGTGAAATAAATACCATTTGGAGGCATTTAATGTTCGAGCAAAAACGGCTGATTTTCGACAAAAGAGATAACACCCCCCCCCATTACGTCATGCTTCAGAAATGTGGAAAATGGTCCGTTTTCAAATGTTTTATTTTTGAACGTCAGTTCACATTTGTAGGTGGATCATCAGTGTTAGAGCTAAAATTAGCATGTTTAAAGTGATTTTCATGCTTCCAGGGGCTCGGGAAGTTAATTAAATACCATTTGGAGGCATTTAATGTTCGAGCAAAAACGGCTGATTTTCGACAAAAGAGATAACACCCCCCCATTACGTCATGCTTCAGAAATGTGGAAAATGGTCCGTTTTCAAATGTTTTATTTTTGAACGTCAGTTCACATTTGTAGGTGGATCATCAGTGTTAGAGCTAAAATTAGCATGTTTAAAGTGATTGTCATGCTTCCAGGGGCTCGGGAAGTTAATTAAATACCATTTGGAGGCATTTAATGTTCGAGCAAAAACGGCTGATTTTCGACAAAAGAGATAACACCCCCCCATTACGTCATGCTTCAGAAATGTGGAAAATGGTCCGTTTTCAAATGTTTTATTTTTGAACGTCAGTTCACATTTGTAGGTGGATCATCAGTGTTAGAGCTAAAATTAGCATGTTTAAAGTGATTTTCATGCTTCCAGGGGCTCGGGAAGTTAATTAAATACCATTTGGAGGCATTTAATGTTCGAGCAAAAACGGCTGATTTTCGACAAAAGAGATAACACCCCCCCATTACGTCATGCTTCAGAAATGTGGAAAATGGTCAGTTTTCAAATGTTTTATTTTTGAACGTCAGTTCACATTTGTAGGTGGATCATCAGTGTTAGAGCTAAAATTAGCATGTTTAAAGTGATTTTCATGCTTCCAGGGGCCCAAAACACAAGATTTATGGAATGGTTAAAAGTGCATGAAAATGGCCAATTTACTCACTCTGAGTTCTCAAAAAGGGTTTCTTCACCCCGGGAAGTTAATTAAATACCATTTGGAGGCATTTAATGTTCGAGCAAAAACGGCTGATTTTCGACAAAAGAGATAACACCCCCCCATTACGTCATGCTTCAGAAATGTGGAAAATGGTCCGTTTTCAAATGTTTTATTTTTGAACGTCAGTTCACATTTGTAGGTGGATCATCAGTGTTAGAGCTAAAATTAGCATGTTTAAAGTGATTTTCATGCTTCCAGGGGCTCGGGAAGTGAAATAAATACCATTTGGAGGCATTTAATGTTCGAGCAAAAACGGCTGATTTTCGAAAAAGAGATAACACCCCCCCATTACGTCATGCTTCAGAAATGTGGAAAATGGTCCGTTTTCAAATGTTTTATTTTTGAACGTCAGTTCACATTTGTAGGTGGATCATCAGTGTTAGAGCTAAAATTAGCATGTTTAAAGTGATTTTCATGCTTCCAGGGCCTCGGGAAATTAATTAAATACCATTTGGAGGCATTTAATGTTCGAGCAAAAACGGCTGATTTTCGACAAAAGAGATAACACCCCCCATTACGTCATGCTTCAGAAATGTGGAAAATGGTCCGTTTTCAAATGTTTTATTTTTGAACGTCAGTTCACATTTGTAGGTGGATCATCAGTGTTAGAGCTAAAATTAGCATGTTTAAAGTGATTTTCATGCTTCCAGGGGCTCGGGAAGTTCATTAAATACCATTTGGAGGCATTTAATGTTCGAGCAAAAAACGGCTGATTTTCGACAAAAGAGATAACACCCCCCCATTACGTCATGCTTCAGAAATGTGGAAAATGGTCCGTTTTCAAATGTTTTATTTTTGAACGTCAGTTCACATTTGTAGGTGGATCATGAGTGTTAGAGCTAAAATTAGCATGTTTAAAGTGATTTTCATGCTTCCAGGGGCTCGGGAAGTTAATTAAATACCATTTGGAGGCATTTAATGTTCGAGCAAAAACGGCTGATTTTCGACAAAAGAGATAACACCCCCCCATTACGTCATGCTTCAGAAATGTGGAAAATGGTCCGTTTTCAAATGTTTTATTTTTGAACGTCAGTTCACATTTGTAGGTGGACCATCAGTGTTAGAGCTAAAATTAGCATGTTTAAAGTGATTTTCATGCTTCCAGGGGCCCAAAACACCAGATTTATGCAATGGTTAAAAGTGCATGAAAATGGCCAATTTACTCACTCTGAGTTCTCAAAAAGGGTTTCTTCACCCCGGGAAGTTAATTAAATACCATTTGGAGGCATTTAATGTTCGAGCAAAAACGGCTGATTTTCGACAAAAGAGATAACACCCCCCCCATTACGTCATGCTTCAGAAATGTGGAAAATGGTCCGTTTTCAAATGTTTTATTTTTGAACGTCAGTTCACATTTGTAGGTGGATCATCAGTGTTAGAGCTAAAATTAGCATGTTTAAAGTGATTGTCATGCTTCCAGGGGCTCGGGAAGTTAATTAAATACCATTTGGAGGCATTTAATGTTCGAGCAAAAACGGCTGATTTTCGACAAAAGAGATAACAACCCCCCATTACGTCATGCTTCAGAAATGTGGAAAATGGTCCGTTTTCAAATGTTTTATTTTTGAACGTCAGTTCACATTTGTAGGTGGATCATCAGTGTTAGAGCTAAAATTAGCATGTTTAAAGTGATTTTCATGCTTCCAGGGCCTCGGGAAGTTAATTAAATACCATTTGGAGGCATTTAATGTTCGAGCAAAAACGGCTGATTTTCGACAAAAGAGATAACACCCCCCCATTACGTCATGCTTCAGAAATGTGGAAAATGGTCCGTTTTCAAATGTTTTATTTTTGAACGTCAGTTCACATTTGTAGGTGGATCATCAGTGTTAGAGCTAAAATTAGCATGTTTAAAGTGATTTTCATGCTTCCAGGGGCTCGGGAAGTTCATTAAATACCATTTGGAGGCATTTAATGTTCGAGCAAAAAACGGCTGATTTTCGACAAAAGAGATAACACCCCCCCATTACGTCATGCTTCAGAAATGTGGAAAATGGTCCGTTTTCAAATGTTTTATTTTTGAACGTCAGTTCACATTTGTAGGTGGATCATCAGTGTTAGAGCTAAAATTAGCATGTTTAAAGTGATTTTCATGCTTCCAGGGGGTCGGGAAGTTAATTAAATACCATTTGGAGGCATTTAATGTTCGAGCAAAAACGGGTGATTTTCGACAAAAGAGATAACACCCCCCCATTACGTCATGCTTCAGAAATGTGGAAAATGGTCCGTTTTCAAATGTTTTATTTTTGAACGTCAGTTCACATTTGTAGGTGGATCATCAGTGTTAGAGCTAAAATTAGCATGTTTAAAGTGATTTTCATGCTCCCAGGGGCTCGGGAAGTTAATTAAATACCATTTGGAGGCATTTAATGTTCGAGCAAAAACGGCTGATTTTCGACAAAAGAGATAACACCCCCCCATTACGTCATGCTTCAGAAATGTGGAAAATGGTCCGTTTTCAAATGTTTTATTTTTGAACGTCAGTTCACATTTGTAGGGGGATTATCAGTGTTAGAGCTAAAATTAGCATGTTTAAAGTGATTTTCATGCTTCCAGGGGCTCGGGAAGTTAATTAAATACCATTTGGAGGCATTTAATGTTCGAGCAAAACCGGCTGATTTTCGACAAAAGAGATAACACCCCCCCATTACGTCATGCTTCAGAAATGTGGAAAATGGTCCGTTTTCAAATGTTTTATTTTTGAACCTCAGTTCACATTTGTAGGTGGATCATCAGTGTTAGAGCTAAAATTAGCATGTTTAAAGTGATTTTCATGCTTCCAGGGGCCCAAAACACAAGATTAATGGAATGGTTAAAAGTGCATAAAAATGGCCAATTTACTCACTCTGAGTTCTCAAAAAGGGTTTCTTCACCCCGGGAAGTGAAATAAATACCATTTGGAGGCATTTAATGTTCGAGCAAAAACGGCTGATTTTCGACAAAAGAGATAACACCCCCCCATTACGTCATGCTTCAGAAATGTGGAAAATGGTCCGTTTTCAAATGTTTTATTTTTGAACGTCAGTTCACATTTGTAGGTGGATCATCAGTGTTAGAGCTAAAATTAGCATGTTTAAAGTGATTTTCATGCTTCCAGGGGCCCAAAACACAAGATTTATGGAATGGTTAAAAGTGCATGAAAATGGCCAATTTACTCACTCTGAGTTCTCAAAAAGGGTTTCTTCACCCCGGGAAGTTAATTAAATACCATTTGGAGGCATTTAATGTTCGAGCAAAAACGGCTGATTTTCGACAAAAGAGATAACACCCCCCCATTACGTCATGCTTCAGAAATGTGGAAAATGGTCAGTTTTCAAATGTTTTATTTTTGAACGTCAGTTCACATTTGTAGGTGGATCATGAGTGTTAGAGCTAAAATTAGCATGTTTAAAGTGATTTTCATGCTTCCAGGGGCTCGGGAAGTTAATTAAATACCATTTGGAGGCATTTAATGTTCGAGCAAAAACGGCTGATTTTCGACAAAAGAGATAACACCCCCCCCATTACGTCATGCTTCAGAAATGTGGAAAATGGTCCGTTTTCAAATGTTTTATTTTTGAACGTCAGTTCACATTTGTAGGTGGATCATCAGTGTTAGAGCTAAAATTAGCATGTTTAAAGTGATTTTCATGTTTCCAGGGGCCCAAAACACAAGATTTATGGAATGGTTAAAAGTGCATGAAAATGGCCAATTTACTCACTCTGAGTTCTCAAAAAGGGTTTCTTCACCCCGGGAAGTTAATTAAATACCATTTGGAGGCATTTAATGTTCGAGCAAAAACGGCTGATTTTCGACAAAAGAGATAACACCCCCCCATTACGTCATGCTTCAGAAATGTGGAAAATGGTCCGTTTTCAAATGTTTTATTTTTGAACGTCAGTTCACATTTGTAGGTGGATCATCAGTGTTAGAGCTAAAATTAGCATGTTTAAAGTGATTGTCATGCTTCCAGGGGCTCGGGAAGTTAATTAAATACCATTTGGAGGCATTTAATGTTCGAGCAAAAACGGCTGATTTTCGACAAAAGAGATAACACCCCCCCATTACGTCATGCTTCAGAAATGTGGAAAATGGTCCGTTTTCAAATGTTTTATTTTTGAACGTCAGTTCACATTTGTAGGTGGATCATCAGTGTTAGAGCTAAAATTAGCATGTTTAAAGTGATTTTCATGCTTCCAGGGGCTCGGGAAGTTAATTAAATACCTTTTGGAGGCATTTAATGTTCGAGCAAAAACGGCTGATTTTCGACAAAAGAGATAACACCCCCCCATTACGTCATGCTTCAGAAATGTGGAAAATGGTCCGTTTTCAAATGTTTTATTTTTGAACGTCAGTTCACATTTGTAGGTGGATCATCAGTGTTAGAGCTAAAATTAGCATGTTTAAAGTGATTTTCATGCTTCCAGGGGCTCGGGAAGTTAATTAAATACCATTTGGAGGCATTTAATGTTCGAGCAAAAACGGCTGATTTTCGACAAAAGAGATAACACCCCCCCATTACGTCATGCTTCAGAAATGTGGAAAATGGTCCGTTTTCAAATGTTTTTTTTTTGAACGTCAGTTCACATTTGTAGGTGGATCATCAGTGTTAGAGCTAAAATTAGCATGTTTAAAGTGATTTTCATGCTTCCAGGGGCCCAAAACACAAGATTTATGGAATGGTTAAAAGTGCATGAAAATGGCCAATTTACTCACTCTGAGTTCTCAAAAAGGGTTTCTTCACCCCGGGAAGTTAATTAAATACCATTTGGAGGCATTTAATGTTCGAGCAAAAACGGCTGATTTTCGACAAAAGAGATAACACCCCCCCATTACGTCATGCTTCAGAAATGTGGAAAATGGTCCGTTTTCAAATGTTTTATTTTTGAACGTCAGTTCACATTTGTAGGTGGATCATCAGTGTTAGAGCTAAAATTAGCATGTTTAAAGTGATTTTCATGCTTCCAGGGGCTCGGGAAGTTAATTAAATACCATTTGGAGGCATTTAATGTTCGAGCAAAAACGGCTGATTTTCGACAAAAGAGATAACACCCCCCCCATTACGTCATGCTTCAGAAATGTGGAAAATGGTCCGTTTTCAAATGTTTTATTTTTGAACGTCAGTTCACATTTGTAGGTGGATCATCAGTGTTAGAGCAAAAATTAGCATGTTTAAAGTGATTTTCATGCTTCCAGGGGCCCAAAACACAAGATTTATGGAATGGTTAAAAGTGCATGAAAATGGCCAATTTACTCACTCTGAGTTCTCAAAAAGGGTTTCTTCACCCCGGGAAGTTAATTAAATACCATTTGGAGGCATTTAATGTTCGAGCAAAAACGGCTGATTTTCGACAAAAGAGATAACACCCCCCCATTACGTCATGCTTCAGAAATGTGGAAAATGGTCCGTTTTCAAATGTTTTATTTTTGAACGTCAGTTCACATTTGTAGGTGGATCATCAGTTTTAGAGCTAAAATTAGCATGTTTAAAGTGATTTTCATGCTTCCAGGGGCTCGGGAAGTGAAATAAATACCATTTGGAGGCATTTAATGTTCGAGCAAAAACGGCTGATTTTCGACAAAAGAGATAACACCCCCCCATTACGTCATGCTTCAGAAATGTGGAAAATGGTCCGTTTTCAAATGTTTTATTTTTGAACGTCAGTTCACATTTGTAGGTGGATCATCAGTGTTAGAGCTAAAATTAGCATGTTTAAAGTGATTTTCATGCTTCCAGGGGTTTGGGAAGTTAATTAAATACCATTTGGAGGCATTTAATGTTCGAGCAAAAACGGCTGATTTTCGACAAAAGAGATAACACCCCCCCATTACGTCATGCTTCAGAAATGTGGAAAATGGTCCGTTTTCAAATGTTTTATTTTTGAACGTCAGTTCACATTTGTAGGTGGATCATCAGTGTTAGAGCTAAAATTAGCATGTTTAAAGTGATTTTCATGCTTCCAGGGGCTCGGGAAGTTCATTAAATACCATTTGGAGGCATTTAATGTTCGAGCAAAAAACGGCTGATTTTCGACAAAAGAGATAACACCCCCCCATTACGTCATGCTTCAGAAATGTGGAAAATGGTCCGTTTTCAAATGTTTTATTTTTGAACGTCAGTTCACATTTGTAGGTGGATCATCAGTTTTAGAGCTAAAATTAGCATGTTTAAAGTGATTTTCATGCTTCCAGGGGCTCGGGAAGTGAAATAAATACCATTTGGAGGCATTTAATGTTCGAGCAAAAACGGCTGATTTTCGACAAAAGAGATAACACCCCCCCCCATTACGTCATGCTTCAGAAATGTGGAAAATGGTCCGTTTTCAAATGTTTTATTTTTGAACGTCAGTTCACATTTGTAGGTGGATCATCAGTGTTAGAGCTAAAATTAGCATGTTTAAAGTGATTTTCATGCTTCCAGGGGCTCGGGAAGTTAATTAAATACCATTTGGAGGCATTTAATGTTCGAGCAAAAACGGCTGATTTTCGACAAAAGAGATAACACCCCCCCATTACGTCATGCTTCAGAAATGTGGAAAATGGTCCGTTTTCAAATGTTTTATTTTTGAACGTCAGTTCACATTTGTAGGTGGATCATCAGTGTTAGAGCTAAAATTAGCATGTTTAAAGTGATTTTCATGCTTCCAGGGGCTCGGGAAGTTCATTAAATACCATTTGGAGGCATTTAATGTTCGAGCAAAAAACGGCTGATTTTCGACAAAAGAGATAACACCCCCCCATTACGTCATGCTTCAGAAATGTGGAAAATGGTCCGTTTTCAAATGTTTTATTTTTGAACGTCAGTTCACATTTGTAGGTGGATCATCAGTGTTAGAGCTAAAATTAGCATGTTTAAAGTGATTTTCATGCTCCCAGGGGCTCGGGAAGTTAATTAAATACCATTTGGAGGCATTTAATGTTCGAGCAAAAACGGCTGATTTTCGACAAAAGAGATAACACCCCCCCATTACGTCATGCTTCAGAAATGTGGAAAATGGTCCGTTTTCAAATGTTTTATTTTTGAACGTCAGTTCACATTTGTAGGTGGATCATCAGTGTTAGAGCTAAAATTAGCATGTTTAAAGTGATTTTCATGCTTCCAGGGGCCTCAAAACACAAGATTTATGGAATGGTTAAAAGTGCATGAAAATGGCCAATTTACTCACTCTGAGTTCTCAAAAAGGGTTTCTTCACCCCGGGAAGTTAATTAAATACCATTTGGAGGCATTTAATGTTCGAGCAAAAACGGCTGATTTTCGACAAAAGAGATAACACCCCCCCATTACGTCATGCTTCAGAAATGTGGAAAATGGTCCGTTTTCAAATGTTTTATTTTTGAACGTCAGTTCACATTTGTAGGAGGATTATCAGTGTTAGAGCTAAAATTAGCATGTTTAAAGTGATTTTCATGCTTCCAGGGGCTCGGGAAGTTAATTAAATACCATTTGGAGGCATTTAATGTTCGAGCAAAAACGGCTGATTTTCGACAAAAGAGATAACACCCCCCCATTACGTCATGCTTCAGAAATGTGGAAAATGGTCCGTTTTCAAATGTTTTATTTTTGAACGTCAGTTCACATTTGTAGGTGGATCATCAGTGTTAGAGCTAAAATTAGCATGTTTAAAGTGATTTTCATGCTTCCAGGGGCCCAAAACACAAGATTAATGGAATGGTTAAAAGTGCATAAAAATGGCCAATTTACTCACTCTGAGTTCTCAAAAAGGGTTTCTTCACCCCGGGAAGTGAAATAAATACCATTTGGAGGCATTTAATGTTCGAGCAAAAACGGCTGATTTTCGACAAAAGAGATAACACCCCCCATTACGTCATGCTTCAGAAATGTGGAAAATGGTCCGTTTTCAAATGTTTTATTTTTGAACGTCAGTTCACATTTGTAGGTGGATCATCAGTGTTAGAGCTAAAATTAGCATGTTTAAAGTGATTTTCATGCTTCCAGGGGCCCAAAACACAAGATTTATGGAATGGTTAAAAGTGCATGAAAATGGCCAATTTACTCACTCTGAGTTCTCAAAAAGGGTTTCTTCACCCCGGGAAGTTAATTAAATACCATTTGGAGGCATTTAATGTTCGAGCAAAAACGGCTGATTTTCGACAAAAGAGATAACACCCCCCCATTACGTCATGCTTCAGAAATGTGGAAAATGGTCCGTTTTCAAATGTTTTATTTTTGAACGTCAGTTCACATTTGTAGGTGGATCATGAGTGTTAGAGCTAAAATTAGCATGTTTAAAGTGATTTTCATGCTTCCAGGGGCTCGGGAAGTTAATTAAATACCATTTGGAGGCATTTAATGTTCGAGCAAAAACGGCTGATTTTCGACAAAAGAGATAACACCCCCCCATTACGTCATGCTTCAGAAATGAGGAAAATGGTCCGTTTTCAAATGTTTTATTTTTGAACGTCAGTTCACATTTGTAGGTGGATCATCAGTGTTAGAGCTAAAATTAGCATGTTTAAAGTGATTTTCATGCTTCCAGGGGCCCAAAACACAAGATTTATGGAATGGTTAAAAGTGCATGAAAATGGCCAATTTACTCACTCTGAGTTCTCAAAAAGGGTTTCTTCACCCCGGGAAGTTAATTAAATACCATTTGGAGGCATTTAATGTTCGAGCAAAAACGGCTGATTTTCGACAAAAGAGATAACACCCCCCCATTACATCATGCTTCAGAAATGTGGAAAATGGTCCGTTTTCAAATGTTTTATTTTTGAACGTCAGTTCACATTTGTAGGTGGATCATCAGTGTTAGAGCTAAAATTAGCATGTTTAAAGTGATTTTCATGCTTCCAGGGGCTCGGGAAGTGAAATAAATACCATTTGGAGGCATTTAATGTTCGAGCAAAAACGGCTGATTTTCGACAAAAGAGATAACACCCCCCCATTACGTCATGCTTCAGAAATGTGGAAAATGGTCCGTTTTCAAATGTTTTATTTTTGAACGTCAGTTCACATTTGTAGGTGGATCATCAGTGTTAGAGCTAAAATTAGCATGTTTAAAGTGATTTTCATGCTTCCAGGGGCTCGGGAAGTTAATTAAATACCATTTGGAGGCATTTAATGTTCGAGCTTTTCGACAAAAGAGATAACACCCCCCCATTACGTCATGCTTCAGAAATGTGGAAAATGGTCCGTTTTCAAATGTTTTATTTTTGAACGTCAGTTCACATTTGTAGGTGGATCATCAGTGTTAGAGCTAAAATTAGCATGTTTAAAGTGATTTTCATGCTTCCAGGGGCTCGGGAAGTTCATTAAATACCATTTGGAGGCATTTAATGTTCGAGCAAAAAACGGCTGATTTTCGACAAAAGAGATAACACCCCCCCATTACGTCATGCTTCAGAAATGTGGAAAATGGTCCGTTTTCAAATGTTTTATTTTTGAACGTCAGTTCACATTTGTAGGTGGATCATCAGTGTTAGAGCTAAAATTAGCATGTTTAAAGTGATTTTCATGCTTCCAGGGGGTCGGGAAGTTAATTAAATACCATTTGGAGGCATTTAATGTTCGAGCAAAAACGGCTGATTTTCGACAAAAGAGATAACACCCCCCCATTACGTCATGCTTCAGAAATGTGGAAAATGGTCCGTTTTCAAATGTTTTATTTTTGAACGTCAGTTCACATTTGTAGGTGGATCATCAGTGTTAGAGCTAAAATTAGCATGTTTAAAGTGATTTTCATGCTTCCAGGGGCCCAAAACACAAGATTTATGGAATGGTTAAAAGTGCATGAAAATGGCCAATTTACTCACTCTGAGTTCTCAAAAAGGGTTTCTTCACCCCGGGAAGTTAATTAAATACCATTTGGAGGCATTTAATGTTCGAGCAAAAACGGCTGATTTTCGACAAAAGAGATAACACCCCCCCATTACGTCATGCTTCAGAAATGTGGAAAATGGTCCGTTTTCAAATGTTTTATTTTTGAACGTCAGTTCACATTTGTAGGGGGATTATCAGTGTTAGAGCTAAAATTAGCATGTTTAAAGTGATTTTCATGCTTCCAGGGGCCCAAAACACAAGATTAATGGAATGGTTAAAAGTGCATAAAAATGGCCAATTTACTCACTCTGAGTTCTCAAAAAGGGTTTCTTCACCCCGGGAAGTGAAATAAATACCATTTGGAGGCATTTAATGTTCGAGCAAAAACGGCTGATTTTCGACAAAAGAGATAACACCCCCCCATTACGTCATGCTTCAGAAATGTGGAAAATGGTCCGTTTTCAAATGTTTTATTTTTGAACGTCAGTTCACATTTGTAGGTGGATCATCAGTGTTAGAGCTAAAATTAGCATGTTTAAAGTGATTTTCATGCTTCCAGGGGCCCAAAACACAAGATTTATGGAATGGTTAAAAGTGCATGAAAATGGCCAATTTACTCACTCTGAGTTCTCAAAAAGGGTTTCTTCACCCCGGGAAGTTAATTAAATACCATTTGGAGGCATTTAATGTTCGAGCAAAAACGGCTGATTTTCGACAAAAGAGATAACACCCCCCCATTACGTCATGCTTCAGAAATGTGGAAAATGGTCCGTTTTCAAATGTTTTATTTTTGAACGTCAGTTCACATTTGTAGGTGGATCATGAGTGTTAGAGCTAAAATTAGCATGTTTAAAGTGATTTTCATGCTTCCAGGGGCTCGGGAAGTTAATTAAATACCATTTGGAGGCATTTAATGTTCGAGCAAAAACGGCTGATTTTCGACAAAAGAGATAACACCCCCCCCATTACGTCATGCTTCAGAAATGTGGAAAATGGTCCGTTTTCAAATGTTTTATTTTTGAACGTCAGTTCACATTTGTAGGTGGATCATCAGTGTTAGAGCTAAAATTAGCATGTTTAAAGTGATTTTCATGCTTCCAGGGGCTCGGGAAGTTCATTAAATACCATTTGGAGGCATTTAATGTTCGAGCAAAAAACGGCTGATTTTCGACAAAAGAGATAACACCCCCCCATTACGTCATGCTTCAGAAATGTGGAAAATGGTCCGTTTTCAAATGTTTTATTTTTGAACGTCAGTTCACATTTGTAGGTGGATCATCAGTGTTAGAGCTAAAATTAGCATGTTTAAAGTGATTTTCATGCTTCCAGGGGGTCGGGAAGTTAATTAAATACCATTTGGAGGCATTTAATGTTCGAGCAAAAACGGCTGATTTTCGACAAAAGAGATAACACCCCCCCATTACGTCATGCTTCAGAAATGTGGAAAATGGTCCGTTTTCAAATGTTTTATTTTTGAACGTCAGTTCACATTTGTAGGTGGATCATCAGTGTTAGAGCTAAAATTAGCATGTTTAAAGTGATTTTCATGCTTCCAGGGGCCCAAAACACAAGATTTATGGAATGGTTAAAAGTGCATGAAAATGGCCAATTTACTCACTCTGAGTTCTCAAAAAGGGTTTCTTCACCCCGGGAAGTTAATTAAATACCATTTGGAGGCATTTAATGTTCGAGCAAAAACGGCTGATTTTCGACAAAAGAGATAACACCCCCCCATTACGTCATGCTTCAGAAATGTGGAAAATGGTCCGTTTTCAAATGTTTTATTTTTGAACGTCAGTTCACATTTGTAGGGGGATTATCAGTGTTAGAGCTAAAATTAGCATGTTTAAAGTGATTTTCATGCTTCCAGGGGCCCAAAACACAAGATTAATGGAATGGTTAAAAGTGCATAAAAATGGCCAATTTACTCACTCTGAGTTCTCAAAAAGGGTTTCTTCACCCCGGGAAGTGAAATAAATACCATTTGGAGGCATTTAATGTTCGAGCAAAAACGGCTGATTTTCGACAAAAGAGATAACACCCCCCCATTACGTCATGCTTCAGAAATGTGGAAAATGGTCCGTTTTCAAATGTTTTATTTTTGAACGTCAGTTCACATTTGTAGGTGGATCATCAGTGTTAGAGCTAAAATTTGCATGTTTAAAGTGATTTTCATGCTTCCAGGGGCCCAAAACACAAGATTTATGGAATGGTTAAAAGTGCATGAAAATGGCCAATTTACTCACTCTGAGTTCTCAAAAAGGGTTTCTTCACCCCGGGAAGTTAATTAAATACCATTTGGAGGCATTTAATGTTCGAGCAAAAACGGCTGATTTTCGACAAAAGAGATAACACCCCCCCATTACGTCATGCTTCAGAAATGTGGAAAATGGTCCGTTTTCAAATGTTTTATTTTTGAACGTCAGTTCACATTTGTAGGTGGATCATGAGTGTTAGAGCTAAAATTAGCATGTTTAAAGTGATTTTCATGCTTCCAGGGGCTCGGGAAGTTAATTAAATACCATTTGGAGGCATTTAATGTTCGAGCAAAAACGGCTGATTTTCGACAAAAGAGATAACACCCCCCCATTACGTCATGCTTCAGAAATGTGGAAAATGGTCCGTTTTCAAATGTTTTATTTTTGAACGTCAGTTCACATTTGTAGGTGGATCATCAGTGTTAGAGCTAAAATTAGCATGTTTAAAGTGATTTTCATGCTTCCAGGGGCCCAAAACACAAGATTTATGGAATGGTTAAAAGTGCATGAAAATGGCCAATTTACTCACTCTGAGTTCTCAAAAAGGGTTTCTTCACCCCGGGAAGTTAATTAAATACCATTTGGAGGCATTTAATGTTCGAGCAAAAACGGCTGATTTTCGACAAAAGAGATAACACCCCCCCATTACGTCATGCTTCAGAAATGTGGAAAATGGTCCGTTTTCAAATGTTTTATTTTTGAACGTCAGTTCACATTTGTAGGTGGATCATCAGTGTTAGAGCTAAAATTAGCATGTTTAAAGTGATTTTCATGCTTCCAGGGGCTCGGGAAGTTAATTAAATACCATTGGGAGGCATTTAATGTTCGAGCAAAAACGGCTGATTTTCGACAAAAGAGATAACACCCCCCCATTACGTCATGCTTCAGAAATGTGGAAAATGGTCCGTTTTCAAATGTTTTATTTTTGAACGTCAGTTTACATTTGTAGGTGGATCATCAGTGTTAGAGCTAAAATTAGCATGTTTAAAGTGATTTTCATGCTTCCAGGGGCTCGGGAAGTTAATTAAATACCATTTGGAGGCATTTAATGTTCGAGCAAAAACGGCTGATTTTCGACAAAAGAGATAACACCCCCCCATTACGTCATGCTTCAGAAATGTGGAAAATGGTCCGTTTTCAAATGTTTTATTTTTGAACGTCAGTTCACATTTGTAGGTGGATCATCAGTGTTAGAGCTAAAATTAGCATGTTTAAAGTGATTTTCATGCTTCCAGGGGCCCAAAACACAAGATTAATGGAATGGTTAAAAGTGCATGAAAATGGCCAATTTACTCACTCTGAGTTCTCAAAAAGGGTTTCTTCACCCCGGGAAGTGAAATAAATACCATTTGGAGGCATTTAATGTTCGAGCAAAAACGGCTGATTTTCGACAAAAGAGATAACACCCCCCCATTACGTCATGCTTCAGAAATGTGGAAAATGGTCCGTTTTCAAATGTTTTATTTTTGAACGTCAGTTCACATTTGTAGGTGGATCATCAGTGTTAGAGCTAAAATTAGCATGTTTAAAGTGATTTTCATGCTTCCAGGGGCTCGGGAAGTTAATTAAATACCATTTGGAGGCATTTAATGTTCGAGCAAAAACGGCTGATTTTCGACAAAAGAGATAACACCCCCCCATTACGTCATGCTTCAGAAATGTGGAAAATGGTCCGTTTTCAAATGTTTTATTTTTGAACGTCAGTTCACATTTGTAGGTGGATCATCAGTGTTAGAGCTAAAATTAGCATGTTTAAAGTGATTTTCATGCTTCCAGGGGCCCAAAACACAAGATTTATGGAATGGTTAAAAGTGCATGAAAATGGCCAATTTACTCACTCTGAGTTCTCAAAAAGGGTTTCTTCACCCCGGGAAGTTAATTAAATACCATTTGGAGGCATTTAATGTTCGAGCAAAAACGGCTGATTTTCGACAAAAGAGATAACACCCCCCCATTACGTCATGCTTCAGAAATGTGGAAAATGGTCCGTTTTCAAATGTTTTATTTTTGAACGTCAGTTCACATTTGTAGGTGGATCATCAGTGTTAGAGCTAAAATTAGCATGTTTAAAGTGATTTTCATGCTTCCAGGGGCTCGGGAAGTTAATTAAATACCATTTGGAGGCATTTAATGTTCAAGCAAAAACGGCTGATTTTCGACAAAAGAGATAACACCCCCCCATTACGTCATGCTTCAGAAATGTGGAAAATGGTCCGTTTTCAAATGTTTTATTTTTGAACGTCAGTTCACATTTGTAGGTGGATCATCAGTGTTAGAGCTAAAATTAGCATGTTTAAAGTGATTTTCATGCTTCCAGGGGCTCGGGAAGTTAATTAAATACCATTTGGAGGCATTTAATGTTCGAGCAAAAACGGCTGATTTTCGACAAAAGAGATAACACCCCCCCATTACGTCATGCTTCAGAAATGTGGAAAATGGTCCGTTTTCAAATGTTTTATTTTTGAACGTCAGTTCACATTTGTAGGTGGATCATCAGTGTTAGAGATAAAATTAGCATGTTTAAAGTGATTTTCATGCTTCCAGGGGCCCAAAACACAAGATTTATGGAATGGTTAAAAGTGCATGAAAATGGCCAATTTACTCACTCTGAGTTCTCAAAAAGGGTTTCTTCACCCCGGGAAGTTAATTAAATACCATTTGGAGGCATTTAATGTTCGAGCAAAAACGGCTGATTTTCGACAAAAGAGATAACACCCCCCCATTACGTCATGCTTCAGAAATGTGGAAAATGGTCCGTTTTCAAATGTTTTATTTTTGAACGTCAGTTCACATTTGTAGGTGGATCATCAGTGTTAGAGCTAAAATTAGCATGTTTAAAGTGATTTTCATGCTTCCAGGGGCCCAAAACACAAGATTAATGGAATGGTTAAAAGTGCATGAAAATGGCCAATTTACTCACTCTGAGTTCTCAAAAAGGGTTTCTTCACCCCGGGAAGTGAAATAAATACCATTTGGAGGCATTTAATGTTCGAGCAAAAACGGCTGATTTTCGACAAAAGAGATAACACCCCCCCATTACGTCATGCTTCAGAAATGTGGAAAATGGTCCGTTTTCAAATGTTTTATTTTTGAACGTCAGTTCACATTTGTAGGTGGATCATCAGTGTTAGAGCTAAAATTAGCATGTTTAAAGTGATTTTCATGCTTCCAGGGGCTCGGGAAGTTAATTAAATACCATTTGGAGGCATTTAATGTTCGAGCAAAAACGGCTGATTTTCGACAAAAGAGATAACACCCCCCCATTACGTCATGCTTCAGAAATGTGGAAAATGGTCCGTTTTCAAATGTTTTATTTTTGAACGTCAGTTCACATTTGTAGGTGGATCATCAGTGTTAGAGCTAAAATTAGCATGTTTAAAGTGATTTTCATGCTTCCAGGGGCCCAAAACACAAGATTAATGGAATGGTTAAAAGTGCATGAAAATGGCCAATTTACTCACTCTGAGTTCTCAAAAAGGGTTTCTTCACCCCGGGAAGTGAAATAAATACCATTTGGAGGCATTTAATGTTCGAGCAAAAACGGCTGATTTTCGACAAAAGAGATAACACCCCCCCATTACGTCATGCTTCAGAAATGTGGAAAATGGTCCGTTTTCAAATGTTTTATTTTTGAACGTCAGTTCACATTTGTAGGTGGATCATGAGTGTTAGAGCTAAAATTAGCATGTTTAAAGTGATTTTCATGCTTCCAGGGGCTCGGGAAGTTAATTAAATACCATTTGGAGGCATTTAATGTTCGAGCAAAAACGGCTGATTTTCGACAAAAGAGATAACACCCCCCCATTACGTCATGCTTCAGAAATGTGGAAAATGGTCCGTTTTCAAATGTTTTATTTTTGAACGTCAGTTCACATTTGTAGGTGGATCATCAGTGTTAGAGCTAAAATTAGCATGTTTAAAGTGATTTTCATGTTTCCAGGGGCCCAAAACACAAGATTTATGGAATGGTTAAAAGTGCATGAAAATGGCCAATTTACTCACTCTGAGTTCTCAAAAAGGGTTTCTTCACCCCGGGAAGTTAATTAAATACCATTTGGAGGCATTTAATGTTCGAGCAAAAACGGCTGATTTTCGACAAAAGAGATAACACCCCCCCATTACGTCATGCTTCAGAAATGTGGAAAATGGTCCGTTTTCAAATGTTTTATTTTTGAACATCAGTTCACATTTGTAGGTGGATCATCAGTGTTAGAGCTAAAATTAGCATGTTTAAAGTGATTGTCATGCTTCCAGGGGCTCGGGAAGTTAATTAAATACCATTTGGAGGCATTTAATGTTCGAGCAAAAACGGCTGATTTTCGACAAAAGAGATAACACCCCCCCATTACGTCATGCTTCAGAAATGTGGAAAATGGTCCGTTTTCAAATGTTTTATTTTTGAACGTCAGTTCACATTTGTAGGTGGATCATCAGTGTTAGAGCTAAAATTAGCATGTTTAAAGTGATTTTCATGCTTCCAGGGGCTCGGGAAGTTAATTAAATACCTTTTGTAAGCATTTAATGTTCGAGCAAAAACGGCTGATTTTCGACAAAAGAGATAACACCCCCCCATTACGTCATGCTTCAGAAATGTGGAAAATGGTCCGTTTTCAAATGTTTTATTTTTGAACGTCAGTTCACATTTGTAGGTGGATCATCAGTGTTAGAGCTAAAATTAGCATGTTTAAAGTGATTTTCATGCTTCCAGGGGCTCGGGAAGTTAATTAAATACCATTTGGAGGCATTTAATGTTCGAGCAAAAACGGCTGATTTTCGACAAAAGAGATAACACCCCCCCATTACGTCATGCTTCAGAAATGTGGAAAATGGTCCGTTTTCAAATGTTTTTTTTTTGAACGTCAGTTCACATTTGTAGGTGGATCATCAGTGTTAGAGCTAAAATTAGCATGTTTAAAGTGATTTTCATGCTTCCAGGGGCCCAAAACACAAGATTTATGGAATGGTTAAAAGTGCATGAAAATGGCCAATTTACTCACTCTGAGTTCTCAAAAAGGGTTTCTTCACCCCGGGAAGTTAATTAAATACCATTTGGAGGCATTTAATGTTCGAGCAAAAACGGCTGATTTTCGACAAATGAGATAACACCCCCCCATTACGTCATGCTTCAGAAATGTGGAAAATGGTCCGTTTTCAAATGTTTTATTTTTGAACGTCAGTTCACATTTGTAGGTGGATCATCAGTGTTAGAGCTAAAATTAGCATGTTTAAAGTGATTTTCATGCTTCCAGGGGCTCGGGAAGTTAATTAAATACCATTTGGAGGCATTTAATGTTCGAGCAAAAACGGCTGATTTTCGACAAAAGAGATAACACCCCCCCCATTACGTCATGCTTCAGAAATGTGGAAAATGGTCCGTTTTCAAATGTTTTATTTTTGAACGTCAGTTCACATTTGTAGGTGGATCATCAGTGTTAGAGCTAAAATTAGCATGTTTAAAGTGATTTTCATGCTTCCAGGGGCCCAAAACACAAGATTTATGGAATGGTTAAAAGTGCATGAAAATGGCCAATTTACTCACTCTGAGTTCTCAAAAAGGGTTTCTTCACCCCGGGAAGTTAATTAAATACCATTTGGAGGCATTTAATGTTCGAGCAAAAACGGCTGATTTTCGACAAAAGAGATAACACCCCCCCATTACGTCATGCTTCAGAAATGTGGAAAATGGTCCGTTTTCAAATGTTTTATTTTTGAACGTCAGTTCACATTTGTAGGTGGATCATCAGTGTTAGAGCTAAAATTAGCATGTTTAAAGTGATTTTCATGCTTCCAGGGGCCCAAAACACAAGATTTATGGAATGGTTAAAAGTGCATGAAAATGGCCAATTTACTCACTCTGAGTTCTCAAAAAGGGTTTCTTCACCCCGGGAAGTGAAATAAATACCATTTGGAGGCATTTAATGTTCGAGCAAAAACGGCTGATTTTCGACAAAAGAGATAACACCCCCCCATTACGTCATGCTTCAGAAATGTGGAAAATGGTCCGTTTTCAAATGTTTTATTTTTGAACGTCAGTTCACATTTGTAGGTGGATCATCAGTGTTAGAGCTAAAATTAGCATGTTTAAAGTGATTTTCATGCTTCCAGGGGCTCGGGAAGTTAATTAAATACCATTTGGAGGCATTTAATGTTCGAGCAAAAACGGCTGATTTTCGACAAAAGAGATAACACCCCCCCATTACGTCATGCTTCAGAAATGTGGAAAATGGTCAGTTTTCAAATGTTTTATTTTTGAACGTCAGTTCACATTTGTAGGTGGATCATCAGTGTTAGAGCTAAAATTAGCATGTTTAAAGTGATTTTCATGCTTCCAGGGGCCCAAAACACAAGATTTATGGAATGGTTAAAAGTGCATGAAAATGGCCAATTTACTCACTCTGAGTTCTCAAAAAGGGTTTCTTCACCCCGGGAAGTTAATTAAATACCATTTGGAGGCATTTAATGTTCGAGCAAAAACGGCTGATTTTCGACAAAAGAGATAACACCCCCCCATTACGTCATGCTTCAGAAATGTGGAAAATGGTCCGTTTTCAAATGTTTTATTTTTGAACGTCAGTTCACATTTGTAGGTGGATCATCAGTGTTAGAGCTAAAATTAGCATGTTTAAAGTGATTTTCATGCTTCCAGGGGCCCAAAACACAAGATTTATGGAATGGTTAAAAGTGCATGAAAATGGCCAATTTACTCACTCTGAGTTCTCAAAAAGGGTTTCTTCACCCCGGGAAGTTAATTAAATACCATTTGGAGGCATTTAATGTTCGAGCAAAAACGGCTGATTTTCGACAAAAGAGATAACACCCCCCCATTACGTCATGCTTCAGAAATGTGGAAAATGGTCCGTTTTCAAATGTTTTATTTTTGAACGTCAGTTCACATTTGTAGGTGGATCATCAGTTTTAGAGCTAAAATTAGCATGTTTAAAGTGATTTTCATGCTTCCAGGGGCTCGGGAAGTGAAATAAATACCATTTGGAGGCATTTAATGTTCGAGCAAAAACGGCTGATTTTCGACAAAAGAGATAACACCCCCCCATTACGTCATGCTTCAGAAATGTGGAAAATGGTCCGTTTTCAAATGTTTTATTTTTGAACGTCAGTTCACATTTGTAGGTGGATCATCAGTGTTAGAGCTAAAATTAGCATGTTTAAAGTGATTTTCATGCTTCCAGGGGTTTGGGAAGTTAATTAAATACCATTTGGAGGCATTTAATGTTCGAGCAAAAACGGCTGATTTTCGACAAAAGAGATAACACCCCCCCATTACGTCATGCTTCAGAAATGTGGAAAATGGTCCGTTTTCAAATGTTTTATTTTTGAACGTCAGTTCACATTTGTAGGTGGATCATCAGTGTTAGAGCTAAAATTAGCATGTTTAAAGTGATTTTCATGCTTCCAGGGGCTCGGGAAGTTCATTAAATACCATTTGGAGGCATTTAATGTTCGAGCAAAAAACGGCTGATTTTCGACAAAAGAGATAACACCCCCCCATTACGTCATGCTTCAGAAATGTGGAAAATGGTCCGTTTTCAAATGTTTTATTTTTGAACGTCAGTTCACATTTGTAGGTGGATCATCAGTTTTAGAGCTAAAATTAGCATGTTTAAAGTGATTTTCATGCTTCCAGGGGCTCGGGAAGTGAAATAAATACCATTTGGAGGCATTTAATGTTCGAGCAAAAACGGCTGATTTTCGACAAAAGAGATAACACCCCCCCCCATTACGTCATGCTTCAGAAATGTGGAAAATGGTCCGTTTTCAAATGTTTTATTTTTGAACGTCAGTTCACATTTGTAGGTGGATCATCAGTGTTAGAGCTAAAATTAGCATGTTTAAAGTGATTTTCATGCTTCCAGGGGCTCGGGAAGTTAATTAAATACCATTTGGAGGCATTTAATGTTCGAGCAAAAACGGCTGATTTTCGACAAAAGAGATAACACCCCCCCATTACGTCATGCTTCAGAAATGTGGAAAATGGTCCGTTTTCAAATGTTTTATTTTTGAACGTCAGTTCACATTTGTAGGTGGATCATCAGTGTTAGAGCTAAAATTAGCATGTTTAAAGTGATTTTCATGCTTCCAGGGGCTCGGGAAGTTCATTAAATACCATTTGGAGGCATTTAATGTTCGAGCAAAAAACGGCTGATTTTCGACAAAAGAGATAACACCCCCCCATTACGTCATGCTTCAGAAATGTGGAAAATGGTCCGTTTTCAAATGTTTTATTTTTGAACGTCAGTTCACATTTGTAGGTGGATCATCAGTGTTAGAGCTAAAATTAGCATGTTTAAAGTGATTTTCATGCTCCCAGGGGCTCGGGAAGTTAATTAAATACCATTTGGAGGCATTTAATGTTCGAGCAAAAACGGCTGATTTTCGACAAAAGAGATAACACCCCCCCATTACGTCATGCTTCAGAAATGTGGAAAATGGTCCGTTTTCAAATGTTTTATTTTTGAACGTCAGTTCACATTTGTAGGTGGATCATCAGTGTTAGAGCTAAAATTAGCATGTTTAAAGTGATTTTCATGCTTCCAGGGGCCTCAAAACACAAGATTTATGGAATGGTTAAAAGTGCATGAAAATGGCCAATTTACTCACTCTGAGTTCTCAAAAAGGGTTTCTTCACCCCGGGAAGTTAATTAAATACCATTTGGAGGCATTTAATGTTCGAGCAAAAACGGCTGATTTTCGACAAAAGAGATAACACCCCCCCATTACGTCATGCTTCAGAAATGTGGAAAATGGTCCGTTTTCAAATGTTTTATTTTTGAACGTCAGTTCACATTTGTAGGAGGATTATCAGTGTTAGAGCTAAAATTAGCATGTTTAAAGTGATTTTCATGCTTCCAGGGGCTCGGGAAGTTAATTAAATACCATTTGGAGGCATTTAATGTTCGAGCAAAAACGGCTGATTTTCGACAAAAGAGATAACACCCCCCCATTACGTCATGCTTCAGAAATGTGGAAAATGGTCCGTTTTCAAATGTTTTATTTTTGAACGTCAGTTCACATTTGTAGGTGGATCATCAGTGTTAGAGCTAAAATTAGCATGTTTAAAGTGATTTTCATGCTTCCAAGGGCCCAAAACACAAGATTAATGGAATGGTTAAAAGTGCATAAAAATGGCCAATTTACTCACTCTGAGTTCTCAAAAAGGGTTTCTTCACCCCGGGAAGTGAAATAAATACCATTTGGAGGCATTTAATGTTCGAGCAAAAACGGCTGATTTTCGACAAAAGAGATAACACCCCCCCATTACGTCATGCTTCAGAAATGTGGAAAATGGTCCGTTTTCAAATGTTTTATTTTTGAACGTCAGTTCACATTTGTAGGTGGATCATCAGTGTTAGAGCTAAAATTAGCATGTTTAAAGTGATTTTCATGCTTCCAGGGGCCCAAAACACAAGATTTATGGAATGGTTAAAAGTGCATGAAAATGGCCAATTTACTCACTCTGAGTTCTCAAAAAGGGTTTCTTCACCCCGGGAAGTTAATTAAATACCATTTGGAGGCATTTAATGTTCGAGCAAAAACGGCTGATTTTCGACAAAAGAGATAACACCCCCCCATTACGTCATGCTTCAGAAATGTGGAAAATGGTCCGTTTTCAAATGTTTTATTTTTGAACGTCAGTTCACATTTGTAGGTGGATCATGAGTGTTAGAGCTAAAATTAGCATGTTTAAAGTGATTTTCATGCTTCCAGGGGCTCGGGAAGTTAATTAAATACCATTTGGAGGCATTTAATGTTCGAGCAAAAACGGCTGATTTTCGACAAAAGAGATAACACCCCCCCATTACGTCATGCTTCAGAAATGTGGAAAATGGTCCGTTTTCAAATGTTTTATTTTTGAACGTCAGTTCACATTTGTAGGTGGAAAATCAGTGTTAGAGCTAAAATTAGCATGTTTAAAGTGATTTTCATGCTTCCAGGGGCCCAAAACACAAGATTTATGGAATGGTTAAAAGTGCATGAAAATGGCCAATTTACTCACTCTGAGTTCTCAAAAAGGGTTTCTTCACCCCGGGAAGTTAATTAAATACCATTTGGAGGCATTTAATGTTCGAGCAAAAACGGCTGATTTTCGACAAAAGAGATAACACCCCCCCATTACGTCATGCTTCAGAAATGTGGAAAATGGTCCGTTTTCAAATGTTTTATTTTTGAACGTCAGTTCACATTTGTAGGTGGATCATCAGTGTTAGAGCTAAAATTAGCATGTTTAAAGTGATTGTCATGCTTCCAGGGGCTCGGGAAGTTAATTAAATACCATTTGGAGGCATTTAATGTTCGAGCAAAAACGGCTGATTTTCGACAAAAGAGATAACACCCCCCCCATTACATCATGCTTCAGAAATGTGGAAAATGGTCCGTTTTCAAATGTTTTATTTTTGAACGTCAGTTCACATTTGTAGGTGGATCATCAGTGTTAGAGCTAAAATTAGCATGTTTAAAGTGATTTTCATGCTTCCAGGGGCTCGGGAAGTGAAATAAATACCATTTGGAGGCATTTAATGTTCGAGCAAAAACGGCTGATTTTCGACAAAAGAGATAACACCCCCCCATTACGTCATGCTTCAGAAATGTGGAAAATGGTCCGTTTTCAAATGTTTTATTTTTGAACGTCAGTTCACATTTGTAGGTGGATCATCAGTGTTAGAGCTAAAATTAGCATGTTTAAAGTGATTTTCATGCTTCCAGGGGCTCGGGAAGTTAATTAAATACCATTTGGAGGCATTTAATGTTCGAGCAAAAACGGCTGATTTTCGACAAAAGAGATAACACCCCCCCATTACGTCATGCTTCAGAAATGTGGAAAATGGTCCGTTTTCAAATGTTTTATTTTTGAACGTCAGTTCACATTTGTAGGTGGATCATCAGTGTTAGAGCTAAAATTAGCATGTTTAAAGTGATTTTCATGCTTCCAGGGGCTCGGGAAGTTCATTAAATACCATTTGGAGGCATTTAATGTTCGAGCAAAAAACGGCAGATTTTCGACAAAAGAGATAACACCCCCCCATTACGTCATGCTTCAGAAATGTGGAAAATGGTCCGTTTTCAAATGTTTTATTTTTGAACGTCAGTTCACATTTGTAGGTGGATCATCAGTGTTAGAGCTAAAATTAGCATGTTTAAAGTGATTTTCATGCTTCCAGGGGGTCGGGAAGTTAATTAAATACCATTTGGAGGCATTTAATGTTCGAGCAAAAACGGCTGATTTTCGACAAAAGAGATAACACCCCCCCATTACGTCATGCTTCAGAAATGTGGAAAATGGTCCGTTTTCAAATGTTTTATTTTTGAACGTCAGTTCACATTTGTAGGTGGATCATCAGTGTTAGAGCTAAAATTAGCATGTTTAAAGTGATTTTCATGCTTCCAGGGGCCCAAAACACAAGATTTATGGAATGGTTAAAAGTGCATGAAAATGGCCAATTTACTCACTCTGAGTTCTCAAAAAGGGTTTCTTCACCCCGGGAAGTTAATTAAATACCATTTGGAGGCATTTAATGTTCGAGCAAAAACGGCTGATTTTCGACAAAAGAGATAACACCCCCCCATTACGTCATGCTTCAGAAATGTGGAAAATGGTCCGTTTTCAAATGTTTTATTTTTGAACGTCAGTTCACATTTGTAGGGGGATTATCAGTGTTAGAGCTAAAATTAGCATGTTTAAAGTGATTTTCATGCTTCCAGGGGCCCAAAACACAAGATTAATGGAATGGTTAAAAGTGCATAAAAATGGCCAATTTACTCACTCTGAGTTCTCAAAAAGGGTTTCTTCACCCCGGGAAGTGAAATAAATACCATTTGGAGGCATTTAATGTTCGAGCAAAAACGGCTGATTTTCGACAAAAGAGATAACACCCCCCCATTACGTCATGCTTCAGAAATGTGGAAAATGGTCCGTTTTCAAATGTTTTATTTTTGAACGTCAGTTCACATTTGTAGGTGGATCATCAGTGTTAGAGCTAAAATTAGCATGTTTAAAGTGATTTTAATGCTTCCAGGGGCCCAAAACACAAGATTTATGGAATGGTTAAAAGTGCATGAAAATGGCCAATTTACTCACTCTGAGTTCTCAAAAAGGGTTTCTTCACCCCGGGAAGTTAATTAAATACCATTTGGAGGCATTTAATGTTCGAGCAAAAACGGCTGATTTTCGACAAAAGAGATAACACCCCCCCATTACGTCATGCTTCAGAAATGTGGAAAATGGTCCGTTTTCAAATGTTTTATTTTTGAACGTCAGTTCACATTTGTAGGTGGATCATGAGTGTTAGAGCTAAAATTAGCATGTTTAAAGTGATTTTCATGCTTCCAGGGGCTCGGGAAGTTAATTAAATACCATTTGGAGGCATTTAATGTTCGAGCAAAAACGGCTGATTTTCGACAAAAGAGATAACACCCCCCCATTACGTCATGCTTCAGAAATGTGGAAAATGGTCCGTTTTCAAATGTTTTATTTTTGAACGTCAGTTCACATTTGTAGGTGGATCATCAGTGTTAGAGCTAAAATTAGCATGTTTAAAGTGATTTTCATGCTTCCAGGGGCCCAAAACACAAGATTTATGGAATGGTTAAAAGTGCATGAAAATGGCCAATTTACTCACTCTGAGTTCTCAAAAAGGGTTTCTTCACCCCGGGAAGTTAATTAAATACCATTTGGAGGCATTTAATGTTCGAGCAAAAACGGCTGATTTTCGACAAAAGAGATAACACCCCCCCATTACGTCATGCTTCAGAAATGTGGAAAATGGTCCGTTTTCAAATGTTTTATTTTTGAACGTCAGTTCACATTTGTAGGTGGATCATCAGTGTTAGAGCTAAAATTAGCATGTTTAAAGTGATTTTCATGCTTCCAGGGGCTCGGGAAGTTAATTAAATACCATTTGGAGGCATTTAATGTTCGAGCAAAAACGGCTGATTTTCGACAAAAGAGATAACACCCCCCCATTACGTCATGCTTCAGAAATGTGGAAAATGGTCCGTTTTCAAATGTTTTATTTTTGAACGTCAGTTCACATTTGTAGGTGGATCATCAGTGTTAGAGCTAAAATTAGCATGTTTAAAGTGATTTTCATGCTTCCAGGGGCTCGGGAAGTTAATTAAATACCATTTGGAGGCATTTAGTGTTCGAGCAAAAACGGCTGATTTTCGACAAAAGAGATAACACCCCCCCATTACGTCATGCTTCAGAAATGTGGAAAATGGTCCGTTTTCAAATGTTTTATTTTTGAACGTCAGTTCACATTTGTAGGTGGATCATCAGTGTTAGAGCTAAAATTAGCATGTTTAAAGTGATTTTCATGCTTCCAGGGGCCCAAAACACAAGATTAATGGAATGGTTAAAAGTGCATGAAAATGGCCAATTTACTCACTCTGAGTTCTCAAAAAGGGTTTCTTCACCCCGGGAAGTGAAATAAATACCATTTGGAGGCATTTAATGTTCGAGCAAAAACGGCTGATTTTCGACAAAAGAGATAACACCCCCCCATTACGTCATGCTTCAGAAATGTGGAAAATGGTCCGTTTTCAAATGTTTTATTTTTGAACGTCAGTTCACCTTTGTAGGTGGATCATCAGTGTTAGAGCTAAAATTAGCATGTTTAAAGTGATTTTCATGCTTCCAGGGGCTCGGGAAGTTAATTAAATACCATTTGGAGGCATTTAATGTTCGAGCAAAAACGGCTGATTTTCGACAAAAGAGATAACACCCCCCCATTACGTCATGCTTCAGAAATGTGGAAAATGGTCCGTTTTCAAATGTTTTATTTTTGAACGTCAGTTCACATTTGTAGGTGGATCATCAGTGTTAGAGCTAAGATTAGCATGTTTAAAGTGATTTTCATGCTTCCAGGGGCCCAAAACACAAGATTTATGGAATGGTTAAAAGTGCATGAAAATGGCCAATTTACTCACTCTGAGTTCTCAAAAAGGGTTTCTTCACCCCGGGAAGTTAATTAAATACCATTTGGAGGCATTTAATGTTCGAGCAAAAACGGCTGATTTTCGACAAAAGAGATAACACCCCCCCATTACGTCATGCTTCAGAAATGTGGAAAATGGTCCGTTTTCAAATGTTTTATTTTTGAACGTCAGTTCACATTTGTAGGTGGATCATCAGTGTTAGAGCTAAAATTAGCATGTTTAAAGTGATTTTCATGCTTCCAGGGGCTCGGGAAGTTAATTAAATACCATTTGGAGGCATTTAATGTTCGAGCAAAAACGGCTGATTTTCGACAAAAGAGATAACACCCCCCCATTACGTCATGCTTCAGAAATGTGGAAAATGGTCCGTTTTCAAATGTTTTATTTTTGAACGTCAGTTCACATTTGTAGGTGGATCATCAGTGTTAGAGCTAAAATTAGCATGTTTAAAGTGATTTTCATGCTTCCAGGGGCCCAAAACACAAGATTTATGGAATGGTTAAAAGTGCATGAAAATGGCCAATTTACTCACTCTGAGTTCTCAAAAAGGGTTTCTTCACCCCGGGAAGTTAATTAAATACCATTTGGAGGCATTTAATGTTCGAGCAAAAACGGCTGATTTTCGACAAAAGAGATAACACCCCCCCATTACGTCATGCTTCAGAAATGTGGAAAATGGTCCGTTTTCAAATGTTTTATTTTTGAACGTCAGTTCACATTTGTAGGTGGATCATCAGTGTTAGAGCTAAAATTAGCATGTTTAAAGTGATTTTCATGCTTCCAGGGGCTCGGGAAGTTAATTAAATACCATTTGGAGGCATTTAATGTTCGAGCAAAAACGGCTGATTTTTGACAAAAGAGATAACACCCCCCCATTACGTCATGCTTCAGAAATGTGGAAAATGGTCCGTTTTCAAATGTTTTATTTTTGAACGTCAGTTCACATTTGTAGGTGGATCATCAGTGTTAGAGCTAAAATTAGCATGTTTAAAGTGATTTTCATGCTTCCAGGGGCTCGGGAAGTTAATTAAATACCATTTGGAGGCATTTAATGTTCGAGCAAAAACGGCTGATTTTCGACAAAAGAGATAACACCCCCCCATTACGTCATGCTTCAGAAATGTGGAAAATGGTCCGTTTTCAAATGTTTTATTTTTGAACGTCAGTTCACATTTGTAGGTGGATCATCAGTGTTAGAGCTAAAATTAGCATGTTTAAAGTGATTTTCATGCTTCCAGGGGCCCAAAACACAAGATTTATGGAATGGTTAAAAGTGCATGAAAATGGCCAATTTACTCACTCTGAGTTCTCAAAAAGGGTTTCTTCACCCCGGGAAGTTAATTAAATACCATTTGGAGGCATTTAATGTTCGAGCAAAAACGGCTGATTTTCGACAAAAGAGATAACACCCCCCCATTACGTCATGCTTCAGAAATGTGGAAAATGGTCCGTTTTCAAATGTTTTATTTTTGAACGTCAGTTCACATTTGTAGGTGGATCATCAGTGTTAGAGCTAAAATTAGCATGTTTAAAGTGATTTTCATGCTTCCAGGGGCCCAAAACACAAGATTAATGGAATGGTTAAAAGTGCATGAAAATGGCCAATTTACTCACTCTGAGTTCTCAAAAAGGGTTTCTTCACCCCGGGAAGTGAAATAAATACCATTTGGAGGCATTTAATGTTCGAGCAAAACCGGCTGATTTTCGACAAAAGAGATAACACCCCCCCATTACGTCATGCTTCAGAAATGTGGAAAATGGTCCGTTTTCAAATGTTTTATTTTTGAACGTCAGTTCACATTTGTAGGTGGATCATCAGTGTTAGAGCTAAAATTAGCATGTTTAAAGTGATTTTCATGCTTCCAGGGGCTCGGGAAGTGAAATAAATACCATTTGGAGGCATTTAATGTTCGAGCAAAAACGGCTGATTTTCGACAAAAGAGATAACACCCCCCCATTACGTCATGCTTCAGAAATGTGGAAAATGGTCCGTTTTCAAATGTTTTATTTTTGAACGTCAGTTCACATTTGTAGGTGGATCATCAGTGTTAGAGCTAAAATTAGCATGTTTAAAGTGATTTTCATGCTTCCAGGGGCTCGGGAAGTTAATTAAATACCATTTGGAGGCATTTAATGTTCGAGCAAAAACGGCTGATTTTCGACAAAAGAGATAACACCCCCCCATTACGTCATGCTTCAGAAATGTGGAAAATGGTCCGTTTTCAAATGTTTTATTTTTGAACGTCAGTTCACATTTGTAGGTGGATCATCAGTGTTAGAGCTAAAATTAGCATGTTTAAAGTGATTTTCATGCTTCCAGGGGCCCAAAACACAAGATTTATGGAATGGTTAAAAGTGCATGAAAATGGCCAATTTACTCACTCTGAGTTCTCAAAAAGGGTTTCTTCACCCCGGGAAGTGAAATAAATACCATTTGGAGGCATTTAATGTTCGAGCAAAAACGGCTGATTTTCGACAAAAGAGATAACACCCCCCCATTACGTCATGCTTCAGAAATGTGGAAAATGGTCCGTTTTCAAATGTTTTATTTTTGAACGTCAGTTCACATTTGTAGGTGGATCATCAGTGTTAGAGCTAAAATTAGCATGTTTAAAGTGATTTTCATGCTTCCAGGGGCTCGGGAAGTGAAATAAATACCATTTGGAGGCATTTAATGTTCGAGCAAAAACGGCTGATTTTCGACAAAAGAGATAACACCCCCCCATTACGTCATGCTTCAGAAATGTGGAAAATGGTCCGTTTTCAAATGTTTTATTTTTGAATGTCAGTTCACATTTGTAGGTGGATCATCAGTGTTAGAGCTAAAATTAGCATGTTTAAAGTGATTTTCATGCTTCCAGGGGCTCGGGAAGTTAATTAAATACCATTTGGAGGCATTTAATGTTCGAGCAAAAACGGCTGATTTTCGACAAAAGAGATAACACCCCCCCATTACGTCATGCTTCAGAAATGTGGAAAATGGTCCGTTTTCAAATGTTTTATTTTTGAACGTCAGTTCACATTTGTAGGTGGATCATCAGTGTTAGAGCTAAAATTAGCATGTTTAAAGTGATTTTCATGCTTCCAGGGGCCCAAAACACAAGATTTATGGAATGGTTAAAAGTGCATGAAAATGGCCAATTTACTCACTCTGAGTTCTCAAAAAGGGTTTCTTCACCCCGGGAAGTGAAATAAATACCATTTGGAGGCATTTAATGTTCGAGCAAAAACGGCTGATTTTCGACAAAAGAGATAACACCCCCCCCATTACGTCATGCTTCAGAAATGTGTAAAATGGTCCGTTTTCAAATGTTTTATTTTTGAACGTCAGTTCACATTTGTAGGTGGATCATCAGTGTTAGAGCTAAAATTAGCATGTTTAAAGTGTTTTTCATGCTTCCAGGGGCTCGGGAAGTGAAATAAATACCATTTGGAGGCATTTAATGTTCGAGCAAAAACGGCTGATTTTCGACAAAAGAGATAACACCCCCCCATTACGTCATGCTTCAGAAATGTGGAAAATGGTCCGTTTTCAAATGTTTTATTTTTGAACGTCAGTTCACATTTGTAGGTGGATCATCAGTGTTAGAGCTAAAATTAGCATGTTTAAAGTGATTTTCATGCTTCCAGGGGCCCAAAACACAAGATTTATGGAATGGTTAAAAGTGCATGAAAATGGCCAATTTACTCACTCTGAGTTCTCAAAAAGGGTTTCTTCACCCCGGGAAGTTAATTAAATACCATTTGGAGGCATTTAATGTTCGAGCAAAAACGGCTGATTTTCGACAAAAGAGATAACACCCCCCCATTACGTCATGCTTCAGAAATGTGGAAAATGGTCCGTTTTCAAATGTTTTATTTTTGAACGTCAGTTCACATTTGTAGGTGGATCATCAGTGTTAGAGCTAAAATTAGCATGTTTAAAGTGATTTTCATGCTTCCAGGGGCTCGGGAAGTTAATTAAATACCATTTGGAGGCATTTAATGTTCGAGCAAAAACGGCTGATTTTCGACAAAAGAGATAACACCCCCCCATTACGTCATGCTTCAGAAATGTGGAAAATGGTCCGTTTTCAAATGTTTTATTTTTGAACGTCAGTTCACATTTGTAGGTGGATCATCAGTGTTAGAGCTAAAATTAGCATGTTTAAAGTGATTTTCATGCTTCCAGGGGCCCAAAACACAAGATTTATGGAATGGTTAAAAGTGCATGAAAATGGCCAATTTACTCACTCTGAGTTCTCAAAAAGGGTTTCTTCACCCCGGGAAGTTAATTAAATACCATTTGGAGGCATTTAATGTTCGAGCAAAAACGGCTGATTTTCGACAAAAGAGATAACACCCCCCCATTACGTCATGCTTCAGAAATGTGGAAAATGGTCCGTTTTCAAATGTTTTATTTTTGAACGTCAGTTCACATTTGTAGGTGGATCATCAGTGTTAGAGCTAAAATTAGCATGTTTAAAGTGATTTTCATGCTTCCAGGGGCTCGGGAAGTTAATTAAATACCATTTAGAGGCATTTAATGTTCGAGCAAAAACGGCTGATTTTCGACAAAAGAGATAACACCCCCCCATTACGTCATGCTTCAGAAATGTGGAAAATGGTCCGTTTTCAAATGTTTTATTTTTGAACGTCAGTTCACATTTGTAGGTGGATCATTAGTGTTAGAGCTAAAATTAGCATGTTTAAAGTGATTTTCATGCTTCCAGGGGCCCAAAACACAAGATTAATGGAATGGTTAAAAGTGCATGAAAATGGCCAATTTACTCACTCTGAGTTCTCAAAAAGGGTTTCTTCACCCCGGGAAGTGAAATAAATACCATTTGGAGGCATTTAATGTTCGAGCAAAAACGGCTGATTTTCGACAAAAGAGATAACACCCCCCCATTACGTCATGCTTCAGAAATGTGGAAAATGGTCCGTTTTCAAATGTTTTATTTTTGAACGTCAGTTCACATTTGTAGGTGGATCATCAGTGTTAGAGCTAAAATTAGCATGTTTAAAGTGATTTTCATGCTTCCAGGGGCTCGGGAAGTTAATTAAATACCATTTGGAGGCATTTAATGTTCGAGCAAAAACGGCTGATTTTCGACAAAAGAGATAACACCCCCCCATTACGTCATGCTTCAGAAATGTGGAAAATGGTCCGTTTTCAAATGTTTTATTTTTGAACGTCAGTTCACATTTGTAGGTGGATCATCAGTGTTAGAGCTAAAATTAGCATGTTTAAAGTGATTTTCATGCTTCCAGGGGCCCAAAACACAAGATTAATGGAATGGTTAAAAGTGCATGAAAATGGCCAATTTACTCACTCTGAGTTCTCAAAAAGGGTTTCTTCACCCCGGGAAGTGAAATAAATACCATTTGGAGGCATTTAATGTTCGAGCAAAAACGGCTGATTTTCGACAAAAGAGATAACACCCCCCATTACGTCATGCTTCAGAAATGTGGAAAATGGTCCGTTTTCAAATGTTTTATTTTTGAACGTCAGTTCACATTTGTAGGTGGATCATCAGTGTTAGAGCTAAAATTAGCATGTTTAAAGTGATTTTCATGCTTCCAGGGGCTCGGGAAGTTAATTAAATACCATTTGGAGGCATTTAATGTTCGAGCAAAAACGGCTGATTTTCGACAAAAGAGATAACACCCCCCCATTACGTCATGCTTCAGAAATGTGGAAAATGGTCAGTTTTCAAATGTTTTATTTTTGAACGTCAGTTCACATTTGTAGGTGGATCATCAGTGTTAGAGCTAAAATTAGCATGTTTAAAGTGATTTTCATGCTTCCAGGGGCTCGGGAAGTGAAATAAATACCATTTGGAGGCATTTAATGTTCGAGCAAAAACGGCTGATTTTCGACAAAAGAGATAACACCCCCCCATTACGTCATGCTTCAGAAATGTGGAAAATGGTCCGTTTTCAAATGTTTTATTTTTGAACGTCAGTTCACATTTGTAGGTGGATCATCAGTGTTAGAGCTAAAATTAGCATGTTTAAAGTGATTTTCATGCTTCCAGGGGCTCGGGAAGTTAATTAAATACCATTTGGAGGCATTTAATGTTCGAGCAAAAACGGCTGATTTTCGACAAAAGAGATAACACCCCCCCATTACGTCATGCTTCAGAAATGTGGAAAATGGTCCGTTTTCAAATGTTTTATTTTTGAACGTCAGTTCACATTTGTAGGTGGATCATCAGTGTTAGAGCTAAAATTAGCATGTTTAAAGTGATTTTCATGCTTCCAGGGGCCCAAAACACAAGATTTATGGAATGGTTAAAAGTGCATGAAAATGGCCAATTTACTCACTCTGAGTTCTCAAAAAGGGTTTCTTCACCCCGGGAAGTGAAATAAATACCATTTGGAGGCATTTAATGTTCGAGCAAAAACGGCTGATTTTCGACAAAAGAGATAACACCCCCCCATTACGTCATGCTTCAGAAATGTGGAAAATGGTCCGTTTTCAAATGTTTTATTTTTGAACGTCAGTTCACATTTGTAGGTGGATCATCAGTGTTAGAGCTAAAATTAGCATGTTTAAAGTGATTTTCATGCTTCCAGGGACTCGGGAAGTGAAATAAATACCATTTGGAGGCATTTAATGTTCGAGCAAAAACGGCTGATTTTCGACAAAAGAGATAACACCCCCCCATTACGTCATGCTTCAGAAATGTGGAAAATGGTCCGTTTTCAAATGTTTTATTTTTGAACGTCAGTTCACATTTGTAGGTGGATCATCAGTGTTAGAGCTAAAATTAGCATGTTTAAAGTGATTTTCATGCTTCCAGGGGCCCAAAACACAAGATTTATGGAATGGTTAAAAGTGCATGAAAATGGCCAATTTACTCACTCTGAGTTCTCAAAAAGGGTTTCTTCACCCCGGGAAGTTAATTAAATACCATTTGGAGGCATTTAATGTTCGAGCAAAAACGGCTGATTTTCGACAAAAGAGATAACACCCCCCCATTACGTCATGCTTCAGAAATGTGGAAAATGGTCCGTTTTCAAATGTTTTATTTTTGAACGTCAGTTCACATTTGTAGGTGGATCATCAGTGTTAGAGCTAAAATTAGCATGTTTAAAGTGATTTTCATGCTTCCAGGGGCTCGGGAAGTTAATTAAATACCATTTGGAGGCATTTAATGTTCGAGCAAAAACGGCTGATTTTCGACAAAAGAGATAACACCCCCCCATTACGTCATGCTTCAGAAATGTGGAAAATGGTCCGTTTTCAAATGTTTTATTTTTGAACGTCAGTTCACATTTGTAGGTGGATCATCAGTGTTAGAGCTAAAATTAGCATGTTTAAAGTGATTTTCATGCTTCCAGGGGCCCAAAACACAAGATTAATGGAATGGTTAAAAGTGAATGAAAATGGCCAATTTACTCACTCTGAGTTCTCAAAAAGGGTTTCTTCACCCCGGGAAGTGAAATAAATACCATTTGGAGGCATTTAATGTTCGAGCAAAAACGGCTGATTTTCGACAAAAGAGATAACACCCCCCCATTACGTCATGCTTCAGAAATGTGGAAAATGGTCCGTTTTCAAATGTTTTATTTTTGAACGTCAGTTCACATTTGTAGGTGGATCATCAGTGTTAGAGCTAAAATTAGCATGTTTAAAGTGATTTTCATGCTTCCAGGGGCTCGGGAAGTTAATTAAATACCATTTGGAGGCATTTAATGTTCGAGCAAAAACGGCTGATTTTCGACAAAAGAGATAACACCCCCCCATTACGTCATGCTTCAGAAATGTGGAAAATGGTCCGTTTTCAAATGTTTTATTTTTGAACGTCAGTTCACATTTGTAGGTGGATCATCAGTGTTAGAGCTAAAATTAGCATGTTTAAAGTGATTTTCATGCTTCCAGGGGCCCAAAACACAAGATTTATGGAATGGTTAAAAGTGCATGAAAATGGCCAATTTACTCACTCTGAGTTCTCAAAAAGGGTTTCTTCACCCCGGGAAGTGAAATAAATACCATTTGGAGGCATTTAATGTTCGAGCAAAAACGGCTGATTTTCGACAAAAGAGATAACACCCCCCCATTACGTCATGCTTCAGAAATGTGGAAAATGGTCCGTTTTCAAATGTTTTATTTTTGAACGTCAGTTCACATTTGTACGTGGATCATCAGTGTTAGAGCTAAAATTAGCATGTTTAAAGTGATTTTCATGCTTCCAGGGGCTCGGGAAGTGAAATAAATACCATTTTGAGGCATTTAATGTTCGAGCAAAAACGGCTGATTTTCGACAAAAGAGATAACACCCCCCCATTACGTCATGCTTCAGAAATGTGGAAAATGGTCCGTTTTCAAATGTTTTATTTTTGAACGTCAGTTCACATTTGTAGGTGGATCATCAGTGTTAGAGCTAAAATTAGCATGTTTAAAGTGATTTTCATGCTTCCAGGGGCTCGGGAAGTTAATTAAATACCATTTGGAGGCATTTAATGTTCGAGCAAAAACGGCTGATTTTCGACAAAAGAGATAACACCCCCCCATTACGTCATGCTTCAGAAATGTGGAAAATGGTCCGTTTTCAAATGTTTTATTTTTGAACGTCAGTTCACATTTGTAGGTGGATCATCAGTGTTAGAGCTAAAATTAGCATGTTTAAAGTGATTTTCATGCTTCCAGGGGCCCAAAACACAAGATTTATGGAATGGTTAAAAGTGCATGAAAATGGCCAATTTACTCACTCTGAGTTCTCAAAAAGGGTTTCTTCACCCCGGGAAGTGAAATAAATACCATTTGGAGGCATTTAATGTTCGAGCAAAAACGGCTGATTTTCGACAAAAGAGATAACACCCCCCCCATTACGTCATGCTTCAGAAATGTGGAAAATGGTCCGTTTTCAAATGTTTTATTTTTGAACGTCAGTTCACATTTGTAGGTGGATCATCAGTGTTAGAGCTAAAATTAGCATGTTTAAAGTGATTTTCATGCTTCCAGGGGCTCGGGAAGTGAAATAAATACCATTTGGAGGCATTTAATGTTCGAGCAAAAACGGCTGATTTTCGACAAAAGAGATAACACCCCCCCATTACGTCATGCTTCAGAAATGTGGAAAATGGTCCGTTTTCAAATGTTTTATTTTTGAACGTCAGTTCACATTTGTAGGTGGATCATCAGTGTCAGAGCTAAAATTAGCATGTTTAAAGTGATTTTCATGCTTCCAGGGGCCCAAAACACAAGATTTATGGAATGGTTAAAAGTGCATGAAAATGGCCAATTTACTCACTCTGAGTTCTCAAAAAGGGTTTCTTCACCCCGGGAAGTTAATTAAATACCATTTGGAGGCATTTATTGTTCGAGCAAAAACGGCTGATTTTCGACAAAAGAGATAACACCCCCCATTACGTCATGCTTCAGAAATGTGGAAAATGGTCCGTTTTCAAATGTTTTATTTTTGAACGTCAGTTCACATTTGTAGGTGGATCATCAGTGTTAGAGCTAAAATTAGCATGTTTAAAGTGATTTTCATGCTTCCAGGGGCTCGGGAAGTGAAATAAATACCATTTGGAGGCATTTAATGTTCGAGCAAAAACGGCTGATTTTCGACAAAAGAGATAACACCCCCCCATTACGTCATGCTTCAGAAATGTGGAAAATGGTCCGTTTTCAAATGTTTTATTTTTGAACGTCAGTTCACATTTGTAGGTGGATCATCAGTGTTAGAGCTAAAATTAGCATGTTTAAAGTGATTTTCATGCTTCCAGGGGCCCAAAACACAAGATTTATGGAATGGTTAAAAGTGCATGAAAATGGCCAATTTACTCACTCTGAGTTCTCAAAAAGGGTTTCTTCACCCCGGGAAGTTAATTAAATACCATTTGGAGGCATTTATTGTTCGAGCAAAAACGGCTGATTTTCGACAAAAGAGATAACACCCCCCATTACGTCATGCTTCAGAAATGTGGAAAATGGTCCGTTTTCAAATGTTTTATTTTTGAACGTCAGTTCACATTTGTAGGTGGATCATCAGTGTTAGAGCTAAAATTAGCATGTTTAAAGTGATTTTCATGCTTCCAGGGGCTCGGGAAGTTAATTAAATACCATTTGGAGGCATTTAATGTTCGAGCAAAAACGGCTGATTTTCGACAAAAGAGATAACACCCCCCCATTACGTCATGCTTCAGAAATGTGGAAAATGGTCCGTTTTCAAATGTTTTATTTTTGAACGTCAGTTCACATTTGTAGGTGGATCATCAGTGTTAGAGCTAAAATTAGCATGTTTAAAGTGATTTTCATGCTTCCAGGGGCCCAAAACACAAGATTTATGGAATGGTTAAAAGTGCATGAAAATGGCCAATTTACTCACTCTGAGTTCTCAAAAAGGGTTTCTTCACCCCGGGAAGTGAAATAAATACCATTTGGAGGCATTTAATGTTCGAGCAAAAACGGCTGATTTTCGACAAAAGAGATAACACCCCCCCATTACGTCATGCTTCAGAAATGTGGAAAATGGTCCGTTTTCAAATGTTTTATTTTTGAACGTCAGTTCACATTTGTAGGTGGATCATCAGTGTTAGAGCTAAAATTAGCATGTTTAAAGTGATTTTCATGCTTCCAGGGGCTCGGGAAGTTAATTAAATACCATTTGGAGGCATTTAATGTTCGAGCAAAAACGGCTGATTTTCGACAAAAGAGATAACACCCCCCCATTACGTCATGCTTCAGAAATGTGGAAAATGGTCCGTTTTCAAATGTTTTATTTTTGAACGTCAGTTCACATTTGTAGGTGGATCATCAGTGTTAGAGCTAAAATTAGCATGTTTAAAGTGATTTTCATGCTTCCAGGGGCCCAAAACACAAAATTTATGGAATGGTTAAAAGTGCATGAAAATGGCCAATTTACTCACTCTGAGTTCTCAAAAAGGGTTTCTTCACCCCGGGAAGTGAAATAAATACCATTTGGAGGCATTTAATGTTCGAGCAAAAACGGCTGATTTTCGACAAAAGAGATAACACCCCCCCATTACGTCATGCTTCAGAAATGTGGAAAATGGTCCGTTTTCAAATGTTTTATTTTTGAACGTCAGTTCACATTTGTAGGTGGATCATCAGTGTTAGAGCTAAAATTAGCATGTTTAAAGTGATTTTCATGCTTCCAGGGGCTCGGGAAGTTAATTAAATACCATTTGGAGGCATTTAATGTTCGAGCAAAAACGGCTGATTTTCGACAAAAGAGATAACACCCCCCATTACGTCATGCTTCAGAAATGTGGAAAATGGTCCGTTTTCAAATGTTTTATTTTTGAACGTCAGTTCACATTTGTAGGTGGATCATCAGTGTTAGAGCTAAAATTAGCATGTTTAAAGTGATTTTCATGCTTCCAGGGGCTCGGGAAGTTAATTAAATACCATTTGGAGGCATTTAATGTTCGAGCAAAAACGGCTGATTTTAGACAAAAGAGATAACACCCCCCCATTACGTCATGCTTCAGAAATGTGGAAAATGGTCCGTTTTCAAATGTTTTATTTTTGAACGTCAGTTCACATTTGTAGGTGGATCATCAGTGTTAGAGCTAAAATTAGCATGTTTAAAGTGATTTTCATGCTTCCAGGGGCTCGGGAAGTTAATTAAATACCATTTGGAGGCATTTAATGTTCGAGCAAAAACGGCTGATTTTCGACAAAAGAGATAACACCCCCCCATTACGTCATGCTTCAGAAATGTGGAAAATGGTCCGTTTTCAAATGTTTTATTTTTGAACGTCAGTTCACATTTGTAGGTGGATCATCAGTGTTAGAGCTAAAATTAGCATGTTTAAAGTGATTTTCATGCTTCCAGGGGCTCGGGAAGTGAAATAAATACCATTTGGAGGCATTTAATGTTCGAGCAAAAACGGCTGATTTTCGACAAAAGAGATAACACCCCCCCATTACGTCATGCTTCAGAAATGTGGAAAATGGTTCGTTTTCAAATGTTTTATTTTTGAACGTCAGTTCACATTTGTAGGTGGATCATCAGTGTTAGAGCTAAAATTAGCATGTTTAAAGTGATTTTCATGCTTCCAGGGGCTCGTGAAGTGAAATAAATACAATTTGGAGGCATTTAATGTTCGAGCAAAAACGGCTGATTTTCGACAAAAGAGATAACACCCCCCCATTACGTCATGCTTCAGAAATGTGGAAAATGGTCCGTTTCCAAATGTTTTATTTTTGAACGTCAGTTCACATTTGTAGGTGGATCATCAGTGTTAGAGCTAAAATTAGCATGTTTAAAGTGATTTTCATGCTTCCAGGGGCTCGTGAAGTGAAATAAATACCATTTGGAGGCATTTAATGTTCGAGCAAAAACGGCTGATTTTCGACAAAAGAGATAACACCCCCCCATTACGTCATGCTTCAGAAATGTGGAAAATGGTCCGTTTTCAAATGTTTTATTTTTGAACGTCAGTTCACATTTGTAGGTGGATCATCAGTGTTAGAGCTAAAATTAGCATGTTTAAAGTGATTTTCATGCTTCCAGGGGCTCGGGAAGTGAAATCAATACCATTTGGAGGCATTTAATGTTCGAGCAAAAACGGCTGATTTTCGACAAAAGAGATAACACCCCCCCATTACGTCATGCTTCAGAAATGTGGAAAATGTTCCGTTTTCAAATGTTTTATTTTTGAACGTCAGTTCACATTTGTAGGTGGATCATCAGTGTTAGAGCTAAAATTAGCATGTTTAAAGTGATTTTCATGCTTCCAGGGGCCCAAAACACAAGATTTATGGAATGGTTAAAAGTGCATGAAAATGGCCAATTTACTCACTCTGAGTTCTCAAAAAGGGTTTCTTCACCCCGGGAAGTGAAATAAATACCATTTGGAGGCATTTAATGTTCGAGCAAAAACGGCTGATTTTCGACAAAAGAGATAACACCCCCCCATTACGTCATGCTTCAGAAATGTGGAAAATGGTCCGTTTTCAAATGTTTTATTTTTGAACGTCAGTTCACATTTGTAGGTGGATCATCAGTGTTAGAGCTAAAATTAGCATGTTTAAAGTGATTTTCATGCTTCCAGGGGCTCGGGAAGTTAATTAAATACCATTTGGAGGCATTTAATGTTCGAGCAAAAACGGCTGATTTTCGACAAAAGAGATAACACCCCCCCATTACGTCATGCTTCAGAAATGTGGAAAATGGTCCGTTTTCAAATGTTTTATTTTTGAACGTCAGTTCACATTTGTAGGTGGATCATCAGTGTTAGAGCTAAAATTAGCATGTTTAAAGTGATTTTCATGCTTCCAGGGGCCCAAAACACAAGATTTATGGAATGGTTAAAAGTGCATGAAAATGGCCAATTTACTCACTCTGAGTTCTCAAAAAGGGTTTCTTCACCCCGGGAAGTGAAATAAATACCATTTGGAGGCATTTAATGTTCGAGCAAAAACGGCTGATTTTCGACAAAAGAGATAACACCCCCCCATTACGTCATGCTTCAGAAATGTGGAAAATGGTCCGTTTTCAAATGTTTTATTTTTGAACGTCAGTTCACATTTGTAGGTGGATCATCAGTGTTAGAGCTAAAATTAGCATGTTTAAAGTGATTTTCATGCTTCCAGGGGCCCAAAACACAAGATTAATGGAATGGTTAAAAGTGCATGAAAATGGCCAATTTACTCACTCTGAGTTCTCAAAAAGGGTTTCTTCACCCCGGGAAGTGAAATAAATACCATTTGGAGGCATTTAATGTTCGAGCAAAAACGGCTGATTTTCGACAAAAGAGATAACACCCCCCCATTACGTCATGCTTCAGAAATGTGGAAAATGGTCCGTTTTCAAATGTTTTATTTTTGAACGTCAGTTCACATTTGTAGGTGGATCATCAGTGTTAGAGCTAAAATTAGCATGTTTAAAGTGATTTTCATGCTTCCAGGGGCTCGGGAAGTGAAATCAATACCATTTGGAGGCATTTAATGTTCGAGCAAAAACGGCTGATTTTCGACAAAAGAGATAACACCCCCCCATTACGTCATGCTTCAGAAATGTGGAAAATGTTCCGTTTTCAAATGTTTTATTTTTGAACGTCAGTTCACATTTGTAGGTGGATCATCAGTGTTAGAGCTAAAATTAGCATGTTTAAAGTGATTTTCATGCTTCCAGGGGCCCAAAACACAAGATTTATGGAATGGTTAAAAGTGCATGAAAATGGCCAATTTACTCACTCTGAGTTCTCAAAAAGGGTTTCTTCACCCCGGGAAGTGAAATAAATACCATTTGGAGGCATTTAATGTTCGAGCAAAAACGGCTGATTTTCGACAAAAGAGATAACACCCCCCCATTACGTCATGCTTCAGAAATGTGGAAAATGGTCCGTTTTCAAATGTTTTATTTTTGAACGTCAGTTCACATTTGTAGGTGGATCATCAGTGTTAGAGCTAAAATTAGCATGTTTAAAGTGATTTTCATGCTTCCAGGGGCTCGGGAAGTTAATTAAATACCATTTGGAGGCATTTAATGTTCGAGCAAAAACGGCTGATTTTCGACAAAAGAGATAACACCCCCCCATTACGTCATGCTTCAGAAATGTGGAAAATGGTCCGTTTTCAAATGTTTTATTTTTGAACGTCAGTTCACATTTGTAGGTGGATCATCAGTGTTAGAGCTAAAATTAGCATGTTTAAAGTGATTTTCATGCTTCCAGGGGCCCAAAACACAAGATTTATGGAATGGTTAAAAGTGCATGAAAATGGCCAATTTACTCACTCTGAGTTCTCAAAAAGGGTTTCTTCACCCCGGGAAGTGAAATAAATACCATTTGGAGGCATTTAATGTTCGAGCAAAAACGGCTGATTTTCGACAAAAGAGATAACACCCCCCCATTACGTCATGCTTCAGAAATGTGGAAAATGGTCCGTTTTCAAATGTTTTATTTTTGAACGTCAGTTCACATTTGTAGGTGGATCATCAGTGTTAGAGCTAAAATTAGCATGTTTAAAGTGATTTTCATGCTTCCAGGGGCCCAAAACACAAGATTTATGGAATGGTTAAAAGTGCATGAAAATGGCCAATTTACTCACTCTGAGTTCTCAAAAAGGGTTTCTTCACCCCGGGAAGTGAAATAAATACCATTTGGAGGCATTTAATGTTCGAGCAAAAACGGCTGATTTTCGACAAAAGAGATAACACCCCCCCATTACGTCATGCTTCAGAAATGTGGAAAATGGTCCGTTTTCAAATGTTTTATTTTTGAACGTCAGTTCACATTTGTAGGTGGATCATCAGTGTTAGAGCTAAAATTAGCATGTTTAAAGTGATTTTCATGCTTCCAGGGGCTCGGGAAGTTAATTAAATACCATTTGGAGGCATTTAATGTTCGAGCAAAAACGGCTGATTTTCGACAAAAGAGATAACACCCCCCCATTACGTCATGCTTCAGAAATGTGGAAAATGTTCCGTTTTCAAATGTTTTATTTTTGAACGTCAGTTCACATTTGTAGGTGGATCATCAGTGTTAGAGCTAAAATTAGCATGTTTAAAGTGATTTTCATGCTTCCAGGGGCCCAAAACACAAGATTTATGGAATGGTTAAAAGTGCATGAAAATGGCCAATTTACTCACTCTGAGTTCTCAAAAAGGGTTTCTTCACCCCGGGAAGTGAAATAAATACCATTTGGAGGCATTTAATGTTCGAGCAAAAACGGCTGATTTTCGACAAAAGAGATAACACCCCCCCATTACGTCATGCTTCAGAAATGTGGAAAATGGTCCGTTTTCAAATGTTTTATTTTTGAACGTCAGTTCACATTTGTAGGTGGATCATCAGTGTTAGAGCTAAAATTAGCATGTTTAAAGTGATTTTCATGCTTCCAGGGGCTCGGGAAGTTAATTAAATACCATTTGGAGGCATTTAATGTTCGAGCAAAAACGGCTGATTTTCGACAAAAGAGATAACACCCCCCCATTACGTCATGCTTCAGAAATGTGGAAAATGGTCCGTTTTCAAATGTTTTATTTTTGAACGTCAGTTCACATTTGTAGGTGGATCATCAGTGTTAGAGCTAAAATTAGCATGTTTAAAGTGATTTTCATGCTTCCAGGGGCCCAAAACACAAGATTTATGGAATGGTTAAAAGTGCATGAAAATGGCCAATTTACTCACTCTGAGTTCTCAAAAAGGGTTTCTTCACCCCGGGAAGTGAAATAAATACCATTTGGAGGCATTTAATGTTCGAGCAAAAACGGCTGATTTTCGACAAAAGAGATAACACCCCCCCATTACGTCATGCTTCAGAAATGTGGAAAATGGTCCGTTTTCAAATGTTTTATTTTTGAACGTCAGTTCACATTTGTAGGTGGATCATCAGTGTTAGAGCTAAAATTAGCATGTTTAAAGTGATTTTCATGCTTCCAGGGGCCCAAAACACAAGATTTATGGAATGGTTAAAAGTGCATGAAAATGGCCAATTTACTCACTCTGAGTTCTCAAAAAGGGTTTCTTCACCCCGGGAAGTGAAATAAATACCATTTGGAGGCATTTAATGTTCGAGCAAAAACGGCTGATTTTCGACAAAAGAGATAACACCCCCCCATTACGTCATGCTTCAGAAATTTGGAAAATGGTCCGTTTTCAAATGTTTTATTTTTGAACGTCAGTTCACATTTGTAGGTGGATCATCAGTGTTAGAGCTAAAATTAGCATGTTTAAAGTGATTTTCATGCTTCCAGGGGCTCGGGAAGTTAATTAAATACCATTTGGAGGCATTTAATGTTCGAGCAAAAACGGCTGATTTTAGACAAAAGAGATAACACCCCCCCATTACGTAATGCTTCAGAAATTTGGAAAATGGTCCGTTTTCAAATGTTTTATTTTTGAACGTCAGTTCACATTTGTAGGTGGATCATCAGTGTTAGAGCTAAAATTAGCATGTTTAAAGTGATTTTCATGCTTCCAGGGGCTCGGGAAGTGAAATAAATACCATTTGGAGGCATTTAATGTTCGAGCAAAAACGGCTGATTTTCGACAAAAGAGATAACACCCCCCCATTACGTCATGCTTCAGAAATGTGGAAAATGGTCAGTTTTCAAATGTTTTATTTTTGAACGTCAGTTCACATTTGTAGGTGGATCATCAGTGTTAGAGCTAAAATTAGCATGTTTAAAGTGATTTTCATGCTTCCAGGGGCCCAAAACACAAGATTAATGGAATGGTTAAAAGTGCATGAAAATGGCCAATTTACTCACTCTGAGTTCTCAAAAAGGGTTTCTTCACCCCGGGAAGTGAAATAAATACCATTTGGAGGCATTTAATGTTCGAGCAAAAACGGCTGATTTTCGACAAAAGAGATAACACCCCCCCATTACGTCATGCTTCAGAAATGTGGAAAATGGTCCGTTTTCAAATGTTTTATTTTTGAACGTCAGTTCACATTTGTAGGTGGATCATCAGTGTTAGAGCTAAAATTAGCATGTTTAAAGTGATTTTCATGCTTCCAGGGGCTCGGGAAGTGAAATCAATACCATTTGGAGGCATTTAATGTTCGAGCAAAAACGGCTGATTTTCGACAAAAGAGATAACACCCCCCCATTACGTCATGCTTCAGAAATGTGGAAAATGTTCCGTTTTCAAATGTTTTATTTTTGAACGTCAGTTCACATTTGTAGGTGGATCATCAGTGTTAGAGCTAAAATTAGCATGTTTAAAGTGATTTTCATGCTTCCAGGGGCCCAAAACACAAGATTTATGGAATGGTTAAAAGTGCATGAAAATGGCCAATTTACTCACTCTGAGTTCTCAAAAAGGGTTTCTTCACCCCGGGAAGTGAAATAAATACCATTTGGAGGCATTTAATGTTCGAGCAAAAACGGCTGATTTTCGACAAAAGAGATAACACCCCCCCATTACGTCATGCTTCAGAAATGTGGAAAATGGTCCGTTTTCAAATGTTTTATTTTTGAACGTCAGTTCACATTTGTAGGTGGATCATCAGTGTTAGAGCTAAAATTAGCATGTTTAAAGTGATTTTCATGCTTCCAGGGGCTCGGGAAGTTAATTAAATACCATTTGGAGGCATTTAATGTTCGAGCAAAAACGGCTGATTTTCGACAAAAGAGATAACACCCCCCCATTACGTCATGCTTCAGAAATGTGGAAAATGGTCCGTTTTCAAATGTTTTATTTTTGAACGTCAGTTCACATTTGTAGGTGGATCATCAGTGTTAGAGCTAAAATTAGCATGTTTAAAGTGATTTTCATGCTTCCAGGGGCCCAAAACACAAGATTTATGGAATGGTTAAAAGTGCATGAAAATGGCCAATTTACTCACTCTGAGTTCTCAAAAAGGGTTTCTTCACCCCGGGAAGTGAAATAAATACCATTTGGAGGCATTTAATGTTCGAGCAAAAACGGCTGATTTTCGACAAAAGAGATAACACCCCCCCATTACGTCATGCTTCAGAAATGTGGAAAATGGTCCGTTTTCAAATGTTTTATTTTTGAACGTCAGTTCACATTTGTAGGTGGATCATCAGTGTTAGAGCTAAAATTAGCATGTTTAAAGTGATTTTCATGCTTCCAGGGGCCCAAAACACAAGATTTATGGAATGGTTAAAAGTGCATGAAAATGGCCAATTTACTCACTCTGAGTTCTCAAAAAGGGTTTCTTCACCCCGGGAAGTGAAATAAATACCATTTGGAGGCATTTAATGTTCGAGCAAAAACGGCTGATTTTCGACAAAAGAGATAACACCCCCCCATTACGTCATGCTTCAGAAATTTGGAAAATGGTCCGTTTTCAAATGTTTTATTTTTGAACGTCAGTTCACATTTGTAGGTGGATCATCAGTGTTAGAGCTAAAATTAGCATGTTTAAAGTGATTTTCATGCTTCCAGGGGCTCGGGAAGTGAAATAAATACCATTTGGAGGCATTTAATGTTCGAGCAAAAACGGCTGATTTTCGACAAAAGAGATAACACCCCCCCATTACGTCATGCTTCAGAAATGTGGAAAATGGTCAGTTTTCAAATGTTTTATTTTTGAACGTCAGTTCACATTTGTAGGTGGATCATCAGTGTTAGAGCTAAAATTAGCATGTTTAAAGTGATTTTCATGCTTCCAGGGGCCCAAAACACAAGATTAATGGAATGGTTAAAAGTGCATGAAAATGGCCAATTTACTCACTCTGAGTTCTCAAAAAGGGTTTCTTCACCCCGGGAAGTGAAATAAATACCATTTGGAGGCATTTAATGTTCGAGCAAAAACGGCTGATTTTCGACAAAAGAGATAACACCCCCCCATTACGTCATGCTTCAGAAATGTGGAAAATGGTCCGTTTTCAAATGTTTTATTTTTGAACGTCAGTTCACATTTGTAGGTGGATCATCAGTGTTAGAGCTAAAATTAGCATGTTTAAAGTGATTTTCATGCTTCCAGGGGCTCGGGAAGTGAAATCAATACCATTTGGAGGCATTTAATGTTCGAGCAAAAACGGCTGATTTTCGACAAAAGAGATAACACCCCCCCATTACGTCATGCTTCAGAAATGTGGAAAATGTTCCGTTTTCAAATGTTTTATTTTTGAACGTCAGTTCACATTTGTAGGTGGATCATCAGTGTTAGAGCTAAAATTAGCATGTTTAAAGTGATTTTCATGCTTCCAGGGGCCCAAAACACAAGATTTATGGAATGGTTAAAAGTGCATGAAAATGGCCAATTTACTCACTCTGAGTTCTCAAAAAGGGTTTCTTCACCCCGGGAAGTGAAATAAATACCATTTGGAGGCATTTAATGTTCGAGCAAAAACGGCTGATTTTCGACAAAAGAGATAACACCCCCCCATTACGTCATGCTTCAGAAATGTGGAAAATGGTCCGTTTTCAAATGTTTTATTTTTGAACGTCAGTTCACATTTGTAGGTGGATCATCAGTGTTAGAGCTAAAATTAGCATGTTTAAAGTGATTTTCATGCTTCCAGGGGCTCGGGAAGTTAATTAAATACCATTTGGAGGCATTTAATGTTCGAGCAAAAACGGCTGATTTTCGACAAAAGAGATAACACCCCCCCATTACGTCATGCTTCAGAAATGTGGAAAATGGTCCGTTTTCAAATGTTTTATTTTTGAACGTCAGTTCACATTTGTAGGTGGATCATCAGTGTTAGAGCTAAAATTAGCATGTTTAAAGTGATTTTCATGCTTCCAGGGGCCCAAAACACAAGATTTATGGAATGGTTAAAAGTGCATGAAAATGGCCAATTTACTCACTCTGAGTTCTCAAAAAGGGTTTCTTCACCCCGGGAAGTGAAATAAATACCATTTGGAGGCATTTAATGTTCGAGCAAAAACGGCTGATTTTCGACAAAAGAGATAACACCCCCCCATTACGTCATGCTTCAGAAATGTGGAAAATGGTCCGTTTTCAAATGTTTTATTTTTGAACGTCAGTTCACATTTGTAGGTGGATCATCAGTGTTAGAGCTAAAATTAGCATGTTTAAAGTGATTTTCATGCTTCCAGGGGCCCAAAACACAAGATTTATGGAATGGTTAAAAGTGCATGAAAATGGCCAATTTACTCACTCTGAGTTCTCAAAAAGGGTTTCTTCACCCCGGGAAGTGAAATAAATACCATTTGGAGGCATTTAATGTTCGAGCAAAAACGGCTGATTTTCGACAAAAGAGATAACACCCCCCCATTACGTCATGCTTCAGAAATGTGGAAAATGGTCCGTTTTCAAATGTTTTATTTTTGAACGTCAGTTCACATTTGTAGGTGGATCATCAGTGTTAGAGCTAAAATTAGCATGTTTAAAGTGATTTTCATGCTTCCAGGGGCTCGGGAAGTTAATTAAATACCATTTGGAGGCATTTAATGTTCGAGCAAAAACGGCTGATTTTCGACAAAAGAGATAACACCCCCCCATTACGTCATGCTTCAGAAATGTGGAAAATGGTCCGTTTTCAAATGTTTTATTTTTGAACGTCAGTTCACATTTGTAGGTGGATCATCAGTGTTAGAGCTAAAATTAGCATGTTTAAAGTGATTTTCATGCTTCCAGGGGCCCAAAACACAAGATTTATGGAATGGTTAAAAGTGCATGAAAATGGCCAATTTACTCACTCTGAGTTCTCAAAAAGGGTTTCTTCACCCCGGGAAGTGAAATAAATACCATTTGGAGGCATTTAATGTTCGAGCAAAAACGGCTGATTTTCGACAAAAGAGATAACACCCCCCCATTACGTCATGCTTCAGAAATGTGGAAAATGGTCCGTTTTCAAATGTTTTATTTTTGAACGTCAGTTCACATTTGTAGGTGGATCATCAGTGTTAGAGCTAAAATTAGCATGTTTAAAGTGATTTTCATGCTTCCAGGGGCTCGGGAAGTTAATTAAATACCATTTGGAGGCATTTAATGTTCGAGCAAAAACGGCTGATTTTCGACAAAAGAGATAACACCCCCCCATTACGTCATGCTTCAGAAATGTGGAAAATGGTCCGTTTTCAAATGTTTTATTTTTGAACGTCAGTTCACATTTGTAGGTGGATCATCAGTGTTAGAGCTAAAATTAGCATGTTTAAAGTGATTTTCATGCTTCCAGGGGCTCGGGAAGTTAATTAAATACCATTTGGAGGCATTTAATGTTCGAGCAAAAACGGCTGATTTTAGACAAAAGAGATAACACCCCCCCATTACGTCATGCTTCAGAAATTTGGAAAATGGTCCGTTTTCAAATGTTTTATTTTTGAACGTCAGTTCACATTTGTAGGTGGATCATCAGTGTTAGAGCTAAAATTAGCATGTTTAAAGTGATTTTCATGCTTCCAGGGGCTCGGGAAGTGAAATAAATACCATTTGGAGGCATTTAATGTTCGAGCAAAAACGGCTGATTTTCGACAAAAGAGATAACACCCCCCCATTACGTCATGCTTCAGAAATGTGGAAAATGGTCAGTTTTCAAATGTTTTATTTTTGAACGTCAGTTCACATTTGTAGGTGGATCATCAGTGTTAGAGCTAAAATTAGCATGTTTAAAGTGATTTTCATGCTTCCAGGGGCCCAAAACACAAGATTAATGGAATGGTTAAAAGTGCATGAAAATGGCCAATTTACTCACTCTGAGTTCTCAAAAAGGGTTTCTTCACCCCGGGAAGTGAAATAAATACCATTTGGAGGCATTTAATGTTCGAGCAAAAACGGCTGATTTTCGACAAAAGAGATAACACCCCCCCATTACGTCATGCTTCAGAAATGTGGAAAATGGTCCGTTTTCAAATGTTTTATTTTTGAACGTCAGTTCACATTTGTAGGTGGATCATCAGTGTTAGAGCTAAAATTAGCATGTTTAAAGTGATTTTCATGCTTCCAGGGGCTCGGGAAGTGAAATCAATACCATTTGGAGGCATTTAATGTTCGAGCAAAAACGGCTGATTTTCGACAAAAGAGATAACACCCCCCCATTACGTCATGCTTCAGAAATGTGGAAAATGTTCCGTTTTCAAATGTTTTATTTTTGAACGTCAGTTCACATTTGTAGGTGGATCATCAGTGTTAGAGCTAAAATTAGCATGTTTAAAGTGATTTTCATGCTTCCAGGGGCCCAAAACACAAGATTTATGGAATGGTTAAAAGTGCATGAAAATGGCCAATTTACTCACTCTGAGTTCTCAAAAAGGGTTTCTTCACCCCGGGAAGTGAAATAAATACCATTTGGAGGCATTTAATGTTCGAGCAAAAACGGCTGATTTTCGACAAAAGAGATAACACCCCCCCATTACGTCATGCTTCAGAAATGTGGAAAATGGTCCGTTTTCAAATGTTTTATTTTTGAACGTCAGTTCACATTTGTAGGTGGATCATCAGTGTTAGAGCTAAAATTAGCATGTTTAAAGTGATTTTCATGCTTCCAGGGGCTCGGGAAGTTAATTAAATACCATTTGGAGGCATTTAATGTTCGAGCAAAAACGGCTGATTTTCGACAAAAGAGATAACACCCCCCCATTACGTCATGCTTCAGAAATGTGGAAAATGGTCCGTTTTCAAATGTTTTATTTTTGAACGTCAGTTCACATTTGTAGGTGGATCATCAGTGTTAGAGCTAAAATTAGCATGTTTAAAGTGATTTTCATGCTTCCAGGGGCCCAAAACACAAGATTTATGGAATGGTTAAAAGTGCATGAAAATGGCCAATTTACTCACTCTGAGTTCTCAAAAAGGGTTTCTTCACCCCGGGAAGTGAAATAAATACCATTTGGAGGCATTTAATGTTCGAGCAAAAACGGCTGATTTTCGACAAAAGAGATAACACCCCCCCATTACGTCATGCTTCAGAAATGTGGAAAATGGTCCGTTTTCAAATGTTTTATTTTTGAACGTCAGTTCACATTTGTAGGTGGATCATCAGTGTTAGAGCTAAAATTAGCATGTTTAAAGTGATTTTCATGCTTCCAGGGGCCCAAAACACAAGATTTATGGAATGGTTAAAAGTGCATGAAAATGGCCAATTTACTCACTCTGAGTTCTCAAAAAGGGTTTCTTCACCCCGGGAAGTGAAATAAATACCATTTGGAGGCATTTAATGTTCGAGCAAAAACGGCTGATTTTCGACAAAAGAGATAACACCCCCCCATTACCTCATGCTTCAGAAATGTGGAAAATGGTCCGTTTTCAAATGTTTTATTTTTGAACGTCAGTTCACATTTGTAGGTGGATCATCAGTGTTAGAGCTAAAATTAGCATGTTTAAAGTGATTTTCATGCTTCCAGGGGCTCGGGAAGTTAATTAAATACCATTTGGAGGCATTTAATGTTCGAGCAAAAACGGCTGATTTTCGACAAAAGAGATAACACCCCCCCATTACGTCATGCTTCAGAAATGTGGAAAATGGTCCGTTTTCAAATGTTTTATTTTTGAACGTCAGTTCACATTTGTAGGTGGATCATCAGTGTTAGAGCTAAAATTAGCATGTTTAAAGTGATTTTCATGCTTCCAGGGGCCCAAAACACAAGATTTATGGAATGGTTAAAAGTGCATGAAAATGGCCAATTTACTCACTCTGAGTTCTCAAAAAGGGTTTCTTCACCCCGGGAAGTGAAATAAATACCATTTGGAGGCATTTAATGTTCGAGCAAAAACGGCTGATTTTCGACAAAAGAGATAACACCCCCCCATTACGTCATGCTTCAGAAATGTGGAAAATGGTCCGTTTTCAAATGTTTTATTTTTGAACGTCAGTTCACATTTGTAGGTGGATCATCAGTGTTAGAGCTAAAATTAGCATGTTTAAAGTGATTTTCATGCTTCCAGGGGCTCGGGAAGTTAATTAAATACCATTTGGAGGCATTTAATGTTCGAGCAAAAACGGCTGATTTTCGACAAAAGAGATAACACCCCCCCATTACGTCATGCTTCAGAAATGTGGAAAATGGTCCGTTTTCAAATGTTTTATTTTTGAACGTCAGTTCACATTTGTAGGTGGATCATCAGTGTTAGAGCTAAAATTAGCATGTTTAAAGTGATTTTCATGCTTCCAGGGGCTCGGGAAGTTAATTAAATACCATTTGGAGGCATTTAATGTTCGAGCAAAAACGGCTGATTTTAGACAAAAGAGATAACACCCCCCCATTACGTCATGCTTCAGAAATTTGGAAAATGGTCCATTTTCAAATGTTTTATTTTTGAACGTCAGTTCACATTTGTAGGTGGATCATCAGTGTTAGAGCTAAAATTAGCATGTTTAAAGTGATTTTCATGCTTCCAGGGGCTCGGGAAGTGAAATAAATACCATTTGGAGGCATTTAATGTTCGAGCAAAAACGGCTGATTTTCGACAAAAGAGATAACACCCCCCCATTACGTCATGCTTCAGAAATGTGGAAAATGGTCAGTTTTCAAATGTTTTATTTTTGAACGTCAGTTCACATTTGTAGGTGGATCATCAGTGTTAGAGCTAAAATTAGCATGTTTAAAGTGATTTTCATGCTTCCAGGGGCCCAAAACACAAGATTAATGGAATGGTTAAAAGTGCATGAAAATGGCCAATTTACTCACTCTGAGTTCTCAAAAAGGGTTTCTTCACCCCGGGAAGTGAAATAAATACCATTTGGAGGCATTTAATGTTCGAGCAAAAACGGCTGATTTTCGACAAAAGAGATAACACCCCCCCATTACGTCATGCTTCAGAAATGTGGAAAATGGTCCGTTTTCAAATGTTTTATTTTTGAACGTCAGTTCACATTTGTAGGTGGATCATCAGTGTTAGAGCTAAAATTAGCATGTTTAAAGTGATTTTCATGCTTCCAGGGGCTCGGGAAGTGAAATCAATACCATTTGGAGGCATTTAATGTTCGAGCAAAAACGGCTGATTTTCGACAAAAGAGATAACACCCCCCCATTACGTCATGCTTCAGAAATGTGGAAAATGTTCCGTTTTCAAATGTTTTATTTTTGAACGTCAGTTCACATTTGTAGGTGGATCATCAGTGTTAGAGCTAAAATTAGCATGTTTAAAGTGATTTTCATGCTTCCAGGGGCCCAAAACACAAGATTTATGGAATGGTTAAAAGTGCATGAAAATGGCCAATTTACTCACTCTGAGTTCTCAAAAAGGGTTTCTTCACCCCGGGAAGTGAAATAAATACCATTTGGAGGCATTTAATGTTCGAGCAAAAACGGCTGATTTTCGACAAAAGAGATAACACCCCCCCATTACGTCATGCTTCAGAAATGTGGAAAATGGTCCGTTTTCAAATGTTTTATTTTTGAACGTCAGTTCACATTTGTAGGTGGATCATCAGTGTTAGAGCTAAAATTAGCATGTTTAAAGTGATTTTCATGCTTCCAGGGGCTCGGGAAGTTAATTAAATACCATTTGGAGGCATTTAATGTTCGAGCAAAAACGGCTGATTTTCGACAAAAGAGATAACACCCCCCCATTACGTCATGCTTCAGAAATGTGGAAAATGGTCCGTTTTCAAATGTTTTATTTTTGAACGTCAGTTCACATTTGTAGGTGGATCATCAGTGTTAGAGCTAAAATTAGCATGTTTAAAGTGATTTTCATGCTTCCAGGGGCCCAAAACACAAGATTTATGGAATGGTTAAAAGTGCATGAAAATGGCCAATTTACTCACTCTGAGTTCTCAAAAAGGGTTTCTTCACCCCGGGAAGTGAAATAAATACCATTTGGAGGCATTTAATGTTCGAGCAAAAACGGCTGATTTTCGACAAAAGAGATAACACCCCCCCATTACGTCATGCTTCAGAAATGTGGAAAATGGTCCGTTTTCAAATGTTTTATTTTTGAACGTCAGTTCACATTTGTAGGTGGATCATCAGTGTTAGAGCTAAAATTAGCATGTTTAAAGTGATTTTCATGCTTCCAGGGGCCCAAAACACAAGATTTATGGAATGGTTAAAAGTGCATGAAAATGGCCAATTTACTCACTCTGAGTTCTCAAAAAGGGTTTCTTCACCCCGGGAAGTGAAATAAATACCATTTGGAGGCATTTAATGTTCGAGCAAAAACGGCTGATTTTCGACAAAAGAGATAACACCCCCCCATTACGTCATGCTTCAGAAATGTGGAAAATGGTCCGTTTTCAAATGTTTTATTTTTGAACGTCAGTTCACATTTGTAGGTGGATCATCAGTGTTAGAGCTAAAATTAGCATGTTTAAAGTGATTTTCATGCTTCCAGGGGCTCGGGAAGTTAATTAAATACCATTTGGAGGCATTTAATGTTCGAGCAAAAACGGCTGATTTTCGACAAAAGAGATAACACCCCCCCATTACGTCATGCTTCAGAAATGTGGAAAATGTTCCGTTTTCAAATGTTTTATTTTTGAACGTCAGTTCACATTTGTAGGTGGATCATCAGTGTTAGAGCTAAAATTAGCATGTTTAAAGTGATTTTCATGCTTCCAGGGGCCCAAAACACAAGATTTATGGAATGGTTAAAAGTGCATGAAAATGGCCAATTTACTCACTCTGAGTTCTCAAAAAGGGTTTCTTCACCCCGGGAAGTGAAATAAATACCATTTGGAGGCATTTAATGTTCGAGCAAAAACGGCTGATTTTCGACAAAAGAGATAACACCCCCCCATTACGTCATGCTTCAGAAATGTGGAAAATGGTCCGTTTTCAAATGTTTTATTTTTGAACGTCAGTTCACATTTGTAGGTGGATCATCAGTGTTAGAGCTAAAATTAGCATGTTTAAAGTGATTTTCATGCTTCCAGGGGCTCGGGAAGTTAATTAAATACCATTTGGAGGCATTTAATGTTCGAGCAAAAACGGCTGATTTTCGACAAAAGAGATAACACCCCCCCATTACGTCATGCTTCAGAAATGTGGAAAATGGTCCGTTTTCAAATGTTTTATTTTTGAACGTCAGTTCACATTTGTAGGTGGATCATCAGTGTTAGAGCTAAAATTAGCATGTTTAAAGTGATTTTCATGCTTCCAGGGGCCCAAAACACAAGATTTATGGAATGGTTAAAAGTGCATGAAAATGGCCAATTTACTCACTCTGAGTTCTCAAAAAGGGTTTCTTCACCCCGGGAAGTGAAATAAATACCATTTGGAGGCATTTAATGTTCGAGCAAAAACGGCTGATTTTCGACAAAAGAGATAACACCCCCCCATTACGTCATGCTTCAGAAATGTGGAAAATGGTCCGTTTTCAAATGTTTTATTTTTGAACGTCAGTTCACATTTGTAGGTGGATCATCAGTGTTAGAGCTAAAATTAGCATGTTTAAAGTGATTTTCATGCTTCCAGGGGCCCAAAACACAAGATTTATGGAATGGTTAAAAGTGCATGAAAATGGCCAATTTACTCACTCTGAGTTCTCAAAAAGGGTTTCTTCACCCCGGGAAGTGAAATAAATACCATTTGGAGGCATTTAATGTTCGAGCAAAAACGGCTGATTTTCGACAAAAGAGATAACACCCCCCCATTACGTCATGCTTCAGAAATTTGGAAAATGGTCCGTTTTCAAATGTTTTATTTTTGAACGTCAGTTCACATTTGTAGGTGGATCATCAGTGTTAGAGCTAAAATTAGCATGTTTAAAGTGATTTTCATGCTTCCAGGGGCTCGGGAAGTTAATTAAATACCATTTGGAGGCATTTAATGTTCGAGCAAAAACGGCTGATTTTCGACAAAAGAGATAACACCCCCCCATTACGTCATGCTTCAGAAATGTGGAAAATGTTCCGTTTTCAAATGTTTTATTTTTGAACGTCAGTTCACATTTGTAGGTGGATCATCAGTGTTAGAGCTAAAATTAGCATGTTTAAAGTGATTTTCATGCTTCCAGGGGCCCAAAACACAAGATTTATGGAATGGTTAAAAGTGCATGAAAATGGCCAATTTACTCACTCTGAGTTCTCAAAAAGGGTTTCTTCACCCCGGGAAGTGAAATAAATACCATTTGGAGGCATTTAATGTTCGAGCAAAAACGGCTGATTTTCGACAAAAGAGATAACACCCCCCCATTACGTCATGCTTCAGAAATGTGGAAAATGGTCCGTTTTCAAATGTTTTATTTTTGAACGTCAGTTCACATTTGTAGGTGGATCATCAGTGTTAGAGCTAAAATTAGCATGTTTAAAGTGATTTTCATGCTTCCAGGGGCTCGGGAAGTTAATTAAATACCATTTGGAGGCATTTAATGTTCGAGCAAAAACGGCTGATTTTCGACAAAAGAGATAACACCCCCCCATTACGTCATGCTTCAGAAATGTGGAAAATGGTCCGTTTTCAAATGTTTTATTTTTGAACGTCAGTTCACATTTGTAGGTGGATCATCAGTGTTAGAGCTAAAATTAGCATGTTTAAAGTGATTTTCATGCTTCCAGGGGCTCGGGAAGTGAAATAAATACCATTTGGAGGCATTTAATGTTCGAGCAAAAACGGCTGATTTTCGACAAAAGAGATAACACCCCCCCATTACGTCATGCTTCAGAAATGTGGAAAATGGTCCGTTTTCAAATGTTTTATTTTTGAACGTCAGTTCACATTTGTAGGTGGATCATCAGTGTTAGAGCTAAAATTAGCATGTTTAAAGTGATTTTCATGCTTCCAGGGGCCCAAAACACAAGATTAATGGAATGGTTAAAAGTGCATGAAAATGGCCAATTTACTCACTCTGAGTTCTCAAAAAGGGTTTCTTCACCCCGGGAAGTGAAATAAATACCATTTGGAGGCATTTAATGTTCGAGCAAAAACGGCTGATTTTCGACAAAAGAGATAACACCCCCCCATTACGTCATGCTTCAGAAATGTGGAAAATGGTCCGTTTTCAAATGTTTTATTTTTGAACGTCAGTTCACATTTGTAGGTGGATCATCAGTGTTAGAGCTAAAATTAGCATGTTTAAAATGATTTTCATGCTTCCAGGGGCTCGGGAAGTTAATTAAATACCATTTGGAGGCATTTAATGTTCGAGCAAAAACGGCTGATTTTCGACAAAAGAGATAACACCCCCCCATTACGTCATGCTTCAGAAATGTGGAAAATGGTCCGTTTTCAAATGTTTTATTTTTGAACGTCAGTTCACATTTGTAGGTGGATCATCAGTGTTAGAGCTAAAATTAGCATGTTTAAAGTGATTTTCATGCTTCCAGGGGCTCGTGAAGTGAAATAAATACCATTTGGAGGCATTTAATGTTCGAGCAAAAACGGCTGATTTTCGACAAAAGAGATAACACCCCCCCATTGCGGCATGCTTCAGAAATGTGGAAAATGGTCCGTTTTCAAATGTTTTATTTTTGAACGTCAGTTCACATTTGTAGGTGGATCATCAGTGTTAGAGCTAAAATTAGCATGTTTAAAGTGATTTTCATGCTTCCAGGGGCTCGTGAAGTGAAATAAATACCATTTGGAGGCATTTAATGTTCGAGCAAAAACGGCTGATTTTCGACAAAAGAGATAACACCCCCCCATTACGTCATGCTTCAGAAATGTGGAAAATGGTCCGTTTTCAAATGTTTTATTTTTGAACGTCAGTTCACATTTGTAGGTGGATCATCAGTGTTAGAGCTAAAATTAGCATGTTTAAAGTGATTTTCATGCTTCCAGGGGCCCAAAACACAAGATTAATGGAATGGTTAAAAGTGCATGAAAATGGCCAATTTACTCACTCTGAGTTCTCAAAAAGGGTTTCTTCACCCCGGGAAGTGAAATAAATACCATTTGGAGGCATTTAATGTTCGAGCAAAAACGGCTGATTTTCGACAAAAGAGATAACACCCCCCCATTACGTCATGCTTCAGAAATGTGGAAAATGGTCCGTTTTCAAATGTTTTATTTTTGAACGTCAGTTCACATTTGTAGGTGGATCATCAGTGTTAGAGCTAAAATTAGCATGTTTAAAATGATTTTCATGCTTCCAGGGGCTCGGGAAGTTAATTAAATACCATTTGGAGGCATTTAATGTTCGAGCAAAAACGGCTGATTTTCGACAAAAGAGATAACACCCCCCCATTACGTCATGCTTCAGAAATGTGGAAAATGGTCCGTTTTCAAATGTTTTATTTTTGAACGTCAGTTCACATTTGTAGGTGGATCATCAGTGTTAGAGCTAAAATTAGCATGTTTAAAGTGATTTTCATGCTTCCAGGGGCTCGTGAAGTGAAATAAATACCATTTGGAGGCATTTAATGTTCGAGCAAAAACGGCTGATTTTCGACAAAAGAGATAACACCCCCCCATTGCGGCATGCTTCAGAAATGTGGAAAATGGTCCGTTTTCAAATGTTTTATTTTTGAACGTCAGTTCACATTTGTAGGTGGATCATCAGTGTTAGAGCTAAAATTAGCATGTTTAAAGTGATTTTCATGCTTCCAGGGGCTCGTGAAGTGAAATAAATACCATTTGGAGGCATTTAATGTTCGAGCAAAAACGGCTGATTTTCGACAAAAGAGATAACACCCCCCCATTACGTCATGCTTCAGAAATGTGGAAAATGGTCCGTTTTCAAATGTTTTATTTTTGAACGTCAGTTCACATTTGTAGGTGGATCATCAGTGTTAGAGCTAAAATTAGCATGTTTAAAGTGATTTTCATGCTTCCAGGGGCTCGGGAAGTGAAATCAATACCATTTGGAGGCATTTAATGTTCGAGCAAAAACGGCTGATTTTCGACAAAAGAGATAACACCCCCCCATTACGTCATGCTTCAGAAATGTGGAAAATGGTCCGTTTTCAAATGTTTTATTTTTGAACGTCAGTTCACATTTGTAGGTGGATCATCAGTGTTAGAGCTAAAATTAGCATGTTTAAAGTGATTTTCATGCTTCCAGGGGCCCAAAACACAAGATTAATGGAATGGTTAAAAGTCCATGAAAATGGCCATTTTACTCACTCTGAGTTCTCAAAAAGGGTTTCTTCACCCCGGGAAGTTAATTAAATACCATTTGGAGGCATTTAATGTTCGAGCAAAAACGGCTGATTTTCGACAAAAGAGATAACACCCCCCCATTACGTCATGCTTCAGAAATGTGGAAAATGGTCCGTTTTCAAATGTTTTATTTTTGAACGTCAGTTCACATTTGTAGGTGGATCATCAGTGTTAGAGCTAAAATTAGCATGTTTAAAGTGATTTTCATGCTTCCAGGGGCTCGGGAAGTGAAATAAATACCATTTGGAGGCATTTAATGTTCGAGCAAAAACGGCTGATTTTCGACAAAAGAGATAACACCCCCCCATTACGTCATGCTTCAGAAATGTGGAAAATGGTCCGTTTTCAAATGTTTTATTTTTGAACGTCAGTTCACATTTGTAGGTGGATCATCAGTGTTAGAGCTAAAATTAGCATGTTTAAAGTGATTTTCATGCTTCCAGGGGCCCAAAACACAAGATTTATGGAATGGTTAAAAGTGCATGAAAATGGCCAATTTACTCACTCTGAGTTCTCAAAAAGGGTTTCTTCACCCCGGGAAGTTAATTAAATACCATTTGGAGGCATTTAATGTTCGAGCAAAAACGGCTGATTTTCGACAAAAGAGATAACACCCCCCCATTACGTCATGCTTCAGAAATGTGGAAAATGGTCCGTTTTCAAATGTTTTATTTTTGAACGTCAGTTCACATTTGTAGGTGGATCATCAGTGTTAGAGCTAAAATTAGCATGTTTAAAGTGATTTTCATGCTTCCAGGGGCTCGGGAAGTTAATTAAATACCATTTGGAGGCATTTAATGTTCGAGCAAAAACGGCTGATTTTCGACAAAAGATATAACACCCCCCCATTACGTCATGCTTCAGAAATGTGGAAAATGGTCCGTTTTCAAATGTTTTATTTTTGAACGTTAGTTCACATTTGTAGGTGGATCATCAGTGTTAGAGCTAAAATTAGCATGTTTAAAGTGATTTTCATGCTTCCAGGGGCCCAAAACACAAGATTTATGGAATGGTTAAAAGTGCATGAAAATGGCCAATTTACTCACTCTGAGTTCTCAAAAAGGGTTTCTTCACCCCGGGAAGTTAATTAAATACCATTTGGAGGCATTTAATGTTCGAGCAAAAACGGCTGATTTTCGACAAAAGAGATAACACCCCCCCATTACGTCATGCTTCAGAAATGTGGAAAATGGTCAAATGTTTTATTTTTGAACGTCAGTTCACATTTGTAGGTGGATCATCAGTGTTAGAGCTAAATTTAGCATGTTTAAAGTGATTTTCATGCTTCCAGGGGCTCGGGAAGTTAATTAAATACCATTTGGAGGCATTTAATGTTCGAGCAAAAACGGCTGATTTTCGACAAAAGAGATAACACCCCCCCATTACGTCATGCTTCAGAAATGTGGAAAATGGTCCGTTTTCAAATGTTTTATTTTTGAACGTCAGTTCACATTTGTAGGTGGATCATCAGTGTTAGAGCTAAAATTAGCATGTTTAAAGTGATTTTCATGCTTCCAGGGGCTCGGGAAGTTAATTAAATACCATTTGGAGGCATTTAATGTTCGAGCAAAAACGGCTGATTTTCGACAAAAGAGATAACACCCCCCCATTACGTCATGCTTCAGAAATGTGGAAAATGGTCCGTTTTCAAATGTTTTATTTTTGAACGTCAGTTCACATTTGTAGGTGGATCATCAGTGTTAGAGCTAAAATTAGCATGTTTAAAGTGATTTTCATGCTTCCAGGGGCCCAAAACACAAGATTTATGGAATGGTTAAAAGTGCATGAAAATGGCCAATTTACTCACTCTGAGTTCTCAAAAAGGGTTTCTTCATCCCGGGAAGTCAATTAAATACCGTTTGGAGGCATTTAATGTTCGAGCAAAAACGGCTGATTTTCGACAAAAGAGATAACACCCCCCCATTACGTCATGCTTCAGAAATGTGGAAAATGGTCCGTTTTCAAATGTTTTATTTTTGAACGTCAGCTCACATTTGTAGGTGGATCATCAGTGTTAGAGCTAAAATTAGCATGTTTAAAGTGATTTTCATGCTTCCAGGGGCTCGGGAAGTTAATTAAATACCATTTGGAGGCATTTAATGTTCGAGCAAAAACGGCTGATTTTCGACAAAAGAGATAACAACCCCCCATTACGTCATGCTTCAGAAATGTGGAAAATGGTCCGTTTTCAAATGTTTTATTTTTGAACGTCAGTTCACATTTGTAGGTGGATCATCAGTGTTAGAGCTAAAATTAGCATGTTTAAAGTGATTTTCATGCTTCCAGGGGCTCGGGAAGTTAATTAAATACCATTTGGAGGCATTTAATGTTCGAGCAAAAACGGCTGATTTTCGACAAAAGAGATAACACCCCCCCATTACGTCATGCTTTAGAAATGTGGAAAATGGTCCGTTTTCAAATGTTTTATTTTTGAACGTCAGTTCACATTTGTAGGTGGATCATCAGTGTTAGAGCTAAAATTAGCATGTTTAAAGTGATTTTCATGCTTCCAGGGGCTCGGGAAGTTAATTAAATACCATTTGGAGGCATTTAATGTTCGAGCAAAAACGGCTGATTTTCGACAAAAGAGATAACACCCCCCCATTACGTCATGCTTCAGAAATGTGGAAAATGGTCCGTTTTCAAATGTTTTATTTTTGAACGTCAGTTCACATTTGTAGGTGGATCATCAGTGTTAGAGCTAAAATTAGCATGTTTAAAGTGATTTTCATGCTTCCAGGGGCCCAAAACACAAGATTTATGGAATGGTTAAAAGTGCATGAAAATGGCCAATTTACTCACTCTGAGTTCTCAAAAAGGGTTTCTTCACCCCGGGAAGTTAATTAAATACCATTTGGAGGCATTTAATGTTCGAGCAAAAACGGCTGATTTTCGACAAAAGAGATAACACCCCCCCATTACGTCATGCTTCAGAAATGTGGAAAATGGTCCGTTTTCAAATGTTTTATTTTTGAACGTCAGTTCACATTTGTAGGTGGATCATCAGTGTTAGAGCTAAAATTAGCATGTTTAAAGTGATTTTCATGCTTCCAGGGGCTCGGGAAGTTAATTAAATACCATTTGGAGGCATTTAATGTTCGAGCAAAAACGGCTGATTTTCGACAAAAGAGATAACACCCCCCCATTACGTCATGCTTCAGAAATGTGGAAAATGGTTCGTTTTCAAATGTTTTATTTTTGAACGTCAGTTCACATTTGTAGGTGGATCATCAGTGTTAGAGCTAAAATTAGCATGTTTAAAGTAATTTTCATGCTTCCAGGGGCCCAAAACACAAGATTTATGGAATGGTTAAAAGTGCATTAAAATGGCCAATTTACTCACTCTGAGTTCTCAAAAAGGGTTTCTTCACCCCGGGAAGTTAATTAAATACCATTTGGAGGCATTTAATGTTCGAGCAAAAACGGCTGATTTTCGACAAAAGAGATAACACCCCCCCATTACGTCATGCTTCAGAAATGTGGAAAATGGTCCGTTTTCAAATGTTTTATTTTTGAACGTCAGTTCACATTTGTAGGTGGATCATCAGTGTTAGAGCTAAAATTAGCATGTTTAAAGTGATTTTCATGCTTCCAGGGGCTCGGGAAGTTAATTAAATACCATTTGGAGGCATTTAATGTTCGAGCAAAAACGGCTGATTTTCGACAAAAGAGATAACACCCCCCCATTACGTCATGCTTCAGAAATGTGGAAAATGGTCCGTTTTCAAATGTTTTATTTTTGAACGTCAGTTCACATTTGTAGGTGGATCATCAGTGTTAGAGCTAAAATTAGCATGTTTAAAGTGATTTTCATGCTTCCAGGGGCTCGGGAAGTGAAATAAATACCATTTGGAGGCATTTAATGTTCGAGCAAAAACGGCTGATTTTCGACAAAAGAGATAACACCCCCCCATTACGTCATGCTTCAGAAATGTGGAAAATGGTCCGTTTTCAAATGTTTTATTTTTGAACGTCAGTTCACATTTGTAGGTGGATCATCAGTGTTAGAGCTAAAATTAGCATGTTTAAAGTGATTTTCATGCTTCCAGGGGCCCAAAACACAAGATTAATGGAATGGTTAAAAGTGCATGAAAATGGCCAATTTACTCACTCTGAGTTCTCAAAAAGGGTTTCTTCACCCCGGGAAGTTAATTAAATACCATTTGGAGGCATTTAATGTTCGAGCAAAAACGGCTGATTTTCGACAAAAGAGATAACACCCCCCCATTACGTCATGCTTCAGAAATGTGGAAAATGGTCCGTTTTCAAATGTTTTATTTTTGAACGTCAGTTCACATTTGTAGGTGGATCATCAGTGTTAGAGCTAAAATTAGCATGTTTAAAGTGATTTTCATGCTTCCAGGGGCTCGGGAAGTGAAATAAATACCATTTGGAGGCATTTAATGTTCGAGCAAAAACGGCTGAGTTTCGACAAAAGAGATAACACCCCCCCATTACGTCATGCTTCAGAAATGTGGAAAATGGTCCGTTTTCAAATGTTTTATTTTTGAACGTCAGTTCACATTTGTAGGTGGATCATCAGTGTTAGAGCTAAAATTAGCATGTTTAAAGTGATTTTCATGCTTCCAGGGGCCCAAAACACAAGATTTATGGAATTGTTAAAAGTGCATGAAAATGGCCAATTTACTCACTCTGAGTTCTCAAAAAGGGTTTCTTCACCCCGGGAAGTTAATTAAATACCATTTGGAGGCATTTAATGTTCGAGCAAAAACGGCTGATTTTCGACAAAAGAGATAACACCCCCCCATTACGTCATGCTTCAGAAATGTGGAAAATGGTCCGTTTTCAAATGTTTTATTTTTGAACGTCAGTTCACATTTGTAGGTGGATCATCAGTGTTAGAGCTAAAATTAGCATGTTTAAAGTGCTTTTCATGCTTCCAGGGGCTCGGGAAGTTAATTAAATACCATTTGGAGGCATTTAATGTTCGAGCAAAAACGGCTGATTTTCGACAAAAGAGATAACACCCCCCCATTACGTCATGCTTCAGAAATGTGGAAAATGGTCCGTTTTCAAATGTTTTATTTTTGAACGTCAGTTCACATTTGTAGGTGGATCATCAGTGTTAGAGCTAAAATTAGCATGTTTAAAGTGATTTTCATGCTTCCAGGGGCTCGGGAAGTTAATTAAATACCATTTGGAGGCATTTAATGTTCGAGCAAAAACGGCTGATTTTCGACAAAAGATATAACACCCCCCCATTACGTCATGCTTCAGAAATGTGGAAAATGGTCCGTTTTCAAATGTTTTATTTTTGAACGTTAGTTCACATTTGTAGGTGGATCATCAGTGTTAGAGCTAAAATTAGCATGTTTAAAGTGATTTTCATGCTTCCAGGGGCCCAAAACACAAGATTTATGGAATGGTTAAAAGTGCATGAAAATGGCCAATTTACTCACTCTGAGTTCTCAAAAAGGGTTTCTTCACCCCGGGAAGTTAATTAAATACCATTTGGAGGCATTTAATGTTCGAGCAAAAACGGCTGATTTTCGACAAAAGAGATAACACCCCCCCATTACGTCATGCTTCAGAAATGTGGAAAATGGTCCGTTTTCAAATGTTTTATTTTTGAACGTCAGTTCACATTTGTAGGTGGATCATCAGTGTTAGAGCTAAATTTAGCATGTTTAAAGTGATTTTCATGCTTCCAGGGGCTCGGGAAGTTAATTAAATACCATTTGGAGGCATTTAATGTTCGAGCAAAAACGGCTGATTTTCGACAAAAGAGATAACACCCCCCCATTACGTCATGCTTCAGAAATGTGGAAAATGGTCCGTTTTCAAATGTTTTATTTTTGAACGTCAGTTCACATTTGTAGGTGGATCATCAGTGTTAGAGCTAAAATTAGCATGTTTAAAGTGATTTTCATGCTTCCAGGGACTCGGGAAGTTAATTAAATACCATTTGGAGGCATTTAATGTTCGAGCAAAAACGGCTGATTTTCGACAAAAGAGATAACACCCCCCCATTACGTCATGCTTCAGAAATGTGGAAAATGGTCCGTTTTCAAATGTTTTATTTTTGAACGTCAGTTCACATTTGTAGGTGGATCATCAGTGTTAGAGCTAAAATTAGCATGTTTAAAGTGATTTTCATGCTTCCAGGGGCCCAAAACACAAGATTTATGGAATGGTTAAAAGTGCATGAAAATGGCCAATTTACTCACTCTGAGTTCTCAAAAAGGGTTTCTTCACCCCGGGAAGTCAATTAAATACCGTTTGGAGGCATTTAATGTTCGAGCAAAAACGGCTGATTTTCGACAAAAGAGATAACACCCCCCCATTACGTCATGCTTCAGAAATGTGGAAAATGGTCCGTTTTCAAATGTTTTATTTTTGAACGTCAGCTCACATTTGTAGGTGGATCATCAGTGTTAGAGCTAAAATTAGCATGTTTAAAGTGATTTTCATGCTTCCAGGGGCTCGGGAAGTTAATTAAATACCATTTGGAGGCATTTAATGTTCGAGCAAAAACGGCTGATTTTCGACAAAAGAGATAACACCCCCCATTACGTCATGCTTCAGAAATGTGGAAAATGGTCCGTTTTCAAATGTTTTATTTTTGAACGTCAGTTCACATTTGTAGGTGGATCATCAGTGTTAGAGCTAAAATTAGCATGTTTAAAGTGATTTTCATGCTTCCAGGGGCTCGGGAAGTTAATTAAATACCATTTGGAGGCATTTAATGTTCGAGCAAAAACGGCTGATTTTCGACAAAAGAGATAACACCCCCCCATTACGTCATGCTTTAGAAATGTGGAAAATGGTCCGTTTTCAAATGTTTTATTTTTGAACGTCAGTTCACATTTGTAGGTGGATCATCAGTGTTAGAGCTAAAATTAGCATGTTTAAAGTGATTTTCATGCTTCCAGGGGCTCGGGAAGTTAATTAAATACCATTTGGAGGCATTTAATGTTCGAGCAAAAACGGCTGATTTTCGACAAAAGAGATAACACCCCCCCATTACGTCATGCTTCAGAAATGTGGAAAATGGTCCGTTTTCAAATGTTTTATTTTTGAACGTCAGTTCACATTTGTAGGTGGATCATCAGTGTTAGAGCTAAAATTAGCATGTTTAAAGTGATTTTCATGCTTCCAGGGGCCCAAAACACAAGATTTATGGAATGGTTAAAAGTGCATGAAAATGGCCAATTTACTCACTCTGAGTTCTCAAAAAGGGTTTCTTCACCCCGGGAAGTTAATTAAATACCATTTGGAGGCATTTAATGTTCGAGCAAAAACGGCTGATTTTCGACAAAAGAGATAACACCCCCCCATTACGTCATGCTTCAGAAATGTGGAAAATGGTCCGTTTTCAAATGTTTTATTTTTGAACGTCAGTTCACATTTGTAGGTGGATCATCAGTGTTAGAGCTAAAATTAGCATGTTTAAAGTGATTTTCATGCTTCCAGGGGCTCGGGAAGTTAATTAAATACCATTTGGAGGCATTTAATGTTCGAGCAAAAACGGCTGATTTTCGACAAAAGAGATAACACCCCCCCATTACGTCATGCTTCAGAAATGTGGAAAATGGTTCGTTTTCAAATGTTTTATTTTTGAACGTCAGTTCACATTTGTAGGTGGATCATCAGTGTTAGAGCTAAAATTAGCATGTTTAAAGTAATTTTCATGCTTCCAGGGGCCCAAAACACAAGATTTATGGAATGGTTAAAAGTGCATTAAAATGGCCAATTTACTCACTCTGAGTTCTCAAAAAGGGTTTCTTCACCCCGGGAAGTTAATTAAATACCATTTGGAGGCATTTAATGTTCGAGCAAAAACGGCTGATTTTCGACAAAAGAGATAACACCCCCCCATTACGTCATGCTTCAGAAATGTGGAAAATGGTCCGTTTTCAAATGTTTTATTTTTGAACGTCAGTTCACATTTGTAGGTGGATCATCAGTGTTAGAGCTAAAATTAGCATGTTTAAAGTGATTTTCATGCTTCCAGGGGCTCGGGAAGTTAATTAAATACCATATGGAGGCATTTAATGTTCGAGCAAAAACGGCTGATTTTCGACAAAAGAGATAACACCCCCCCATTACGTCATGCTTCAGAAATGTGGAAAATGGTCCGTTTTCAAATGTTTTATTTTTGAACGTCAGTTCACATTTGTAGGTGGATCATCAGTGTTAGAGCTAAAATTAGCATGTTTAAAGTGATTTTCATGCTTCCAGGGGCTCGGGAAGTGAAATAAATACCATTTGGAGGCATTTAATGTTCGAGCAAAAACGGCTGATTTTCGACAAAAGAGATAACACCCCCCCATTACGTCATGCTTCAGAAATGTGGAAAATGGTCCGTTTTCAAATGTTTTATTTTTGAACGTCAGTTCACATTTGTAGGTGGATCATCAGTGTTAGAGCTAAAATTAGCATGTTTAAAGTGATTTTCATGCTTCCAGGGGCCCAAAACACAAGATTAATGGAATGGTTAAAAGTGCATGAAAATGGCCAATTTACTCACTCTGAGTTCTCAAAAAGGGTTTCTTCACCCCGGGAAGTTAATTAAATACCATTTGGAGGCATTTAATGTTCGAGCAAAAACGGCTGATTTTCGACAAAAGAGATAACACCCCCCCATTACGTCATGCTTCAGAAATGTGGAAAATGGTCCGTTTTCAAATGTTTTATTTTTGAACGTCAGTTCACATTTGTAGGTGGATCATCAGTGTTAGAGCTAAAATTAGCATGTTTAAAGTGATTTTCATGCTTCCAGGGGCTCGGGAAGTGAAATAAATACCATTTGGAGGCATTTAATGTTCGAGCAAAAACGGCTGAGTTTCGACAAAAGAGATAACACCCCCCCATTACGTCATGCTTCAGAAATGTGGAAAATGGTCCGTTTTCAAATGTTTTATTTTTGAACGTCAGTTCACATTTGTAGGTGGATCATCAGTGTTAGAGCTAAAATTAGCATGTTTAAAGTGATTTTCATGCTTCCAGGGGCCCAAAACACAAGATTTATGGAATTGTTAAAAGTGCATGAAAATGGCCAATTTACTCACTCTGAGTTCTCAAAAAGGGTTTCTTCACCCCGGGAAGTTAATTAAATACCATTTGGAGGCATTTAATGTTCGAGCAAAAACGGCTGATTTTCGACAAAAGAGATAACACCCCCCCATTACGTCATGCTTCAGAAATGTGGAAAATGGTCCGTTTTCAAATGTTTTATTTTTGAACGTCAGTTCACATTTGTAGGTGGATCATCAGTGTTAGAGCTAAAATTAGCATGTTTAAAGTGCTTTTCATGCTTCCAGGGGCTCGGGAAGTTAATTAAATACCATTTGGAGGCATTTAATGTTCGAGCAAAAACGGCTGATTTTCGACAAAAGAGATAACACCCCCCCATTACGTCATGCTTCAGAAATGTGGAAAATGGTCCGTTTTCAAATGTTTTATTTTTGAACGTTAGTTCACATTTGTAGGTGGATCATCAGTGTTAGAGCTAAAATTAGCATGTTTAAAGTGATTTTCATGCTTCCAGGGGCCCAAAACACAAGATTTATGGAATGGTTAAAAGTGCATGAAAATGGCCAATTTACTCACTCTGAGTTCTCAAAAAGGGTTTCTTCACCCCGGGAAGTTAATTAAATACCATTTGGAGGCATTTAATGTTCGAGCAAAAACGGCTGATTTTCGACAAAAGAGATAACACCCCCCCATTACGTCATGCTTCAGAAATGTGGAAAATGGTCCGTTTTCAAATGTTTTATTTTTGAACGTCAGTTCACATTTGTAGGTGGATCATCAGTGTTAGAGCTAAAATTAGCATGTTTAAAGTGATTTTCATGCTTCCAGGGGCTCGGGAAGTTAATTAAATACCATTTGGAGGCATTTAATGTTCGAGCAAAAACGGCTGATTTTCGACAAAAGAGATAACACCCCCCCATTACGTCATGCTTCAGAAATGTGGAAAATGGTCCGTTTTCAAATGTTTTATTTTTGAACGTCAGTTCACATTTGTAGGTGGATCATCAGTGTTAGAGCTAAAATTAGCATGTTTAAAGTGATTTTCATGCTTCCAGGGGCTCGGGAAGTTAATTAAATACCATTTGGAGGCATTTAATGTTCGAGCAAAAACGGCTGATTTTCGACAAAAGAGATAACACCCCCCCATTACGTCATGCTTCAGAAATGTGGAAAATGGTCCGTTTTCAAATGTTTTATTTTTAAACGTCAGTTCACATTTGTAGGTGGATCATCAGTGTTAGAGCTAAAATTAGCATGTTTAAAGTGATTTTCATGCTTCCAGGGGCCCAAAACACAAGATTTATGGAATGGTTAAAAGTGCATGAAAATGGCCAATTTACTCACTCTGAGTTCTCAAAAAGGGTTTCTTCACCCCGGGAAGTTAATTAAATACCGTTTGGAGGCATTTAATGTTCGAGCAAAAACGGCTGATTTTCGACAAAAGAGATAACACCCCCCCATTACGTCATGCTTCAGAAATGTGGAAAATGGTCCGTTTTCAAATGTTTTATTTTTGAACGTCAGTTCACATTTGTAGGTGGATCATCAGTGTTAGAGCTAAAATTAGCATGTTTAAAGTGATTTTCATGCTTCCAGGGGCTCGGGAAGTTAATTAAATACCATTTGGAGGCATTTAATGTTCGAGCAAAAACGGCTGATTTTCGACAAAAGAGATAACACCCCCCCATTACGTCATGCTTCAGAAATGTGGAAAATGGTCCGTTTTCAAATGTTTTATTTTTGAACGTCAGTTCACATTTGTAGGTGGATCATCAGTGTTAGAGCTAAAATTAGCATGTTTAAAGTGATTTTCATGCTTCCAGGGGCTCGGGAAGTTAATTAAATACCATTTGGAGGCATTTAATGTTCGAGCAAAAACGGCTGATTTTCGACAAAAGAGATAACACCCCCCCATTACGTCATGCTTCAGAAATGTGGAAAATGGTCCGTTTTCAAATGTTTTATTTTTGAACGTCAGTTCACATTTGTAGGTGGATCATCAGTGTTAGAGCTAAAATTAGCATGTTTAAAGTGATTTTCATGCTTCCAGGGGCTCGGGAAGTTAATTAAATACCATTTGGAGGCATTTAATGTTCGAGCAAAAACGGCTGATTTTCGACAAAAGAGATAACACCCCCCCATTACGTCATGCTTCAGAAATGTGGAAAAGGGTCCGTTTTCAAATGTTTTATTTTTGAACGTCAGTTCACATTTGTAGGTGGATCATCAGTGTTAGAGCTAAAATTAGCATGTTTAAAGTGATTTTCATGCTTCCAGGGGCCCGAAACACAAGATTTATGGAATGGTTAAAAGTGCATGAAAATGGCCAATTTACTCACTCTGAGTTCTCAAAAAGGGTTTCTTCACCCCGGGAAGTTAATTAAATACCATTTGGAGGCATTTAATGTTCGAGCAAAAACGGCTGATTTTCGACAAAAGAGATAACACCCCCCCATTACGTCATGCTTCAGAAATGTGGAAAATGGTCCGTTTTCAAATGTTTTATTTTTGAACGTCAGTTCACATTTGTAGGTGGATCATCAGTGTTAGAGCTAAAATTAGCATGTTTAAAGTGATTTTCATGCTTCCAGGGGCTCGGGAAGTTAATTAAATACCATTTGGAGGCATTTAATGTTCGAGCAAAAACGGCTGATTTTCGACAAAAGAGATAACACCCCCCCATTACGTCATGCTTCAGAAATGTGGAAAATGGTCCGTTTTCAAATGTTTTATTTTTGAACGTCAGTTCACATTTGTAGGTGGATCATCAGTGTTAGAGCTAAAATTAGCATGTTTAAAGTGATTTTCATGCTTCCAGGGGCTCGGGAAGTGAAATAAATACCATTTGGAGGCATTTAATGTTCGAGCAAAAACGGCTGATTTTCGACAAAAGAGATAACACCCCCCCATTACGTCATGCTTCAGAAATGTGGAAAATGGTCCGTTTTCAAATGTTTTATTTTTGAACGTTAGTTCACATTTGTAGGTGGATCATCAGTGTTAGAGCTAAAATTAGCATGTTTAAAGTGCTTTTCATGCTTCCAGGGGCTCGGGAAGTTAATTAAATACCATTTGGAGGCATTTAATGTTCGAGCAAAAACGGCTGATTTTCGACAAAAGAGATAACACCCCCCCATTACGTCATGCTTCAGAAATGTGGAAAATGGTCCGTTTTCAAATGTTTTATTTTTGAACGTTAGTTCACATTTGTAGGTGGATCATCAGTGTTAGAGCTAAAATTAGCATGTTTAAAGTGATTTTCATGCTTCCAGGGGCCCAAAACACAAGATTTATGGAATGGTTAAAAGTGCATGAAAATGGCCAATTTACTCACTCTGAGTTCTCAAAAAGGGTTTCTTCACCCCGGGAAGTTAATTAAATACCATTTGGAGGCATTTAATGTTCGAGCAAAAACGGCTGATTTTCGACAAAAGAGATAACACCCCCCCATTACGTCATGCTTCAGAAATGTGGAAAATGGTCCGTTTTCAAATGTTTTATTTTTGAACGTCAGTTCACATTTGTAGGTGGATCATCAGTGTTAGAGCTAAAATTAGCATGTTTAAAGTGATTTTCATGCTTCCAGGGGCTCGGGAAGTTAATTAAATACCATTTGGAGGCATTTAATGTTCGAGCAAAAACGGCTGATTTTCGACAAAAGAGATAACACCCCCCCATTACGTCATGCTTCAGAAATGTGGAAAATGGTCCGTTTTCAAATGTTTTATTTTTGAACGTCAGTTCACATTTGTAGGTGGATCATCAGTGTTAGAGCTAAAATTAGCATGTTTAAAGTGATTTTCATGCTTCCAGGGGCTCGGGAAGTTAATTAAATACCATTTGGAGGCATTTAATGTTCGAGCAAAAACGGCTGATTTTCGACAAAAGAGATAACACCCCCCCATTACGTCATGCTTCAGAAATGTGGAAAATGGTCCGTTTTCAAATGTTTTATTTTTAAACGTCAGTTCACATTTGTAGGTGGATCATCAGTGTTAGAGCTAAAATTAGCATGTTTAAAGTGATTTTCATGCTTCCAGGGGCCCAAAACACAAGATTTATGGAATGGTTAAAAGTGCATGAAAATGGCCAATTTACTCACTCTGAGTTCTCAAAAAGGGTTTCTTCACCCCGGGAAGTTAATTAAATACCGTTTGGAGGCATTTAATGTTCGAGCAAAAACGGCTGATTTTCGACAAAAGAGATAACACCCCCCCATTACGTCATGCTTCAGAAATGTGGAAAATGGTCCGTTTTCAAATGTTTTATTTTTGAACGTCAGTTCACATTTGTAGGTGGATCATCAGTGTTAGAGCTAAAATTAGCATGTTTAAAGTGATTTTCATGCTTCCAGGGGCTCGGGAAGTTAATTAAATACCATTTGGAGGCATTTAATGTTCGAGCAAAAACGGCTGATTTTCGACAACAGAGATAACACCCCCCCATTACATCATGCTTCAGAAATGTGGAAAATGGTCCGTTTTCAAATGTTTTATTTTTGAACGTCAGTTCACATTTGTAGGTGGATCATCAGTGTTAGAGCTAAAATTAGCATGTTTAAAGTGATTTTCATGCTTCCAGGGGCTCGGGAAGTTAATTAAATACCATTTGGAGGCATTTAATGTTCGAGCAAAAACGGCTGATTTTCGACAAAAGAGATAACACCCCCCCATTACGTCATGCTTCAGAAATGTGGAAAATGGTCCGTTTTCAAATGTTTTATTTTTGAACGTCAGTTCACATTTGTAGGTGGATCATCAGTGTTAGAGCTAAAATTAGCATGTTTAAAGTGATTTTCATGCTTCCAGGGGCTCGGGAAGTTAATTAAATAGCATTTGGAGGCATTTAATGTTCGAGCAAAAACGGCTGATTTTCGACAAAAGAGATAACACCCCCCCATTACGTCATGCTTCAGAAATGTGGAAAAGGGTCCGTTTTCAAATGTTTTATTTTTGAACGTCAGTTCACATTTGTAGGTGGATCATCAGTGTTAGAGCTAAAATTAGCATGTTTAAAGTGATTTTCATGCTTCCAGGGGCCCGAAACACAAGATTTATGGAATGGTTAAAAGTGCATGAAAATGGCCAATTTACTCACTCTGAGTTCTCAAAAAGGGTTTCTTCACCCCGGGAAGTTAATTAAATACCATTTGGAGGCATTTAATGTTCGAGCAAAAACGGCTGATTTTCGACAAAAGAGATAACACCCCCCCATTACGTCATGCTTCAGAAATGTGGAAAACGGTCCGTTTTCAAATGTTTTATTTTTGAACGTCAGTTCACATTTGTAGGTGGATCATCAGTGTTAGAGCTAAAATTAGCATGTTTAAAGTGATTTTCATGCTTCCAGGGGCTCGGGAAGTTAATTAAATACCATTTGGAGGCATTTAATGTTCGAGCAAAAACGGCTGATTTTCGACAAAAGAGATAACACCCCCCCCATTACGTCATGCTTCAGAAATGTGGAAAATGGTCCGTTTTCAAATGTTTTATTTTTGAACGTCAGTTCACATTTGTAGGTGGATCATCAGTGTTAGAGCTAAAATTAGCATGTTTAAAGTAATTTTCATGCTTCCAGGGGCCCAAAACACAAGATTTATGGAATGGTTAAAAGCGCATGAAAATGGCCAATTTACTCACTCTGAGTTCTCAAAAAGGGTTTCTTCACCCCGGGAAGTTAATTAAATACCATTTGGAGGCATTTAATGTTAGAGCAAAAACGGCTGATTTTCGACAAAAGAGATAACACCCCCCCATTACGTCATGCTTCAGAAATGTGGAAAATGGTCCGTTTTCAAATGTTTTATTTTTGAACGTCAGTTCACATTTGTAGGTGGATCATCAGTGTTAGAGCTAAAATTAGCATGTTTAAAGTGATTTTCATGCTTCCAGGGGCTCGGGAAGTTAATTAAATACCATCTGGAGGCATTTAATGTTCGAGCAAAAACGGCAGATTTTCGACAAAAGAGATAACACCCCCCCATTACGTCATGCTTCAGAAATGTGGAAAATGGTCCGTTTTCAAATGTTTTATTTTTGAACGTCAGTTCACATTTGTAGGTGGATCATCAGTGTTAGAGCTAAAATTAGCATGTTTAAAGTGATTTTCATGCTTCCAGGGGCCCAAAACACAAGATTTATGGAATGGTTAAAAGTGCATGAAAATGGCCAATTTACTCACTCTGAGTTCTCAAAAAGGGTTTCTTCACCCCGGGAAGTGAAATAAATACCATTTGGAGGCATTTAATGTTCGAGCAAAAACGGCTGATTTTCGACAAAAGAGATAACACCCCCCCATTACGTCATGCTTCAGAAATGTGGAAAATGGTCCGTTTTCAAATGTTTTATTTTTGAACGTCAGTTCACATTTGTAGGTGGATCATCAGTGTTAGAGCTAAAATTAGCATGTTTAAAGTGATTTTCATGCTTCCAGGGGCTCGGGAAGTTAATTAAATACCATTTGGAGGCATTTAATGTTCGAGCAAAAACGGCTGATTTTCGACAAAAGAGATAACACCCCCCCATTACGTCATGCTTCAGAAATGTGGAAAATGGTCCGTTTTCAAATGTTTTATTTTTGAACGTCAGTTCACATTTGTAGGTGGATCATCAGTGTTAGAGCTAAAATTAGCATGTTTAAAGTGTTTTTCATGCTTCCAGGGGCTCAGGAAGTGAAATAAATACCATTTGGAGGCATTTAATGTTCGAGCAAAAACGGCTGATTTTCGACAAAAGAGATAACACCCCCCCATTACGTCATGCTTCAGAAATGTGGAAAATGGTCCGTTTTCAAATGTTTTATTTTTGAACGTCAGTTCACATTTGTAGGTGGATCATCAGTGTTAGAGCTAAAATTAGCATGTTTAAAGTGATTTTCATGCTTCCAGGGGCCCAAAACACAAGATTTATGGAATGGTTAAAAGTGCATGAAAATGGCCAATTTACTCACTCTGAGTTCTCAAAAAGGGTTTCTTCACCCCGGGAAGTGAAATAAATACCATTTGGAGGCATTTAATGTTCGAGCAAAAACGGCTGATTTTCGACAAAAGAGATAACACCCCCCCATTACGTCATGCTTCAGAAATGTGGAAAATGGTCCGTTTTCAAATGTTTTATTTTTGAACGTCAGTTCACATTTGTAGGTGGATCATCAGTGTTAGAGCTAAAATTAGCATGTTTAAAGTGATTTTCATGCTTCCAGGGGCTCGGGAAGTGAAATAAATACCATTTGGAGGCATTTAATGTTCGAGCAAAAACGGCTGATTTTCGACAAAAGAGATAACACCCCCCCATTACGTCATGCTTCAGAAATGTGGAAAATGGTCCGTTTTCAAATGTTTTATTTTTAAACGTCAGTTCACATTTGTAGGTGGATCATCAGTGTTAGAGCTAAAATTAGCATGTTTAAAGTGATTTTCATGCTTCCAGGGGCCCAAAACACAAGATTTATGGAATGGTTAAAAGTGCATGAAAATGGCCAATTTACTCACTCTGAGTTCTCAAAAAGGGTTTCTTCACCCCGGGAAGTTAATTAAATACCGTTTGGAGGCATTTAATGTTCGAGCAAAAACGGCTGATTTTCGACAAAAGAGATAACACCCCCCCATTACGTCATGCTTCAGAAATGTGGAAAATGGTCCGTTTTCAAATGTTTTATATTTGAACGTCAGTTCACATTTGTAGGTGGATCATCAGTGTTAGAGCTAAAATTAGCATGTTTAAAGTGATTTTCATGCTTCCAGGGGCTCGGGAAGTTAATTAAATACCATTTGGAGGCATTTAATGTTCGAGCAAAAACGGCTGATTTTCGACAAAAGAGATAACACCCCCCCATTACGTCATGCTTCAGAAATGTGGAAAATGGTCCGTTTTCAAATGTTTTATTTTTGAACGTCAGTTCACATTTGTAGGTGGATCATCAGTGTTAGAGCTAAAATTAGCATGTTTAAAGTGATTTTCATGCTTCCAGGGGCTCGGGAAGTTAATTAAATACCATTTGGAGGCATTTAATGTTCGAGCAAAAACGGCTGATTTTCGACAAAAGAGATAACACCCCCCCATTACGTCATGCTTCAGAAATGTGGAAAATGGTCCGTTTTCAAATGTTTTATTTTTGAACGTCAGTTCACATTTGTAGGTGGATCATCAGTGTTAGAGCTAAAATTAGCATGTTTAAAGTGATTTTCATGCTTCCAGGGGCTCGGGAAGTTAATTAAATACCATTTGGAGGCATTTAATGTTCGAGCAAAAACGGCTGATTTTCGACAAAAGAGATAACACCCCCCCATTACGTCATGCTTCAGAAATGTGGAAAATGGTCCGTTTTCAAATGTTTTATTTTTGAACGTCAGTTCACATTTGTAGGTGGATCATCAGTGTTAGAGCTAAAATTAGCATGTTTAAAGTGATTTTCATGCTTCCAGGGGCCCGAAACACAAGATTTATGGAATGGTTAAAAGTGCATGAAAATGGCCAATTTACTCACTCTGAGTTCTCAAAAAGGGTTTCTTCACCCCGGGAAGTTAATTAAATACCATTTGGAGGCATTTAATGTTCGAGCAAAAACGGCTGATTTTCGACAAAAGAGATAACACCCCCCCATTACGTCATGCTTCAGAAATGTGGAAAATGGTCCGTTTTCAAATGTTTTATTTTTGAACGTCAGTTCACATTTGTAGGTGGATCATCAGTGTTAGAGCTAAAATTAGCATGTTTAAAGTGATTTTCATGCTTCCAGGGGCTCGGGAAGTTAATTAAATACCATTTGGAGGCATTTAATGTTCGAGCAAAAACGGCTGATTTTCGACAAAAGAGATAACACCCCCCCATTACGTCATGCTTCAGAAATGTGGAAAATGGTCCGTTTTCAAATGTTTTATTTTTGAACGTTAGTTCACATTTGTAGATGGATCATCAGTGTTAGAGCTAAAATTAGCATGTTTAAAGTGATTTTCATGCTTCCAGGGGCCCAAAACACAAGATTTATGGAATGGTTAAAAGTGCATGAAAATGGCCAATTTACTCACTCTGAGTTCTCAAAAAGGGTTTCTTCACCCCGGGAAGTTAATTAAATACCATTTGGAGGCATTTAATGTTCGAGCAAAAACGGCTGATTTTCGACAAAAGAGATAACACCCCCCCATTACGTCATGCTTCAGAAATGTGGAAAATGGTCCGTTTTCAAATGTTTTATTTTTGAACGTCAGTTCACATTTGTAGGTGGATCATCAGTGTTAGAGCTAAAATTAGCATGTTTAAAGTGATTTTCATGCTTCCAGGGGCTCGGGAAGTTAATTAAATACCATTTGGAGGCATTTAATGTTCGAGCAAAAACGGCTGATTTTCGACAAAAGAGATAACACCCCCCCATTACGTCATGCTTCAGAAATGTGGAAAATGGTCCGTTTTCAAATGTTTTATTTTTGAACGTCAGTTCACATTTGTAGGTGGATCATCAGTGTTAGAGCTAAAATTAGCATGTTTAAAGTGATTTTCATGCTTCCAGGGGCCCAAAACACAAGATTTATGGAATGGTTAAAAGTGCATGAAAATGGCCAATTTACTCACTCTCGGTTCTCAAAAAGGGTTTCTTCACCCCGGGAAGTGAAATAAATACCATTTGGAGGCATTTAATGTTCGAGCAAAAACGGCTGATTTTCGACAAAAGAGATAACACCCCCCCATTACGTCATGCTTCAGAAATGTGGAAAATGGTCCGTTTTCAAATGTTTTATTTTTGAACGTCAGTTCACATTTGTAGGTGGATCATCAGTGTTAGAGCTAAAATTAGCATGTTTAAAGTGATTTTCATGCTTCCAGGGGCTCGGGAAGTGAAATAAATACCATTTGGAGGCATTTAATGTTCGAGCAAAAACGGCTGAGTTTCGACAAAAGAGATAACACCCCCCCATTACGTCATGCTTCAGAAATGTGGAAAATGGTCCGTTTTCAAATGTTTTATTTTTGAACGTCAGTTCACATTTGTAGGTGGATCATCAGTGTTAGAGCTAAAATTAGCATGTTTAAAGTGATTTTCATGCTTCCAGGGGCCCAAAACACAAGATTTATGGAATTGTTAAAAGTGCATGAAAATGGCCAATTTACTCACTCTGAGTTCTCAAAAAGGGTTTCTTCACCCCGGGAAGTTAATTAAATACCATTTGGAGGCATTTAATGTTCGAGCAAAAACGGCTGATTTTCGACAAAAGAGATAACACCCCCCCATTACGTCATGCTTCAGAAATGTGGAAAATGGTCCGTTTTCAAATGTTTTATTTTTGAACGTCAGTTCACATTTGTAGGTGGATCATCAGTGTTAGAGCTAAAATTAGCATGTTTAAAGTGCTTTTCATGCTTCCAGGGGCTCGGGAAGTTAATTAAATACCATTTGGAGGCATTTAATGTTCGAGCAAAAACGGCTGATTTTCGACAAAAGAGATAACACCCCCCCATTACGTCATGCTTCAGAAATGTGGAAAATGGTCCGTTTTCAAATGTTTTATTTTTGAACGTTAGTTCACATTTGTAGGTGGATCATCAGTGTTAGAGCTAAAATTAGCATGTTTAAAGTGATTTTCATGCTTCCAGGGGCCCAAAACACAAGATTTATGGAATGGTTAAAAGTGCATGAAAATGGCCAATTTACTCACTCTGAGTTCTCAAAAAGGGTTTCTTCACCCCGGGAAGTTAATTAAATACCATTTGGAGGCATTTAATGTTCGAGCAAAAACGGCTGATTTTCGACAAAAGAGATAACACCCCCCCATTACGTCATGCTTCAGAAATGTGGAAAATGGTCCGTTTTCAAATGTTTTATTTTTGAACGTCAGTTCACATTTGTAGGTGGATCATCAGTGTTAGAGCTAAAATTAGCATGTTTAAAGTGATTTTCATGCTTCCAGGGGCTCGGGAAGTTAATTAAATACCATTTGGAGGCATTTAATGTTCGAGCAAAAACGGCTGATTTTCGACAAAAGAGATAACACCCCCCCATTACGTCATGCTTCAGAAATGTGGAAAATGGTCCGTTTTCAAATGTTTTATTTTTGAACGTCAGTTCACATTTGTAGGTGGATCATCAGTGTTAGAGCTAAAATTAGCATGTTTAAAGTGATTTTCATGCTTCCAGGGGCTCGGGAAGTTAATTAAATACCATTTGGAGGCATTTAATGTTCGAGCAAAAACGGCTGATTTTCGACAAAAGAGATAACACCCCCCCATTACGTCATGCTTCAGAAATGTGGAAAATGGTCCGTTTTCAAATGTTTTATTTTTAAACGTCAGTTCACATTTGTAGGTGGATCATCAGTGTTAGAGCTAAAATTAGCATGTTTAAAGTGATTTTCATGCTTCCAGGGGCCCAAAACACAAGATTTATGGAATGGTTAAAAGTGCATGAAAATGGCCAATTTACTCACTCTGAGTTCTCAAAAAGGGTTTCTTCACCCCGGGAAGTTAATTAAATACCGTTTGGAGGCATTTAATGTTCGAGCAAAAACGGCTGATTTTCGACAAAAGAGATAACACCCCCCCATTACGTCATGCTTCAGAAATGTGGAAAATGGTCCGTTTTCAAATGTTTTATTTTTTAACGTCAGTTCACATTTGTAGGTGGATCATCAGTGTTAGAGCTAAAATTAGCATGTTTAAAGTGATTTTCATGCTTCCAGGGGCTCGGGAAGTTAATTAAATACCATTTGGAGGCATTTAATGTTCGAGCAAAAACGGCTGATTTTCGACAAAAGAGATAACACCCCCCCATTACGTCATGCTTCAGAAATGTGGAAAATGGTCCGTTTTCAAATGTTTTATTTTTGAACGTCAGTTCACATTTGTAGGTGGATCATCAGTGTTAGAGCTAAAATTAGCATGTTTAAAGTGATTTTCATGCTTCCAGGGGCTCGGGAAGTTAATTAAATACCATTTGGAGGCATTTAATGTTCGAGCAAAAACGGCTGATTTTCGACAAAAGAGATAACACCCCCCCATTACGTCATGCTTCAGAAATGTGGAAAATGGTCCGTTTTCAAATGTTTTATTTTTGAACGTCAGTTCACATTTGTAGGTGGATCATCAGTGTTAGAGCTAAAATTAGCATGTTTAAAGTGATTTTCATGCTTCCAGGGGCTCGGGAAGTTAATTAAATACCATTTGGAGGCATTTAATGTTCGAGCAAAAACGGCTGATTTTCGACAAAAGAGATAACACCCCCCCATTACGTCATGCTTCAGAAATGTGGAAAAGGGTCCGTTTTCAAATGTTTTATTTTTGAACGTCAGTTCACATTTGTAGGTGGATCATCAGTGTTAGAGCTAAAATTAGCATGTTTAAAGTGATTTTCATGCTTCCAGGGGCCCGAAACACAAGATTTATGGAATGGTTAAAAGTGCATGAAAATGGCCAATTTACTCACTCTGAGTTCTCAAAAAGGGTTTCTTCACCCCGGGAAGTTAATTAAATACCATTTGGAGGCATTTAATGTTCGAGCAAAAACGGCTGATTTTCGACAAAAGAGATAACACCCCCCCATTACGTCATGCTTCAGAAATGTGGAAAACGGTCCGTTTTCAAATGTTTTATTTTTGAACGTCAGTTCACATTTGTAGGTGGATCATCAGTGTTAGAGCTAAAATTAGCATGTTTAAAGTGATTTTCATGCTTCCAGGGGCTCGGGAAGTTAATTAAATACCATTTGGAGGCATTTAATGTTCGAGCAAAAACGGCTGATTTTCGACAAAAGAGATAACACCCCCCCCATTACGTCATGCTTCAGAAATGTGGAAAATGGTCCGTTTTCAAATGTTTTATTTTTGAACGTCAGTTCACATTTGTAGGTGGATCATCAGTGTTAGAGCTAAAATTAGCATGTTTAAAGTAATTTTCATGCTTCCAGGGGCCCAAAACACAAGATTTATGGAATGGTTAAAAGCGCATGAAAATGGCCAATTTACTCACTCTGAGTTCTCAAAAAGGGTTTCTTCACCCCGGGAAGTTAATTAAATACCATTTGGAGGCATTTAATGTTAGAGCAAAAACGGCTGATTTTCGACAAAAGAGATAACACCCCCCCATTACGTCATGCTTCAGAAATGTGGAAAATGGTCCGTTTTCAAATGTTTTATTTTTGAACGTCAGTTCACATTTGTAGGTGGATCATCAGTGTTAGAGCTAAAATTAGCATGTTTAAAGTGATTTTCATGCTTCCAGGGGCTCGGGAAGTTAATTAAATACCATCTGGAGGCATTTAATGTTCGAGCAAAAACGGCAGATTTTCGACAAAAGAGATAACACCCCCCCATTACGTCATGCTTCAGAAATGTGGAAAATGGTCCGTTTTCAAATGTTTTATTTTTGAACGTCAGTTCACATTTGTAGGTGGATCATCAGTGTTAGAGCTAAAATTAGCATGTTTAAAGTGATTTTCATGCTTCCAGGGGCCCAAAACACAAGATTTATGGAATGGTTAAAAGTGCATGAAAATGGCCAATTTACTCACTCTGAGTTCTCAAAAAGGGTTTCTTCACCCCGGGAAGTGAAATAAATACCATTTGGAGGCATTTAATGTTCGAGCAAAAACGGCTGATTTTCGACAAAAGAGATAACACCCCCCCATTACGTCATGCTTCAGAAATGTGGAAAATGGTCCGTTTTCAAATGTTTTATTTTTGAACGTCAGTTCACATTTGTAGGTGGATCATCAGTGTTAGAGCTAAAATTAGCATGTTTAAAGTGATTTTCATGCTTCCAGGGGCTCAGGAAGTTAATTAAATACCATTTGGAGGCATTTAATGTTCGAGCAAAAACGGCTGATTTTCGACAAAAGAGATAACACCCCCCCATTACGTCATGCTTCAGAAATGTGGAAAATGGTCCGTTTTCAAATGTTTTATTTTTGAACGTCAGTTCACATTTGTAGGTGGATCATCAGTGTTAGAGCTAAAATTAGCATGTTTAAAGTGTTTTTCATGCTTCCAGGGGCTCGGGAAGTGAAATAAATACCATTTGGAGGCATTTAATGTTCGAGCAAAAACGGCTGATTTTCGACAAAAGAGATAACACCCCCCCATTACGTCATGCTTCAGAAATGTGGAAAATGGTCCGTTTTCAAATGTTTTATTTTTGAACGTCAGTTCACATTTGTAGGTGGATCATCAGTGTTAGAGCTAAAATTAGCATGTTTAAAGTGATTTTCATGCTTCCAGGGGCCCAAAACACAAGATTTATGGAATGGTTAAAAGTGCATGAAAATGGCCAATTTACTCACTCTGAGTTCTCAAAAAGGGTTTCTTCACCCCGGGAAGTGAAATAAATACCATTTGGAGGCATTTAATGTTCGAGCAAAAACGGCTGATTTTCGACAAAAGAGATAACACCCCCCCATTACGTCATGCTTCAGAAATGTGGAAAATGGTCCGTTTTCAAATGTTTTATTTTTGAACGTCAGTTCACATTTGTAGGTGGATCATCAGTGTTAGAGCTAAAATTAGCATGTTTAAAGTGATTTTCATGCTTCCAGGGGCTCGGGAAGTGAAATAAATACCATTTGGAGGCATTTAATGTTCGAGCAAAAACGGCTGATTTTCGACAAAAGAGATAACACCCCCCCATTACGTCATGCTTCAGAAATGTGGAAAATGGTCCGTTTTCAAATGTTTTATTTTTAAACGTCAGTTCACATTTGTAGGTGGATCATCAGTGTTAGAGCTAAAATTAGCATGTTTAAAGTGATTTTCATGCTTCCAGGGGCCCAAAACACAAGATTTATGGAATGGTTAAAAGTGCATGAAAATGGCCAATTTACTCACTCTGAGTTCTCAAAAAGGGTTTCTTCACCCCGGGAAGTTAATTAAATACCGTTTGGAGGCATTTAATGTTCGAGCAAAAACGGCTGATTTTCGACAAAAGAGATAACACCCCCCCATTACGTCATGCTTCAGAAATGTGGAAAATGGTCCGTTTTCAAATGTTTTATATTTGAACGTCAGTTCACATTTGTAGGTGGATCATCAGTGTTAGAGCTAAAATTAGCATGTTTAAAGTGATTTTCATGCTTCCAGGGGCTCGGGAAGTTAATTAAATACCATTTGGAGGCATTTAATGTTCGAGCAAAAACGGCTGATTTTCGACAAAAGAGATAACACCCCCCCATTACGTCATGCTTCAGAAATGTGGAAAATGGTCCGTTTTCAAATGTTTTATTTTTGAACGTCAGTTCACATTTGTAGGTGGATCATCAGTGTTAGAGCTAAAATTAGCATGTTTAAAGTGATTTTCATGCTTCCAGGGGCTCGGGAAGTTAATTAAATACCATTTGGAGGCATTTAATGTTCGAGCAAAAACGGCTGATTTTCGACAAAAGAGATAACACCCCCCCATTACGTCATGCTTCAGAAATGTGGAAAATGGTCCGTTTTCAAATGTTTTATTTTTGAACGTCAGTTCACATTTGTAGGTGGATCATCAGTGTTAGAGCTAAAATTAGCATGTTTAAAGTGATTTTCATGCTTCCAGGGGCTCGGGAAGTTAATTAAATACCATTTGGAGGCATTTAATGTTCGAGCAAAAACGGCTGATTTTCGACAAAAGAGATAACACCCCCCCATTACGTCATGCTTCAGAAATGTGGAAAATGGTCCGTTTTCAAATGTTTTATTTTTGAACGTCAGTTCACATTTGTAGGTGGATCATCAGTGTTAGAGCTAAAATTAGCATGTTTAAAGTGATTTTCATGCTTCCAGGGGCCCGAAACACAAGATTTATGGAATGGTTAAAAGTGCATGAAAATGGCCAATTTACTCACTCTGAGTTCTCAAAAAGGGTTTCTTCACCCCGGGAAGTTAATTAAATACCATTTGGAGGCATTTAATGTTCGAGCAAAAACGGCTGATTTTCGACAAAAGAGATAACACCCCCCCATTACGTCATGCTTCAGAAATGTGGAAAATGGTCCGTTTTCAAATGTTTTATTTTTGAACGTCAGTTCACATTTGTAGGTGGATCATCAGTGTTAGAGCTAAAATTAGCATGTTTAAAGTGATTTTCATGCTTCCAGGGGCTCGGGAAGTTAATTAAATACCATTTGGAGGCATTTAATGTTCGAGCAAAAACGGCTGATTTTCGACAAAAGAGATAACACCCCCCCATTACGTCATGCTTCAGAAATGTGGAAAATGGTCCGTTTTCAAATGTTTTATTTTTGAACGTTAGTTCACATTTGTAGATGGATCATCAGTGTTAGAGCTAAAATTAGCATGTTTAAAGTGATTTTCATGCTTCCAGGGGCCCAAAACACAAGATTTATGGAATGGTTAAAAGTGCATGAAAATGGCCAATTTACTCACTCTGAGTTCTCAAAAAGGGTTTCTTCACCCCGGGAAGTTAATTAAATACCATTTGGAGGCATTTAATGTTCGAGCAAAAACGGCTGATTTTCGACAAAAGAGATAACACCCCCCCATTACGTCATGCTTCAGAAATGTGGAAAATGGTCCGTTTTCAAATGTTTTATTTTTGAACGTCAGTTCACATTTGTAGGTGGATCATCAGTGTTAGAGCTAAAATTAGCATGTTTAAAGTGATTTTCATGCTTCCAGGGGCTCGGGAAGTTAATTAAATACCATTTGGAGGCATTTAATGTTCGAGCAAAAACGGCTGATTTTCGACAAAAGAGATAACACCCCCCCATTACGTCATGCTTCAGAAATGTGGAAAATGGTCCGTTTTCAAATGTTTTATTTTTGAACGTCAGTTCACATTTGTAGGTGGATCATCAGTGTTAGAGCTAAAATTAGCATGTTTAAAGTGATTTTCATGCTTCCAGGGGCTCGGGAAGTTAATTAAATACCATTTGGAGGCATTTAATGTTCGAGCAAAAACGGCTGATTTTCGACAAAAGAGATAACACCCCCCCATTACGTCATGCTTCAGAAATGTGGAAAATGGTCCGTTTTCAAATGTTTTATTTTTAAACGTCAGTTCACATTTGTAGGTGGATCATCAGTGTTAGAGCTAAAATTAGCATGTTTAAAGTGATTTTCATGCTTCCAGGGGCCCAAAACACAAGATTTATGGAATGGTTAAAAGTGCATGAAAATGGCCAATTTACTCACTCTGAGTTCTCAAAAAGGGTTTCTTCACCCCGGGAAGTTAATTAAATACCGTTTGGAGGCATTTAATGTTCGAGCAAAAACGGCTGATTTTCGACAAAAGAGATAACACCCCCCCATTACGTCATGCTTCAGAAATGTGGAAAATGGTCCGTTTTCAAATGTTTTATTTTTGAACGTCAGTTCACATTTGTAGGTGGATCATCAGTGTTAGAGCTAAAATTAGCATGTTTAAAGTGATTTTCATGCTTCCAGGGGCTCGGGAAGTTAATTAAATACCATTTGGAGGCATTTAATGTTCGAGCAAAAACGGCTGATTTTCGACAAAAGAGATAACACCCCCCCATTACGTCATGCTTCAGAAATGTGGAAAATGGTCCGTTTTCAAATGTTTTATTTTTGAACGTCAGTTCACATTTGTAGGTGGATCATCAGTGTTAGAGCTAAAATTAGCATGTTTAAAGTGATTTTCATGCTTCCAGGGGCTCGGGAAGTTAATTAAATACCATTTGGAGGCATTTAATGTTCGAGCAAAAACGGCTGATTTTCGACAAAAGAGATAACACCCCCCCATTACGTCATGCTTCAGAAATGTGGAAAATGGTTTCGTTTTCAAATGTTTTATTTTTGAACGTCAGTTCACATTTGTAGGTGGATCATCAGTGTTAGAGCTAAAATTAGCATGTTTAAAGTGATTTTCATGCTTCCAGGGGCTCGGGAAGTTAATTAAATACCATTTGGAGGCATTTAATGTTCGAGCAAAAACGGCTGATTTTCGACAAAAGAGATAACACCCCCCCATTACGTCATGCTTCAGAAATGTGGAAAAGGGTCCGTTTTCAAATGTTTTATTTTTGAACGTCAGTTCACATTTGTAGGTGGATCATCAGTGTTAGAGCTAAAATTAGCATGTTTAAAGTGATTTTCATGCTTCCAGGGGCCCGAAACACAAGATTTATGGAATGGTTAAAAGTGCATGAAAATGGCCAATTTACTCACTCTGAGTTCTCAAAAAGGGTTTCTTCACCCCGGGAAGTTAATTAAATACCATTTGGAGGCATTTAATGTTCGAGCAAAAACGGCTGATTTTCGACAAAAGAGATAACACCCCCCCATTACGTCATGCTTCAGAAATGTGGAAAATGGTCCGTTTTCAAATGTTTTATTTTTGAACGTCAGTTCACATTTGTAGGTGGATCATCAGTGTTAGAGCTAAAATTAGCATGTTTAAAGTGATTTTCATGCTTCCAGGGGCTCGGGAAGTTAATTAAATACCATTTGGAGGCATTTAATGTTCGAGCAAAAACGGCTGATTTTCGACAAAAGAGATAACACCCCCCCATTACGTCATGCTTCAGAAATGTGGAAAATGGTCCGTTTTCAAATGTTTTATTTTTGAACGTCAGTTCACATTTGTAGGTGGATCATCAGTGTTAGAGCTAAAATTAGCATGTTTAAAGTAATTTTCATGCTTCCAGGGGCCCAAAACACAAGATTTATGGAATGGTTAAAAGCGCATGAAAATGGCCAATTTACTCACTCTGAGTTCTCAAAAAGGGTTTCTTCACCCCGGGAAGTTAATTAAATACCATTTGGAGGCATTTAATGTTAGAGCAAAAACGGCTGATTTTCGACAAAAGAGATAACACCCCCCCATTACGTCATGCTTCAGAAATGTGGAAAATGGTCCGTTTTCAAATGTTTTATTTTTGAACGTCAGTTCACATTTGTAGGTGGATCATCAGTGTTAGAGCTAAAATTAGCATGTTTAAAGTGATTTTCATGCTTCCAGGGGCTCGGGAAGTTAATTAAATACCATCTGGAGGCATTTAATGTTCGAGCAAAAACGGCTGATTTTCGACAAAAGAGATAACACCCCCCCATTACGTCATGCTTCAGAAATGTGGAAAATGGTCCGTTTTCAAATGTTTTATTTTTGAACGTCAGTTCACATTTGTAGGTGGATCATCAGTGTTAGAGCTAAAATTAGCATGTTTAAAGTGATTTTCATGCTTCCAGGGGCCCAAAACACAAGATTTATGGAATGGTTAAAAGTGCATGAAAATGGCCAATTTACTCACTCTGAGTTCTCAAAAAGGGTTTCTTCACCCCGGGAAGTGAAATAAATACCATTTGGAGGCATTTAATGTTCGAGCAAAAACGGCTGATTTTCGACAAAAGAGATAACACCCCCCCATTACGTCATGCTTCAGAAATGTGGAAAATGGTCCGTTTTCAAATGTTTTATTTTTGAACGTCAGTTCACATTTGTAGGTGGATCATCAGTGTTAGAGCTAAAATTAGCATGTTTAAAGTGATTTTCATGCTTCCAGGGGCTCGGGAAGTTAATTAAATACCATTTGGAGGCATTTAATGTTCGAGCAAAAACGGCTGATTTTCGACAAAAGAGATAACACCCCCCCATTACGTCATGCTTCAGAAATGTGGAAAATGGTCCGTTTTCAAATGTTTTATTTTTGAACGTCAGTTCACATTTGTAGGTGGATCATCAGTGTTAGAGCTAAAATTAGCATGTTTAAAGTGTTTTTCATGCTTCCAGGGGCTCGGGAAGTGAAATAAATACCATTTGGAGGCATTTAATGTTCGAGCAAAAACGGCTGATTTTCGACAAAAGAGATAACACCCCCCCATTACGTCATGCTTCAGAAATGTGGAAAATGGTCCGTTTTCAAATGTTTTATTTTTGAACGTCAGTTCACATTTGTAGGTGGATCATCAGTGTTAGAGCTAAAATTAGCATGTTTAAAGTGATTTTCATGCTTCCAGGGGCCCAAAACACAAGATTTATGGAATGGTTAAAAGTGCATGAAAATGGCCAATTTACTCACTCTGAGTTCTCAAAAAGGGTTTCTTCACCCCGGGAAGTGAAATAAATACCATTTGGAGGCATTTAATGTTCGAGCAAAAACGGCTGATTTTCGACAAAAGAGATAACACCCCCCCATTACGTCATGCTTCAGAAATGTGGAAAATGGTCCGTTTTCAAATGTTTTATTTTTGAACGTCAGTTCACATTTGTAGGTGGATCATCAGTGTTAGAGCTAAAATTAGCATGTTTAAAGTGATTTTCATGCTTCCAGGGGCTCGGGAAGTGAAATAAATACCATTTGGAGGCATTTAATGTTCGAGCAAAAACGGCTGATTTTCGACAAAAGAGATAACACCCCCCCATTACGTCATGCTTCAGAAATGTGGAAAATGGTCCGTTTTCAAATGTTTTATTTTTAAACGTCAGTTCACATTTGTAGGTGGATCATCAGTGTTAGAGCTAAAATTAGCATGTTTAAAGTGATTTTCATGCTTCCAGGGGCCCAAAACACAAGATTTATGGAATGGTTAAAAGTGCATGAAAATGGCCAATTTACTCACTCTGAGTTCTCAAAAAGGGTTTCTTCACCCCGGGAAGTTAATTAAATACCGTTTGGAGGCATTTAATGTTCGAGCAAAAACGGCTGATTTTCGACAAAAGAGATAACACCCCCCCATTACGTCATGCTTCAGAAATGTGGAAAATGGTCCGTTTTCAAATGTTTTATTTTTGAACGTCAGTTCACATTTGTAGGTGGATCATCAGTGTTAGAGCTAAAATTAGCATGTTTAAAGTGATTTTCATGCTTCCAGGGGCTCGGGAAGTTAATTAAATACCATTTGGAGGCATTTAATGTTCGAGCAAAAACGGCTGATTTTCGACAAAAGAGATAACACCCCCCCATTACGTCATGCTTCAGAAATGTGGAAAATGGTCCGTTTTCAAATGTTTTATTTTTGAACGTCAGTTCACATTTGTAGGTGGATCATCAGTGTTAGAGCTAAAATTAGCATGTTTAAAGTGATTTTCATGCTTCCAGGGGCTCGGGAAGTTAATTAAATACCATTTGGAGGCATTTAATGTTCGAGCAAAAACGGCTGATTTTCGACAAAAGAGATAACACCCCCCCATTACGTCATGCTTCAGAAATGTGGAAAATGGTCCGTTTTCAAATGTTTTATTTTTGAACGTCAGTTCACATTTGTAGGTGGATCATCAGTGTTAGAGCTAAAATTAGCATGTTTAAAGTGATTTTCATGCTTCCAGGGGCCCAAAACACAAGATTTATGGAATGGTTAAAAGTGCATGAAAATGGCCAATTTACTCACTCTGAGTTCTCAAAAAGGGTTTCTTCACCCCGGGAAGTTAATTAAATACCATTTGGAGGCATTTAATGTTCGAGCAAAAACGGCTGATTTTCGACAAAAGAGATAACACCCCCCCATTACGTCATGCTTCAGAAATGTGGAAAATGGTCCGTTTTCAAATGTTTTATTTTTGAACGTCAGTTCACATTTGTAGGTGGATCATCAGTGTTAGAGCTAAAATTAGCATGTTTAAAGTGATTTTCATGCTTCCGGGGGCTCGGGAAGTTAATTAAATACCATTTGGAGGCATTTAATGTTCGAGCAAAAACGGCTGATTTTCGACAAAAGAGATAACACCCCCCCATTACGTCATGCTTCAGAAATGTGGAAAATGGTCCGTTTTCAAATGTTTTATTTTTGAACGTTAGTTCACATTTGTAGGTGGATCATCAGTGTTAGAGCTAAAATTAGCATGTTTAAAGTGATTTTCATGCTTCCAGGGGCCCAAAACACAAGATTTATGGAATGGTTAAAAGTGCATGAAAATGGCCAATTTACTCACTCTGAGTTCTCAAAAAGGGTTTCTTCACCCCGGGAAGTTAATTAAATACCATTTGGAGGCATTTAATGTTCGAGCAAAAACGGCTGATTTTCGACAAAAGAGATAACACCCCCCCATTACGTCATGCTTCAGAAATGTGGAAAATGGTCCGTTTTCAAATGTTTTATTTTTGAACGTCAGTTCACATTTGTAGGTGGATCATCAGTGTTAGAGCTAAAATTAGCATGTTTAAAGTGATTTTCATGCTTCCAGGGGCTCGGGAAGTTAATTAAATACCATTTGGAGGCATTTAATGTTCGAGCAAAAACGGCTGATTTTCGACAAAAGAGATAACACCCCCCCATTACGTCATGCTTCAGAAATGTGGAAAATGGTCCGTTTTCAAATGTTTTATTTTTGAACGTCAGTTCACATTTGTAGGTGGATCATCAGTGTTAGAGCTAAAATTAGCATGTTTAAAGTGATTTTCATGCTTCCAGGGGCTCGGGAAGTTAATTAAATACCATTTGGAGGCATTTAATGTTCGAGCAAAAACGGCTGATTTTCGACAAAAGAGATAACACCCCCCCATTACGTCATGCTTCAGAAATGTGGAAAATGGTCCGTTTTCAAATGTTTTATTTTTAAACGTCAGTTCACATTTGTAGGTGGATCATCAGTGTTAGAGCTAAAATTAGCATGTTTAAAGTGATTTTCATGCTTCCAGGGGCCCAAAACACAAGATTTATGGAATGGTTAAAAGTGCATGAAAATGGCCAATTTACTCACTCTGAGTTCTCAAAAAGGGTTTCTTCACCCCGGGAAGTTAATTAAATACCGTTTGGAGGCATTTAATGTTCGAGCAAAAACGGCTGATTTTCGACAAAAGAGATAACACCCCCCCATTACGTCATGCTTCAGAAATGTGGAAAATGGTCCGTTTTCAAATGTTTTATTTTTGAACGTCAGTTCACATTTGTAGGTGGATCATCAGTGTTAGAGCTAAAATTAGCATGTTTAAAGTGATTTTCATGCTTCCAGGGGCTCGGGAAGTTAATTAAATACCATTTGGAGGCATTTAATGTTCGAGCAAAAACGGCTGATTTTCGACAAAAGAGATAACACCCCCCCATTACGTCATGCTTCAGAAATGTGGAAAATGGTCCGTTTTCAAATGTTTTATTTTTAAACGTCAGTTCACATTTGTAGGTGGATCATCAGTGTTAGAGCTAAAATTAGCATGTTTAAAGTGATTTTCATGCTTCCAGGGGCCCAAAACACAAGATTTATGGAATGGTTAAAAGTGCATGAAAATGGCCAATTTACTCACTCTGAGTTCTCAAAAAGGGTTTCTTCACCCCGGGAAGTTAATTAAATACCGTTTGGAGGCATTTAATGTTCGAGCAAAAACGGCTGATTTTCGACAAAAGAGATAACACCCCCCCATTACGTCATGCTTCAGAAATGTGGAAAATGGTCCGTTTTCAAATGTTTTATTTTTGAACGTCAGTTCACATTTGTAGGTGGATCATCAGTGTTAGAGCTAAAATTAGCATGTTTAAAGTGATTTTCATGCTTCCAGGGGCTCGGGAAGTTAATTAAATACCATTTGGAGGCATTTAATGTTCGAGCAAAAACGGCTGATTTTCGACAAAAGAGATAACACCCCCCCATTACGTCATGCTTCAGAAATGTGGAAAATGGTCCGTTTTCAAATGTTTTATTTTTGAACGTCAGTTCACATTTGTAGGTGGATCATCAGTGTTAGAGCTAAAATTAGCATGTTTAAAGTGATTTTCATGCTTCCAGGGGCTCGGGAAGTTAATTAAATACCATTTGGAGGCATTTAATGTTCGAGCAAAAACGGCTGATTTTCGACAAAAGAGATAACACCCCCCCATTACGTCATGCTTCAGAAATGTGGAAAATGGTCCGTTTTCAAATGTTTTATTTTTGAACGTCAGTTCACATTTGTAGGTGGATCATCAGTGTTAGAGCTAAAATTAGCATGTTTAAAGTGATTTTCATGCTTCCAGGGGCTCGGGAAGTTAATTAAATACCATTTGGAGGCATTTAATGTTCGAGCAAAAACGGCTGATTTTCGACAAAAGAGATAACACCCCCCCATTACGTCATGCTTCAGAAATGTGGAAAATGGTCCGTTTTCAAATGTTTTATTTTTGAACGTCAGTTCACATTTGTAGGTGGATCATCAGTGTTAGAGCTAAAATTAGCATGTTTAAAGTGATTTTCATGCTTCCAGGGGCCCGAAACACAAGATTTATGGAATGGTTAAAAGTGCATGAAAATGGCCAATTTACTCACTCTGAGTTCTCAAAAAGGGTTTCTTCACCCCGGGAAGTTAATTAAATACCATTTGGAGGCATTTAATGTTCGAGCAAAAACGGCTGATTTTCGACAAAAGAGATAACACCCCCCCATTACGTCATGCTTCAGAAATGTGGAAAATGGTCCGTTTTCAAATGTTTTATTTTTGAACGTCAGTTCACATTTGTAGGTGGATCATCAGTGTTAGAGCTAAAATTAGCATGTTTAAAGTGATTTTCATGCTTCCGGGGGCTCGGGAAGTTAATTAAATACCATTTGGAGGCATTTAATGTTCGAGCAAAAACGGCTGATTTTCGACAAAAGAGATAACACCCCCCCATTACGTCATGCTTCAGAAATGTGGAAAATGGTCCGTTTTCAAATGTTTTATTTTTGAACGTTAGTTCACATTTGTAGGTGGATCATCAGTGTTAGAGCTAAAATTAGCATGTTTAAAGTGATTTTCATGCTTCCAGGGGCCCAAAACACAAGATTTATGGAATGGTTAAAAGTGCATGAAAATGGCCAATTTACTCACTCTGAGTTCTCAAAAAGGGTTTCTTCACCCCGGGAAGTTAATTAAATACCATTTGGAGGCATTTAATGTTCGAGCAAAAACGGCTGATTTTCGACAAAAGAGATAACACCCCCCCATTACGTCATGCTTCAGAAATGTGGAAAATGGTCCGTTTTCAAATGTTTTATTTTTGAACGTCAGTTCACATTTGTAGGTGGATCATCAGTGTTAGAGCTAAAATTAGCATGTTTAAAGTGATTTTCATGCTTCCAGGGGCTCGGGAAGTTAATTAAATACCATTTGGAGGCATTTAATGTTCGAGCAAAAACGGCTGATTTTCGACAAAAGAGATAACACCCCCCCATTACGTCATGCTTCAGAAATGTGGAAAATGGTCCGTTTTCAAATGTTTTATTTTTGAACGTCAGTTCACATTTGTAGGTGGATCATCAGTGTTAGAGCTAAAATTAGCATGTTTAAAGTGATTTTCATGCTTCCAGGGGCTCGGGAAGTTAATTAAATACCATTTGGAGGCATTTAATGTTCGAGCAAAAACGGCTGATTTTCGACAAAAGAGATAACACCCCCCCATTACGTCATGCTTCAGAAATGTGGAAAATGGTCCGTTTTCAAATGTTTTATTTTTAAACGTCAGTTCACATTTGTAGGTGGATCATCAGTGTTAGAGCTAAAATTAGCATGTTTAAAGTGATTTTCATGCTTCCAGGGGCCCAAAACACAAGATTTATGGAATGGTTAAAAGTGCATGAAAATGGCCAATTTACTCACTCTGAGTTCTCAAAAAGGGTTTCTTCACCCCGGGAAGTTAATTAAATACCGTTTGGAGGCATTTAATGTTCGAGCAAAAACGGCTGATTTTCGACAAAAGAGATAACACCCCCCCATTACGTCATGCTTCAGAAATGTGGAAAATGGTCCGTTTTCAAATGTTTTATTTTTGAACGTCAGTTCACATTTGTAGGTGGATCATCAGTGTTAGAGCTAAAATTAGCATGTTTAAAGTGATTTTCATGCTTCCAGGGGCTCGGGAAGTTAATTAAATACCATTTGGAGGCATTTAATGTTCGAGCAAAAACGGCTGATTTTCGACAAAAGAGATAACACCCCCCCATTACGTCATGCTTCAGAAATGTGGAAAATGGTCCGTTTTCAAATGTTTTATTTTTGAACGTCAGTTCACATTTGTAGGTGGATCATCAGTGTTAGAGCTAAAATTAGCATGTTTAAAGTGATTTTCATGCTTCCAGGGGCTCGGGAAGTTAATTAAATACCATTTGGAGGCATTTAATGTTCGAGCAAAAACGGCTGATTTTCGACAAAAGAGATAACACCCCCCCATTACGTCATGCTTCAGAAATGTGGAAAATGGTTTCGTTTTCAAATGTTTTATTTTTGAACGTCAGTTCACATTTGTAGGTGGATCATCAGTGTTAGAGCTAAAATTAGCATGTTTAAAGTGATTTTCATGCTTCCAGGGGCTCGGGAAGTTAATTAAATACCATTTGGAGGCATTTAATGTTCGAGCAAAAACGGCTGATTTTCGACAAAAGAGATAACACCCCCCCATTACGTCATGCTTCAGAAATGTGGAAAAGGGTCCGTTTTCAAATGTTTTATTTTTGAACGTCAGTTCACATTTGTAGGTGGATCATCAGTGTTAGAGCTAAAATTAGCATGTTTAAAGTGATTTTCATGCTTCCAGGGGCCCGAAACACAAGATTTATGGAATGGTTAAAAGTGCATGAAAATGGCCAATTTACTCACTCTGAGTTCTCAAAAAGGGTTTCTTCACCCCGGGAAGTTAATTAAATACCATTTGGAGGCATTTAATGTTCGAGCAAAAACGGCTGATTTTCGACAAAAGAGATAACACCCCCCCATTACGTCATGCTTCAGAAATGTGGAAAATGGTCCGTTTTCAAATGTTTTATTTTTGAACGTCAGTTCACATTTGTAGGTGGATCATCAGTGTTAGAGCTAAAATTAGCATGTTTAAAGTGATTTTCATGCTTCCAGGGGCTCGGGAAGTTAATTAAATACCATTTGGAGGCATTTAATGTTCGAGCAAAAACGGCTGATTTTCGACAAAAGAGATAACACCCCCCCATTACGTCATGCTTCAGAAATGTGGAAAATGGTCCGTTTTCAAATGTTTTATTTTTGAACGTCAGTTCACATTTGTAGGTGGATCATCAGTGTTAGAGCTAAAATTAGCATGTTTAAAGTAATTTTCATGCTTCCAGGGGCCCAAAACACAAGATTTATGGAATGGTTAAAAGCGCATGAAAATGGCCAATTTACTCACTCTGAGTTCTCAAAAAGGGTTTCTTCACCCCGGGAAGTTAATTAAATACCATTTGGAGGCATTTAATGTTAGAGCAAAAACGGCTGATTTTCGACAAAAGAGATAACACCCCCCCATTACGTCATGCTTCAGAAATGTGGAAAATGGTCCGTTTTCAAATGTTTTATTTTTGAACGTCAGTTCACATTTGTAGGTGGATCATCAGTGTTAGAGCTAAAATTAGCATGTTTAAAGTGATTTTCATGCTTCCAGGGGCTCGGGAAGTTAATTAAATACCATCTGGAGGCATTTAATGTTCGAGCAAAAACGGCTGATTTTCGACAAAAGAGATAACACCCCCCCATTACGTCATGCTTCAGAAATGTGGAAAATGGTCCGTTTTCAAATGTTTTATTTTTGAACGTCAGTTCACATTTGTAGGTGGATCATCAGTGTTAGAGCTAAAACTAGCATGTTTAAAGTGATTTTCATGCTTCCAGGGGCCCAAAACACAAGATTTATGGAATGGTTAAAAGTGCATGAAAATGGCCAATTTACTCACTCTGAGTTCTCAAAAAGGGTTTCTTCACCCCGGGAAGTGAAATAAATACCATTTGGAGGCATTTAATGTTCGAGCAAAAACGGCTGATTTTCGACAAAAGAGATAACACCCCCCCATTACGTCATGCTTCAGAAATGTGGAAAATGGTCCGTTTTCAAATGTTTTATTTTTGAACGTCAGTTCACATTTGTAGGTGGATCATCAGTGTTAGAGCTAAAATTAGCATGTTTAAAGTGATTTTCATGCTTCCAGGGGCTCGGGAAGTTAATTAAATACCATTTGGAGGCATTTAATGTTCGAGCAAAAACGGCTGATTTTCGACAAAAGAGATAACACCCCCCCCATTACGTCATGCTTCAGAAATGTGGAAAATGGTCCGTTTTCAAATGTTTTATTTTTGAACGTCAGTTCACATTTGTAGGTGGATCATCAGTGTTAGAGCTAAAATTAGCATGTTTAAAGTGTTTTTCATGCTTCCAGGGGCTCGGGAAGTTAATTAAATACCATTTGGAGGCATTTAATGTTCGAGCAAAAACGGCTGATTTTCGACAAAAGAGATAACACCCCCCCATTACGTCATGCTTCAGAAATGTGGAAAATGGTCCGTTTTCAAATGTTTTATTTTTGAACGTCAGTTCACATTTGTAGGTGGATCATCAGTGTTAGAGCTAAAATTAGCATGTTTAAAGTAATTTTCATGCTTCCAGGGGCCCAAAACACAAGATTTATGGAATGGTTAAAAGTGCATGAAAATGGCCAATTTACTCACTCTGAGTTCTCAAAAAGGGTTTCTTCACCCCGGGAAGTGAAATAAATACCATTTGGAGGCATTTAATGTTCGAGCAAAAACGGCTGATTTTCGACAAAAGAGATAACACCCCCCCATTACGTCATGCTTCAGAAATGTGGAAAATGGTCCGTTTTCAAATGTTTTATTTTTGAACGTCAGTTCACATTTGTAGGTGGATCATCAGTGTTAGAGCTAAAATTAGCATGTTTAAAGTGATTTTCATGCTTCCAGGGGCTCGGGAAGTTAATTAAATACCATTTGGAGGCATTTAATGTTCGAGCAAAAACGGCTGATTTTCGACAAAAGAGATAACACCCCCCCATTACGTCATGCTTCAGAAATGTGGAAAATGGTCCGTTTTCAAATGTTTTATTTTTGAACGTCAGTTCACATTTGTAGGTGGATCATCAGTGTTAGAGCTAAAATTAGCATGTTTAAAGTGATTTTCATGCTTCCAGGGGCCCAAAACACAAGATTTATGGAATGGTTAAAAGTGCATGAAAATGGCCAATTTACTCACTCTGAGTTCTCAAAAAGGGTTTCTTCACCCCGGGAAGTGAAATAAATACCATTTGGAGGCATTTAATGTTCGAGCAAAAACGGCTGATTTTCGACAAAAGAGATAACACCCCCCCATTACGTCATGCTTCAGAAATGTGGAAAATGGTCCGTTTTCAAATGTTTTATTTTTGAACGTCAGTTCACATTTGTAGGTGGATCATCAGTGTTAGAGCTAAAATTAGCATGTTTAAAGTGATTTTCATGCTTCCAGGGGCTCGGGAAGTTAATTAAATACCATTTGGAGGCATTTAATGTTCGAGCAAAAACGGCTGATTTTCGACAAAAGAGATAACACCCCCCCATTACGTCATGCTTCAGAAATGTGGAAAATGGTCCGTTTTCAAATGTTTTATTTTTGAACGTCAGTTCACATTTGTAGGTGGATCATCAGTGTTAGAGCTAAAATTAGCATGTTTAAAGTGTTTTTCATGCTTCCAGGGGCTCGGGAAGTGAAATAAATACCATTTGGAGGCATTTAATGTTCGAGCAAAAACGGCTGATTTTCGACCAAAAGAGATAACACCCCCCCATTACGTCATGCTTCAGAAATGTGGAAAATGGTCCGTTTTCAAATGTTTTATTTTTGAACGTCAGTTCACATTTGTAGGTGGATCATCAGTGTTAGAGCTAAAATTAGCATGTTTAAAGTGATTTTCATGCTTCCAGGGGCCCAAAACACAAGATTTATGGAATGGTTAAAAGTGCATGAAAATGGCCAATTTACTCACTCTGAGTTCTCAAAAAGGGTTTCTTCACCCCGGGAAGTGAAATAAATACCATTTGGAGGCATTTAATGTTCGAGCAAAAACGGCTGATTTTCGACAAAAGAGATAACACCCCCCCATTACGTCATGCTTCAGAAATGTGGAAAATGGTCCGTTTTCAAATGTTTTATTTTTGAACGTCAGTTCACATTTGTAGGTGGATCATCAGTGTTAGAGCTAAAATTAGCATGTTTAAAGTGATTTTCATGCTTCCAGGGGCTCGGGAAGTGAAATAAATACCATTTGGAGGCATTTAATGTTCGAGCAAAAACGGCTGATTTTCGACAAAAGAGATAACACCCCCCCATTACGTCATGCTTCAGAAATGTGGAAAATGGTCCGTTTTCAAATGTTTTATTTTTGAACGTCAGTTCACATTTGTAGGTGGATCATCAGTGTTAGAGCTAAAATTAGCATGTTTAAAGTGATTTTCATGCTTCCAGGGGCCCAAAACACAAGATTTATGGAATGGTTAAAAGTGCATGAAAATGGCCAATTTACTCACTCTGAGTTCTCAAAAAGGGTTTCTTCACCCCGGGAAGTTAATTAAATACCATTTGGAGGCATTTAATGTTCGAGCAAAAACGGCTGATTTTCGACAAAAGAGATAACACCCCCCCATTACGTCATGCTTCAGAAATGTGGAAAATGGTCCGTTTTCAAATGTTTTATTTTTGAACGTCAGTTCACATTTGTAGGTGGATCATCAGTGTTAGAGCTAAAATTAGCATGTTTAAAGTGATTTTCATGCTTCCAGGGGCTCGGGAAGTTAATTAAATACCATTTGGAGGCATTTAATGTTCGAGCAAAAACGGCTGATTTTCGACAAAAGAGATAACACCCCCCCATTACGTCATGCTTCAGAAATGTGGAAAATGGGCCGTTTTCAAATGTTTTATTTTTGAACGTTAGTTCACATTTGTAGGTGGATCATCAGTGTTAGAGCTAAAATTAGCATGTTTAAAGTGATTTTCATGCTTCCAGGGGCCCAAAACACAAGATTTATGGAATGGTTAAAAGTGCATGAAAATGGCCAATTTACTCACTCTGAGTTCTCAAAAAGGGTTTCTTCACCCCGGGAAGTTAATTAAATACCATTTGGAGGCATTTAATGTTCGAGCAAAAACGGCTGATTTTCGACAAAAGAGATAACACCCCCCCATTACGTCATGCTTCAGAAATGTGGAAAATGGTCCGTTTTCAAATGTTTTATTTTTGAACGTCAGTTCACATTTGTAGGTGGATCATCAGTGTTAGAGCTAAAATTAGCATGTTTAAAGTGATTTTCATGCTTCCAGGGGCTCGGGAAGTTAATTAAATACCATTTGGAGGCATTTAATGTTCGAGCAAAAACGGCTGATTTTCGACAAAAGAGATAACACCCCCCCATTACGTCATGCTTCAGAAATGTGGAAAATGGTCCGTTTTCAAATGTTTTTATTTTTGAACGTCAGTTCACATTTGTAGGTGGATCATCAGTGTTAGAGCTAAAATTAGCATGTTTAAAGTGATTTTCATGCTTCCAGGGGCTCGGGAAGTTAATTAAATACCATTTGGAGGCATTTAATGTTCGAGCAAAAAACGGCTGATTTTCGACAAAAGAGATAACACCCCCCCATTACGTCATGCTTCAGAAATGTGGAAAATGGTCCGTTTTCAAATGTTTTATTTTGAACGTCAGTTCACATTTGTAGGTGGATCATCAGTGTTAGAGCTAAAATTAGCATGTTTAAAGTGATTTTCATGCTTCCAGGGACCCAAAACACAAGATTTATGGAATGGTTAAAAGTGCATGAAAATGGCCAATTTACTCACTCTGAGTTCTCAAAAAGGGTTTCTTCACCCCGGGAAGTTAATTAAATACCATTTGGAGGCATTTAATGTTCGAGCAAAAACGGCTGATTTTCGACAAAAGAGATAACACCCCCCCATTACGTCATGCTTCAGAAATGTGGAAAATGGTCGTTTTCAAATGTTTTATTTTTGAACGTCAGTTCACATTTGTAGGTGGATCATCAGTGTTAGAGCTAAAATTAGCATGTTTAAAGTGATTTTCATGCTTCCAGGGGCTCGGGAAGTTAATTAAATACCATTTGGAGGCATTTAATGTTCGAGCAAAAAAGGCTGATTTTCGACAAAAGAGATAACACCCCCCCATTACGTCATGCTTCAGAAATGTGGAAAATGGTCCGTTTTCAAATGTTTTATTTTTGAACGTCAGTTCACATTTGTAGGTGGATCATCAGTGTTAGAGCTAAAATTAGCATGTTTAAAGTGATTTTCATGCTTCCAGGGGCTCGGGAAGTTAATTAAATACCATTTGGAGGCATTTAATGTTCGAGCAAAAACGGCTGATTTTCGACAAAAGAGATAACACCCCCCCATTACGTCATGCTTCAGAAATGTGGAAAATGGTCCGTTTTCAAATGTTTTATTTTTGAACGTCAGTTCACATTTGTAGGTGGATCATCAGTGTTAGAGCTAAAATTAGCATGTTTAAAGTGATTTTCATGCTTCCAGGGGCTCGGGAAGTTAATTAAATACCATTTGGAGGCATTTAATGTTCGAGCAAAACGGCTGATTTTCGACAAAAGAGATAACACCCCCCCATTACGTCATGCTTCAGAAATGTGGAAAATGGTCCGTTTTCAAATGTTTTATTTTTGAACGTCAGTTCACATTTGTAGGTGGATCATCAGTGTTAGAGCTAAAATTAGCATGTTTAAAGTGATTTTCATGCTTCCAGGGGCCCAAAACACAAGATTTATGGAATGGTTAAAAGTGCATGAAAATGGCCAATTTACTCACTCTGAGTTCTCAAAAAGGGTTTCTTCACCCCGGGAAGTTAATTAAATACCATTTGGAGGCATTTAATGTTCGAGCAAAAACGGCTGATTTTCGACAAAAGAGATAACACCCCCCCATTACGTCATGCTTCAGAAATGTGGAAAATGGTCCGTTTTCAAATGTTTTATTTTTGAACGTCAGTTCACATTTGTAGGTGGATCATCAGTGTTAGAGCTAAAATTAGCATGTTTAAAGTGATTTTCATACTTCCAGGGGCTCGGGAAGTTAATTAAATACCATTTGGAGGCATTTAATGTTCGAGCAAAAACGGCTGATTTTCGACAAAAGAGATAACACCCCCCCATTACGTCATGCTTCAGAAATGTGGAAAATGGTCCGTTTTCAAATGTTTTATTTTTGAACGTCAGTTCACATTTGTAGGTGGATCATCAGTGTTAGAGCTAAAATTAGCATGTTTAAAGTAATTTTCATGCTTCCAGGGGCCAAAACACAAGATTTATGGAATGGTTAAAAGTGCATGAAAATGGCCAATTTACTCACTCTGAGTTCTCAAAAAGGGTTTCTTCACCCCGGGAAGTTAATTAAATACCATTTGGAGGCATTTAATGTTCGAGCAAAAATGGCTGATTTTCGACAAAAGAGATAACACCCCCCCATTACGTCATGCTTCAGAAATGTGGAAAATGGTCCGTTTTCAAATGTTTTATTTTTGAACGTCAGTTCACATTTGTAGGTGGATCATCAGTGTTAGAGCTAAAATTAGCATGTTTAAAGTGATTTTCATGCTTCCAGGGGCTCGGGAAGTTAATTAAATACCATTTGGAGGCATTTAATGTTCGAGCAAAAACGGCTGATTTTCGACAAAAGAGATTACACCCCCCCATTACGTCATGCTTCAGAAATGTGGAAAATGGTCCGTTTTCAAATGTTTTATTTTTGAACGTCAGTTCACATTTGTAGGTGGATCATCAGTGTTAGAGCTAAAATTAGCATGTTTAAAGTGATTTTCATGCTTCCAGGGGCCCAAAACACAAGATTTATGGAATGGTTAAAAGTGCATGAAAATGGCCAATTTACTCACTCTGAGTTCTCAAAAAGGGTTTCTTTACCCCGGGAAGTGAAATAAATACCATTTGGAGGCATTTAATGTTCGAGCAAAAACGGCTGATTTTCGACAAAAGAGATAACACCCCCCCATTACGTCATGCTTCAGAAATGTGGAAAATGGTCCGTTTTCAAATGTTTTATTTTTGAACGTCAGTTCACATTTGTAGGTGGATCATCAGTGTTAGAGCTAAAATTAGCATGTTTAAAGTGATTTTCATGCTTCCAGGGACTCGGGAAGTTAATTAAATACCATTTGGAGGCATTTAATGTTCTAGCAAAAACGGCTGATTTTCGACAAAAGAGATAACACCCCCCCATTACGTCATGCTTCAGAAATGTGGAAAATGGTCCGTTTTCAAATGTTTTATTTTTGAACGTCAGTTCACATTTGTAGGTGGATCATCAGTGTTAGAGCTAAAATTAGCATGTTTAAAGTGATTTTCATGCTTCCAGGGGCTCGGGAAGTGAAATAAATACCATTTGGAGGCATTTAATGTTCGAGCAAAAACGGCTGATTTTCGACAAAAGAGATAACACCCCCCCATTACGTCATGCTTCAGAAATGTGGAAAATGGTCCGTTTTCAAATGTTTTATTTTTGAACGTCAGTTCACATTTGTAGGTGGATCATCAGTGTTAGAGCTAAAATTAGCATGTTTAAAGTGATTTTCATGCTTCCAGGGGCCCAAAACACAAGATTTATGGAATGGTTAAAAGTGCATGAAAATGGCCAATTTACTCACTCTGAGTTCTCAAAAAGGGTTTCTTCACCCCGGGAAGTTAATTAAATACCATTTGGAGGCATTTAATGTTCGAGCAAAAACGGCTGATTTTCGACAAAAGAGATAACACCCCCCCATTACGTCATGCTTCAGAAATGTGGAAAATGGTCCGTTTTCAAATGTTTTATTTTTGAACGTCAGTTCACATTTGTAGGTGGATCATCAGTGTTAGAGCTAAAATTAGCATGTTTAAAGTGATTTTCATACTTCCAGGGGCTCGGGAAGTTAATTAAATACCATTTGGAGGCATTTAATGTTCGAGCAAAAACGGCTGATTTTCGACAAAAGAGATAACACCCCCCCATTACGTCATGCTTCAGAAATGTGGAAAATGGTCCGTTTTCAAATGTTTTATTTTTGAACGTCAGTTCACATTTGTAGGTGGATCATCAGTGTTAGAGCTAAAATTAGCATGTTTAAAGTAATTTTCATGCTTCCAGGGGCCAAAACACAAGATTTATGGAATGGTTAAAAGTGCATGAAAATGGCCAATTTACTCACTCTGAGTTCTCAAAAAGGGTTTCTTCACCCCGGGAAGTTAATTAAATACCATTTGGAGGCATTTAATGTTCGAGCAAAAATGGCTGATTTTCGACAAAAGAGATAACACCCCCCCATTACGTCATGCTTCAGAAATGTGGAAAATGGTCCGTTTTCAAATGTTTTATTTTTGAACGTCAGTTCACATTTGTAGGTGGATCATCAGTGTTAGAGCTAAAATTAGCATGTTTAAAGTGATTTTCATGCTTCCAGGGGCTCGGGAAGTTAATTAAATACCATTTGGAGGCATTTAATGTTCAAGCAAAAACGGCTGATTTTCGACAAAAGAGATTACACCCCCCCATTACGTCATGCTTCAGAAATGTGGAAAATGGTCCGTTTTCAAATGTTTTATTTTTGAACGTCAGTTCACATTTGTAGGTGGATCATCAGTGTTAGAGCTAAAATTAGCATGTTTAAAGTGATTTTCATGCTTCCAGGGGCCCAAAACACAAGATTTATGGAATGGTTAAAAGTGCATGAAAATGGCCAATTTACTCACTCTGAGTTCTCAAAAAGGGTTTCTTTACCCCGGGAAGTGAAATAAATACCATTTGGAGGCATTTAATGTTCGAGCAAAAACGGCTGATTTTCGACAAAAGAGATAACACCCCCCCATTACGTCATGCTTCAGAAATGTGGAAAATGGTCCGTTTTCAAATGTTTTATTTTTGAACGTCAGTTCACATTTGTAGGTGGATCATCAGTGTTAGAGCTAAAATTAGCATGTTTAAAGTGATTTTCATGCTTCCAGGGACTCGGGAAGTTAATTAAATACCATTTGGAGGCATTTAATGTTCTAGCAAAAACGGCTGATTTTCGACAAAAGAGATAACACCCCCCCATTACGTCATGCTTCAGAAATGTGGAAAATGGTCCGTTTTCAAATGTTTTATTTTTGAACGTCAGTTCACATTTGTAGGTGGATCATCAGTGTTAGAGCTAAAATTAGCATGTTTAAAGTGATTTTCATGCTTCCAGGGGCTCGGGAAGTGAAATAAATACCATTTGGAGGCATTTAATGTTCGAGCAAAAACGGCTGATTTTCGACAAAAGAGATAACACCCCCCCATTACGTCATGCTTCAGAAATGTGGAAAATGGTCCGTTTTCAAATGTTTTATTTTTGAACGTCAGTTCACATTTGTAGGTGGATCATCAGTGTTAGAGCTAAAATTAGCATGTTTAAAGTGATTTTCATGCTTCCAGGGGCCCAAAACACAAGATTTATGGAATGGTTAAAAGTGCATGAAAATGGCCAATTTACTCACTCTGAGTTCTCAAAAAGGGTTTCTTCACCCCGGGAAGTGAAATAAATACCATTTGGAGGCATTTAATGTTCGAGCAAAAACGGCTGATTTTCGACAAAAGAGATAACACCCCCCCATTACGTCATGCTTCAGAAATGTGGGAAATGGTCCGTTTTCAAATGTTTTATTTTTGAACGTCAGTTCACATTTGTAGGTGGATCATCAGTGTTAGAGCTAAAATTAGCATGTTTAAAGTGATTTTCATGCTTCCAGGGGCTCGGGAAGTTAATTAAATACCATTTGGAGGCATTTAATGTTCGAGCAAAAACGGCTGATTTTCGACAAAAGAGATAACACCCCCCCATTACGTCATGCTTCAGAAATGTGGAAAATGGTCCGTTTTCAAATGTTTTATTTTTGAACGTCAGTTCACATTTGTAGGTGGATCATCAGTGTTAGAGCTAAAATTTGCATGTTTAAAGTAATTTTCATGCTTCCAGGGGCCAAAACACAAGATTTATGGAATGGTTAAAAGTGCATGAAAATGGCCAATTTACTCACTCTGAGTTCTCAAAAAGGGTTTCTTCACCCCGGGAAGTTAATTAAATACCATTTGGAGGCATTTAATGTTCGAGCAAAAATGGCTGATTTTCGACAAAAGAGATAACACCCCCCCATTACGTCATGCTTCAGAAATGTGGAAAATGGTCCGTTTTCAAATGTTTTATTTTTGAACGTCAGTTCACATTTGTAGGTGGATCATCAGTGTTAGAGCTAAAATTAGCATGTTTAAAGTGATTTTCATGCTTCCAGGGGCTCGGGAAGTTAATTAAATACCATTTGGAGGCATTTAATGTTCAAGCAAAAACGGCTGATTTTCGACAAAAGAGATTACACCCCCCCATTACGTCATGCTTCAGAAATGTGGAAAATGGTCCGTTTTCAAATGTTTTATTTTTGAACGTCAGTTCACATTTGTAGGTGGATCATCAGTGTTAGAGCTAAAATTAGCATGTTTAAAGTGATTTTCATGCTTCCAGGGGCCCAAAACACAAGATTTATGGAATGGTTAAAAGTGCATGAAAATGGCCAATTTACTCACTCTGAGTTCTCAAAAAGGGTTTCTTTACCCCGGGAAGTGAAATAAATACCATTTGGAGGCATTTAATGTTCGAGCAAAAACGGCTGATTTTCGACAAAAGAGATAACACCCCCCCATTACGTCATGCTTCAGAAATGTGGAAAATGGTCCGTTTTCAAATGTTTTATTTTTGAACGTCAGTTCACATTTGTAGGTGGATCATCAGTGTTAGAGCTAAAATTAGCATGTTTAAAGTGATTTTCATGCTTCCAGGGACTCGGGAAGTTAATTAAATACCATTTGGAGGCATTTAATGTTCTAGCAAAAACGGCTGATTTTCGACAAAAGAGATAACACCCCCCCATTACGTCATGCTTCAGAAATGTGGAAAATGGTCCGTTTTCAAATGTTTTATTTTTGAACGTCAGTTCACATTTGTAGGTGGATCATCAGTGTTAGAGCTAAAATTAGCATGTTTAAAGTGATTTTCATGCTTCCAGGGGCTCGGGAAGTGAAATAAATACCATTTGGAGGCATTTAATGTTCGAGCAAAAACGGCTGATTTTCGACAAAAGAGATAACACCCCCCCATTACGTCATGCTTCAGAAATGTGGAAAATGGTCCGTTTTCAAATGTTTTATTTTTGAACGTCAGTTCACATTTGTAGGTGGATCATCAGTGTTAGAGCTAAAATTAGCATGTTTAAAGTGATTTTCATGCTTCCAGGGGCCCAAAACACAAGATTTATGGAATGGTTAAAAGTGCATGAAAATGGCCAATTTACTCACTCTGAGTTCTCAAAAAGGGTTTCTTCACCCCGGGAAGTGAAATAAATACCATTTGGAGGCATTTAATGTTCGAGCAAAAACGGCTGATTTTCGACAAAAGAGATAACACCCCCCCATTACGTCATGCTTCAGAAATGTGGGAAATGGTCCGTTTTCAAATGTTTTATTTTTGAACGTCAGTTCACATTTGTAGGTGGATCATCAGTGTTAGAGCTAAAATTAGCATGTTTAAAGTGATTTTCATGCTTCCAGGGGCTCGGGAAGTTAATTAAATACCATTTGGAGGCATTTAATGTTCGAGCAAAAACGGCTGATTTTCGACAAAAGAGATAACACCCCCCCATTACGTCATGCTTCAGAAATGTGGAAAATGGTCCGTTTTCAAATGTTTTATTTTTGAACGTCAGTTCACATTTGTAGGTGGATCATCAGTGTTAGAGCTAAAATTAGCATGTTTAAAGTGATTTTCATGCTTCCAGGGGCTCGGGAAGTTAATTAAATACCATTTGGAGGCATTTAATGTTCGAGCAAAAACGGCTGATTTTCGACAAAAGAGATAACACCCCCCCATTACGTCATGCTTCAGAAATGTGGAAAATGGTCCGTTTTCAAATGGTTTATTTTTGAACGTCAGTTCACATTTGTAGGTGGATCATCAGTGTTAGAGCTAAAATTAGCATGTTTAAAGTGATTTTCATGCTTCCAGGGGCTCGGGAAGTGAAATAAATACCATTTGGAGGCATTTAATGTTCGAGCAAAAACGGCTGATTTTCGACAAAAGAGATAACACCCCCCCATTACGTCATGCTTCAGAAATGTGGAAAATGGTCCGTTTTCAAATGTTTTATTTTTGAACGTCAGTTCACATTTGTAGGTGGATCATCAGTGTTAGAGCTAAAATTAGCATGTTTAAAGTGATTTTCATGCTTCCAGGGGCCCAAAACACAAGATTAATGGAATGGTTAAAAGTGCATGAAAATGGCCAATTTACTCACTCTGAGTTCTCAAAAAGGGTTTCTTTACCCCGGGAAGTGAAATAAATACCATTTGGAGGCATTTAATGTTCGAGCAAAAACGGCTGATTTTCGACAAAAGAGATAACACCCCCCATTACGTCATGCTTCAGAAATGTGGAAAATGGTCCGTTTTCAAATGTTTTATTTTTGAACGTCTGTTCACATTTGTAGGTGGATCATCAGTGTTAGAGCTAAAATTAGCATGTTTAAAGTGATTTTCATGCTTCCAGGGGCTCGGGAAGTTAATTAAATACCATTTGGAGGCATTTAATGTTCGAGCAAAAACGGCTGATTTTCGACAAAAGAGATAACACCCCCCCATTACGTCATGCTTCAGAAATGTGGAAAATGGTCCGTTTTCAAATGTTTTATTTTTGAACGTCAGTTCACATTTGTAGGTGGATCATCAGTGTTAGAGCTAAAATTAGCATGTTTAAAGTAATTTTCATGCTTCCAGGGGCTCGGGAAGTTAATTAAATACCATTTGGAGGCATTTAATGTTTGAGCAAAAATGGCTGATTTTCGACAAAAGAGATAACACCCCCCCATTACGTCATGCTTCAGAAATGTGGAAAATGGTCCGTTTTCAAATGTTTTATTTTTGAACGTCAGTTCACATTTGTAGGTGGATCATCAGTGTTAGAGCTAAAATTAGCATGTTTAAAGTGATTTTCATGCTTCCAGGGGCTCGGGAAGTTAATTAAATACCATTTGGAGGCATTTAATGTTCGAGCAAAAACGGCTGATTTTCGACAAAAGAGATTACACCCCCCCATTACGTCATGCTTCAGAAATGTGGAAAATGGTCCGTTTTCAAATGTTTTATTTTTGAACGTCAGTTCACATTTGTAGGTGGATCATCAGTGTTAGAGCTAAAATTAGCATGTTTAAAGTGATTTTCATGCTTCCAGGGACTCGGGAAGTTAATTAAATACCATTTGGAGGCATTTAATGTTCGAGCAAAAACGGCTGATTTTCGACAAAAGAGATAACACCCCCCCATTACGTCATGCTTCAGAAATGTGGAAAATGGTCCGTTTTCAAATGTTTTATTTTTGAACGTCAGTTCACATTTGTAGGTGGATCATCAGTGTTAGAGCTAAAATTAGCATGTTTAAAGTGATTTTCATGCTTCCAGGGGCTCGGGAAGTGAAATAAATACCATTTGGAGGCATTTAATGTTCGAGCAAAAACGGCTGATTTTCGACAAAAGAGATAACACCCCCCCATTACGTCATGCTTCAGAAATGTGGAAAATGGTCCGTTTTCAAATGTTTTATTTTTGAACGTCAGTTCACATTTGTAGGTGGATCATCAGTGTTAGAGCTAAAATTAGCATGTTTAAAGTGATTTTCATGCTTCCAGGGGCCCAAAACACAAGATTTATGGAATGGTTAAAAGTGCATGAAAAGGGCCAATTTACTCACTCTGAGTTCTCAAAAAGGGTTTCTTCACCCCGGGAAGTGAAATAAATACCATTTGGAGGCATTTAATGTTCGAGCAAAAACGGCTGATTTTTGACAAAAGAGATAACACCCCTGTTAGAACTGGGGGTCTCTAGTTGGCAGAGTTAGGTACCAATGTCCAAATAGGGACCCTTGCTTCTAGTCAGGACAAGGAGATAACCCTCTCAGATAACCCCTGCTCGCCCTCAAGGTAGCTTGGCCTGAGCAGTCTAGGCTAACCAGAGGCAATGCGTTAAGTATTTGTACCAACACTCACAGTAACACAGTGAAAACACCACAAACTGATTCCACAACAGTTTAGGAAAATAAAGATATTTATTCTAAACTACACAAGACCAAAACGGCAAAAATCCAACATACACAGTTCAAGGATATGGTTTCAAAAATGAGTTCTTCAGGTTGTAATCAAAGTTCTTTAAGTTGCGTTAAAATAATCCACAGATGCGTGAAAAGTTCACAGTGGCATCACGTTTACTCACAGTACCTTTTAGATGCAACAAAGTTCCACAAGCAGGAAGCTGGTGCGGTGGAAACAAGCGATGCTTTACTCCTGAGACCCTGGGGAGGCGATGCGACAGCCCCGCTGCAGCAGCGGGCGTGTGGCGACGAATCCGATCTGTATGGGGAGGAAGGCAGCTTGCGTAGATTCCGGTGCGTAGGTTCCGTGGGAAGTCTGTTCTCGCAAAGGCACGATGCGATGATCTCGTAGGGGCTGCGACGATCTCCGGGGCGACGATGCGCGGTCCAGCGGTGATCCTCTCTCTCGCAGCTCCTCGGTGAGATGCTTCTGCAGCGATATCTGCAGCGACGTGATGCGGTCCGCAAGCAAGCGGTGCGGCGTTCTCACCCAGACGACAGGCTCTGCGACGACACTCGCAGCGATGTTCGATTCTCCCGCACCGGTCTGGTGCGTCCCGCAAACGAAGGGTGCGACGGCCTCGGCAGCGATGTCAGGTGCTGCGCCGATCTCGACCTTCGTGGCGGCGGGAAATTTCTCGCACTGTCGGGGATGCGCTCCGCAAGCGAGCGATGCGACACTTTTCAGATTCACAAGTTTCTCAGCTTAGTCTCAAGCTTCCCAGCTCAGGTTCAACTTCTAGAGGCCCCACAACTGGATCAAGCACTCTACGAAGGACAGAACTCTCTCAGCAGAGTTCAGGGAGACTGGGGGTGAAGTCCTTTTGTTCCTGGGACTTCGGAAACAGGGAGCCAGCTCTTCTCAGGCCCTTGGAGATTCCTTACAAGACAGGGGACACAGCTCACAGCAAAGTCCTTCCCCTCTCCTTGGCAGCAAAGCAACAGCAGGTCAGTCCAGCAGAGCAACAGCAGGACAGTCTTCCTTCTTCAGAGTCAGCTTTCTCCTTGGCAGAGGTTCCTTCTTGATTTCCAGGATGATCTAATTTTCTGTTGTCAGGGGTCCTGTACTTATACCCCTAAAGTCTTTGTTCTCTCAGTGCATGTGGGCCCTGAGCCCGGTCTGAACCAGTTCTGGGAGGATCCTGAGCACTTTGTTTTGCTGGCTGCAGCTTTCCTTTCAGAGCGAGGGGCAGAGTCCTCAGCCGCCCAGCAGGAGGTGGAGCCAGCATTGTGGCAGGCAGGCACAGCCCTATTCAGCCCAGGTGCTAACCCCTCCCACCACTCAGGTAGCAATTGCTCCACTCAGCCTAGTGCTGACTCATCCAGCCTCTGGGGGAATTCCCCAGCCCCTGTCACTCACAAACCAGACAGTCAATACACAAACAGGCCTAGGCACACAGAAGGGTCAGACAAGAGAACAGCAACTTTCTAAAAGTGCTGTTCTCAAACACAGGATTTAAAAACCACCTTTCCTAAAAGATGTATTAATAAATTCTGAGTTCAGGGATACTAGATACTTATGTCCTATCTTGTTCCTATGGGAAGAAATGCTGTTAACCACTGTAGCCAGCATCCCCCATGTTAACCTATGGAGCAAGATAGCCTTACAATAGTGAAAAACGAAAATGGCTGTAATTCACTACCAGAGCATGGTACCTGCACTAGTACATGCTCTACCTTTCACATACACTGCACCCTGCCCAGGGGGGTACCTTGGGCCTTCCATAGGGGTGACTGATGTGCACGAAAAGGGAAGGGTTAGGCCTGGTCAGCGGGGACGCGGACCAGGGGGACATGGCAGTTCTAAACCGCCCGTAGGCGCTGCAGTGGCAGGCCCGAGACACCATTTTGGAGCTACTCCTGTGGGTGGCACAATCAGTGCTGCAGGCCCACTTAGTAGCATTTGTCATCACCAGCCCTGGCACACCCAGTGCACTTTACTAGGGACTTCATGGTGATACAAATATGCCAAACATGTATATCCAATCAGAATAACAATTTACATAGGGAGCACTTACACTCTGGCACTGATCAGCAGTGGCAGAGTGTCCAAAGCATCTAAACCAGCAAAAACGAATCCAGCACAGCATCAAAAATACAGGAGGCAGAGGCAAAAAGATAGGGGTAATCACGCCAAAAGATGTCAGGTCTAACACGTGTCCCCTCCAGCTGAAAGTGGGGAGAACTACCCACCCTCTTGGGAGTTCTCTTCACTAAGGCGGAAAAACCTGGACAGACCATCAGCGTTGGCGTGTTCTGTACCGGGGCGGTGTTCCACCGTAAAGTCCATTCCCTGTAGGGAGATGGACCACCTCAACAGTTTTGGATTTTCACCCCTCATGTGCATTAACCACCTGAGGGGCCTGTGGTCGGTCTGAACACGAAAGTGAGTCCCAAACAGGTAGGGCCTCAACTTTTTCAGAGCCCAGACCACAGCAAAAGCCTCCCTTTCAATCGCACTCCACTTCTGTTCCCTGGGGAGTAGCCTCCGACTAATGAAAGCTACTGGCTGGTCTCCATTCTCCTCAGTGGCTTGTGAGAGTACTGCTCCCACACCATGCTCTGAAGCGTCCGTCTGAACTATGAACTCACTGGAAAAGTCAGGTGCCTTGAGCACCGGTGCGGTGCACATCGCAGTCTTCAGGGCCTCAAAAGCAGTTTGGCAGGCGTCAGTCCAGTCAACTCTTTTGGGCAACTTCTTGGAAGTGAGTTCTGTCAAGGGGGCGACAATGGTGCCATATCCCTTGACAAACCGTCTGTAATACCCGGTGAGTCCTAAAAAGGCTCTCACCTCTGTCTGGGTCTTGGGGGGCTCCCAAGCCAGAATGGTATCAATCTTAGCCTGTAGGGGCGCCACCTGGCCGCTCCCCACCTGGTGTCCTAAATACACCACAGATCCCTGCCCTATCTGGCACTTACTGGCCTTGATAGTGAGGCCTGCCTTCTGCAGAGCCTTCAACACTTCGCAGAGGTGTTGCAAGTGTTCTCCCCACGTGGAGCTGAACACAGCAATGTCATCCAGGTATGCGGCGCTGAATTCCTCCAGCCCGGACAGTACCTGGTTAACCAGTCTCTGGAACGTGGCAGGGGCATTCTTCAACCCAAAGGGCATGACACGGAACTGGAAGTGCCCCTCTGGCGTTGAAAATGCTGACCTCTCTTTGGCCCCGTCAGTTAAGGCAATCTGCCAGTACCCCGAAGTCAAATCGAACGTACTGAGGTACTTGGCAGCTCCCAACCGATCCACGAGCTCATCAGCTCTGGGGATAGGGTGTGCGTCAGTCTTCGTGACCGCATTGAGCCCACGGTAGTCCACGCAAAACCGGAGTTCTGGCGGGCCACCGGGGGTAGCAGCTTTCTTGGGGACCAAGACCACTGGGCTAGCCCAGGGGCTGCTGGAGGGCTCAATCACCCCTAGCGCCAACATCTTGGAAACTTCTTCCTTGATGCTGGCCCTGACCTTGTCGGCTACCCTGTAAAACTTTTGTTTTACGGGCAGACTGTCTCCAGTGTCCACATCATGGACGCACCAGGTGGTGACTCCTGGGGTCAGGGAGAACAGAGAGGAGAACTGACCCAACACTTGGCGACAGTCATTCTGCTGTTCTGGGGTCAGGGTGGGCGAGAGGACCACACCATCCACTGACCCATCGTGCTCCTTAACTGACAGGAGGTCAGGGAGAGGATCGCTATCCTCTTCCATCCCTGCATCTGTAGCCATGAGCATGGTTACTTCAGACCTCTCAAAGTGTGGTTTGAGGCGGTTCACGTGCAAAACTCTCAGGGGCTGCCTGGGAGTCTTCAGGTTAACCAGGTAGGTTACCTCACTCTTCCTTTCCACCACCTCGTATGGCCCAGACCACTTGTCCTGGAGCGCGCAAGGCTCCACTGGCGCCATCACCCACACTTTCTGCCCAGGTTGAAATTCGACCAGAGTGGTATTCTGGTCGTACCATCTTTTCATTTCTTCCTGGCTTGCTTCCAGGTTCGCCTGAGCGAGTTTCCTGAAGCGTTGTGTCTGGTTGCGGATGGCCAGCACATAGCTGAACACATCCTGGGGGGTTTTCCCACGGGACTTTTCCCAACCCTCCTTCACCAGCGAGAGAGGTCCTCTGACAGGGTGGCCATACAGGAGTTCGAAGGGACTGAACCCTAAGGACTTCTGAGGCACCTCCCTGTAGGCAAACAAAAGGCATGGCAACAAGACGTCCCACTTACGTCTCATGGGCTCCGCTAGGCCCATAATCATACCTTTCAGGGTCCGGTTGAACCTTTCAACCAACCCGTTTCCTTGAGGATGGTAAGGAGTGGTGAACTTATAGGTTACCCCACACTCCTCCCACAGAGACTTCATGTACCTAGAGATGAAGTTGGTACCCCGGTCGGAGACCACCTCTCTGGGGAACCCCACACGGGAAAAGATCCCCATCAATGCACGGCCCACCACGGGTGCTGTGATTGTCCTGAGAGGGACTGCTTCCGGGTACCGGGTGGCATGGTCCACCAAGACCAGGATGAACCTGTTGCCTAAGGCTGTCTTGGGGTCCAGGGGCCCTACGATATCTATGCCCACCCGCTCAAAAGGGGTGCTCACCACTGGGAAGGGTTGAAGGGGGGCCTTCAACTTCATTCCAGTCTTGCCACTAGCTTGACAGGTTTGGCAAGATCTGCAAAAGGAACCGACGTGCTTCCTCATCTGGGGCCAGTGGAAGTGGGTGACAAGCCGGTTTAGGGTCTTGTCTTGCCCCAGATGTCCTGCGAGAGGCACGTCATGAGCCAGACCCATTAGGAAGTTTCTGAAGCGCTCGGGTACCACCAGCACACGGGCTGCACCGGGCTCAGCAAACTTAGGCTCGCTATAAAGTAGGTCACCTTCCCAGTAAACATAGTGATCTTTGACTGCTCCACCTGCTGCCTGATCTACAGCCTGTTGCCGCAGACCAATGAGGGAAGGGCATTCCTTCTGCGCCTGGCAGAACTCCTCCCTGGAGGGACCACCTTCTTGCTGCCAATGGGTCAGCTCAGGTAGGTCTCCCAGTTCGGCCACCTGTTCCCCTGTAGGTTCCAGGGCATCCCCCTCAGGTTCTGCTTCCTCCTGGACCGTGGGAACGGCTGGGGCGGGTTTCCCGCGCCCTCTGCCTCTTCCTCTCCTGGCAGGTCTCTGGGCCACTGTTTCAGGCTCCAGTTCTGCTGATTCACCCTTACTGGCTGCCATAGCACGCGTGGTCACGCAGATCCACGCAGGCAGACCCAACATCTCCAAGTGAGTTCGGTGTTCTATGTCTTTCCATGGAGAACTCTCCAGGTCGTTGCCTAACAGACAGTCCACAGGCAAGGCATCACTGACAACTACCTCCAAAAGACCAGAGACTCCTCCCCATTCAAAGGAAACCTTCGCTATCTTGCAGAGGCGCACTGAGCTGTCAGCGGCCACTACAGGGCGGAGTACACCAGGGATGATTTGCTCGTCAGACACCCACTGACACCTCACGGATGTCACACTGGCTCCGGTGTCTCTCAGAGCCTCAACCTCCCTCCCATTGATGGTCACCTTCTGCCCATATTTCTTAGTGTTAGAGGGCAGTAAGGTTTCCGGGACCATCTCTCGGTCTCCTAGCGAGACAAGGGTCATGACTGCTAGCTCTCCCCAATCACTAGAAACCAAATCCCCACCCAAAGCTACACTAGCTAACGCTGGGGCGGGAGCACCAGTGGGTGCGGGCTTCTTCTTGGGACATTTCGGAGCAATATGGCCCACCTCGTTGCAGTGATAGCAGGTAGGGGGGCCCTGGTTATTTCTCTTGTCCCGCCTACCCTTAGAGGGCCATGGCTGTTTAGGCTTGGGGGGTTGGGAATCCTTTTCCTGGGAACTACTTTGGGGCCCTTGCGAGAACTCCTTTTGGTTACCCTTGTCCCCCCCACTCTTCTGCTGGGGACCCTGCCCACCTTTGGCTGTGGTACCCACAATTCCTTTGTGGACCCTGGTACTGGTCCAGCGGTCCGCCTCCTTAGCAAGCTCAATGGGGTCTGTCAGCTTGCTGTCTAAAAGATGCTGGCGCAGCTCTGGAACACAAAGACTACTCAAGTGCTCCCAACTGATTAAATGCAACAACCCCTTCAAATCAGTTACTTTACTGCCCTTCATCCAACCTTCCAGTGCACGCGAGTACCCATTCACACACTCCATCCAAGTCTCAGACTCTTTCTTCTTGGAGTTTCTAAACTGCAGTCTGTACTGCTCGGGAGTAAGGCCATACCTGAGACATAAGGCCTCCTTCATATTGGGGTAGGTCATGGCACCTGTCAACTCTAAAGGCTCTAGAGCACTCCTCCCAGACGCCTCAAAATGTTTCCACAGGCCCGCCCCCCAATACTTGTCAGGCACATCATTCATCTTCAATGCAATTTCATACGAAGTGAACCAGGCATAAATATCCTCACTCCTATGGTAATTCTGTACCAGGTCTTTGGGAATATATACTTTACCCCCATGCACTGGCTGCGCGCTGCCACCATTAGAACTGGCATCCACCTCCTTGTTTTTCAGATCCAGCTCTTTTATTCTCAATTCATGATCCAAAAGCAATTTCTTTTCCTCTAAGGCGCGGGCCTCTCTCTTGTCTTCCGCTGCCCTTTCTTTCTCCAACTCCAATTGCCTCAGTTTCATTTTCATGACTTCCAAGTCATACTCTCTTATTCTTTGATTTTCCTGTAACTCTTCTGGGGTGAGGCCCCTACCGGAGTGGTTGCTGCCAGCTCCTGAGCCTACTCTGCCCACTGGCAGATCTGTGCTTTGAAAAGCATTTTCTACGTCCACATCATCTTCCTCTTGTGCCTCCCAATGGGCTCTCAAGATTCTCTGTAGCTCCTCTTTTCTGTAGGCGCTTTTTATGGGGCACTCAAACTGCTGGCAGAAGTACCTTAGTTGCTCAACTTTGTATGAACCCAAATCTTCAATGCAAAATTCTAATTCTGCTTCTTCTGCCCTCTCACTGGGTGCCTTCCCATTCTGAGACATGATGCTTTCCGAAGAGTTACTCAACAACAGGATTCAAAAACTCAAAAACCAGTAGTATGCGGTGGCGTAATGGTCTGCACTCACTAGTGATGTACACCAATTACTGTGGGTCAAGTACAAATACAAGTTCAAATCCCACCGCCTGACCACCAATGTTAGAACTGGGGGTCTCTAGTTGGCAGAGGTAGGTACCAATGTCCAAATAGGGACCCTTGCTTCTAGTCAGGACAAGGAGATAACCCTCTCAGATAACCCCTGCTCGCCCTCAAGGTAGCTTGGCCTGAGCAGTCTAGGCTAACCAGAGGCAATGCGTTAAGTATTTGTACCAACACTCACAGTAACACAGTGAAAACACCACAAACTGATTCCACAACAGTTTAGGAAAATAAAGATATTTATTCTAAACTACACAAGACCAAAACGGCAAAAATCCAACATACACAGTTCAAGGATATGGTTTCAAAAATGAGTTCTTCAGGTTGTAATCAAAGTTCTTTAAGTTGCGTTAAAATAATCCACAGATGCGTGAAAAGTTCACAGTGGCGTCACGTTTACTCACAGTACCTTTTAGATGCAACAAAGTTCCACAAGCAGGAAGCTGGTGCGGTGGAAACAAGCGATGCTTTACTCCTGAGACCCTGGGGAGGCGATGCGACAGCCCCGCTGCAGCAGCGGGCGTGTGGCGACGAATCCGATCTGTATGGGGAGGAAGGCAGCTTGCGTAGATTCCGGTGCGTAGGTTCCGTGGGAAGTCTGTTCTCGCAAAGGCACGATGCGATGATCTCGTAGGGGCTGCGACGATCTCCGGGGCGACGATGCGCGGTCCAGCGGTGATCCTCTCTCTCGCAGCTCCTCGGTGAGATGCTTCTGCAGCGATATCTGCAGCGACGTGATGCGGTCCGCAAGCAAGCGGTGCGGCGTTCTCACCCAGACGACAGGCTCTGCGACGACACTCGCAGCGATGTTCGATTCTCCCGCACCGGTCTGGTGCGTCCCGCAAACGAAGGGTGCGACGGCCTCGGCAGCGATGTCAGGTGCTGCGCCGATCTCGACCTTCGTGGCGGCGGGAAATTTCTCGCACTGTCGGGGATGCGCTCCGCAAGCGAGCGATGCGACACTTTTCAGATTCACAAGTTTCTCAGCTTAGTCTCAAGCTTCCCAGCTCAGGTTCAACTTCTAGAGGCCCCACAACTGGATCAAGCACTCTACGAAGGACAGAACTCTCTCAGCAGAGTTCAGGGAGACTGGGGGTGAAGTCCTTTTGTTCCTGGGACTTCGGAAACAGGAAGCCAGCTCTTCTCAGGCCCTTGGAGATTCCTTACAAGACAGGGGACACAGCTCACAGCAAAGTCCTTCCCCTCTCCTTGGCAGCAAAGCAACAGCAGGTCAGTCCAGCAGAGCAACAGCAGGACAGTCTTCCTTCTTCAGAGTCAGCTTTCTCCTTGGCAGAGGTTCCTTCTTGATTTCCAGGATGATCTAATTTTCTGTTGTCAGGGGTCCTGTACTTATACCCCTAAAGTCTTTGTTCTCTCAGTGCATGTGGGCCCTGAGCCCGGTCTGAACCAGTTCTGGGAGGATCCTGAGCACTTTGTTTTGCTGGCTGCAGCTTTCCTTTCAGAGCGAGGGGCAGAGTCCTCAGCCGCCCAGCAGGAGGTGGAGCCAGCATTGTGGCAGGCAGGCACAGCCCTATTCAGCCCAGGTGCTAACCCCTCCCACCACTCAGGTAGCAATTGCTCCACTCAGCCTAGTGCTGACTCATCCAGCCTCTGGGGGAATTCCCCAGCCCCTGTCACTCACAAACCAGACAGTCAATACACAAACAGGCCTAGGCACACAGAAGGGTCAGACAAGAGAACAGCAACTTTCTAAAAGTGCTGTTCTCAAACACAGGATTTAAAAACCACCTTTCCTAAAAGATGTATTAATAAATTCTGAGTTCAGGGATACTAGATACTTATGTCCTATCTTGTTCCTATGGGAAGAAATGCTGTTAACCACTGTAGCCAGCATCCCCCATGTTAACCTATGGAGCAAGATAGCCTTACAATAGTGAAAAACGAAAATGGCTGTAATTCACTACCAGAGCATGGTACCTGCACTAGTACATGCTCTACCTTTCACATACACTGCACCCTGCCCAGGGGGGTACCTTGGGCCTTCCATAGGGGTGACTGATGTGCACGAAAAGGGAAGGGTTAGGCCTGGTCAGCGGGGACGCGGACCAGGGGGACATGGCAGTTCTAAACCGCCCGTAGGCGCTGCAGTGGCAGGCCCGAGACACCATTTTGGAGCTACTCCTGTGGGTGGCACAATCAGTGCTGCAGGCCCACTTAGTAGCATTTGTCATCACCAGCCCTGGCACACCCAGTGCACTTTACTAGGGACTTCATGGTGATACAAATATGCCAAACATGTATATCCAATCAGAATAACAATTTACATAGGGAGCACTTACACTCTGGCACTGATCAGCAGTGGCAGAGTGTCCAAAGCATCTAAACCAGCAAAAACGAATCCAGCACAGCATCAAAAATACAGGAGGCAGAGGCAAAAAGATAGGGGTAATCACGCCAAAAGATGTCAGGTCTAACAACCCCCCCATTACCTCATGCTTCAGAAATGTGGGAAATGGTCCGTTTTCAAATGTTTTATTTTTGAACGTCAGTTCACATTTGTAGGTGGATCATCAGTGTTAGAGCTAAAATTAGCATGTTTAAAGTGATTTTCATGCTTCCAGGGGCTCGGGAAGTTAATTAAATACCATTTGGAGGCATTTAATGTTCGAGCAAAAACGGCTGATTTTCGACAAAAGAGATAACACCCCCCCATTACGTCATGCTTCAGAAATGTGGAAAATGGTCCGTTTTCAAATGTTTTATTTTTGAACGTCAGTTCACATTTGTAGGTGGATCATCAGTGTTAGAGCTAAAATTAGCATGTTTAAAGTGATTTTCATGCTTCCAGGGGCTCGGGAAGTTAATTAAATACCATTTGGAGGCATTTAATGTTCGAGCAAAAACGGCTGATTTTCGACAAAAGAGATAACACCCCCCCATTACGTCATGCTTCAGAAATGTGGAAAATGGTCCGTTTTCAAATGGTTTATTTTTGAACGTCAGTTCACATTTGTAGGTGGATCATCAGTGTTAGAGCTAAAATTAGCATGTTTAAAGTGATTTTCATGCTTCCAGGGGCTCGGGAAGTGAAATAAATACCATTTGGAGGCATTTAATGTTCGAGCAAAAACGGCTGATTTTCGACAAAAGAGATAACACCCCCCCATTACGTCATGCTTCAGAAATGTGGAAAATGGTCCGTTTTCAAATGTTTTATTTTTGAACGTCAGTTCACATTTGTAGGTGGATCATCAGTGTTAGAGCTAAAATTAGCATGTTTAAAGTGATTTTCATGCTTCCAGTGGCCCAAAACACAAGATTAATGGAATGGTTAAAAGTGCATGAAAATGGCCAATTTACTCACTCTGAGTTCTCAAAAAGGGTTTCTTTACCCCGGGAAGTGAAATAAATACCATTTGGAGGCATTTAATGTTCGAGCAAAAACGGCTGATTTTCGACAAAAGAGATAACACCCCCCATTACGTCATGCTTCAGAAATGTGGAAAATGGTCCGTTTTCAAATGTTTTATTTTTGAACGTCTGTTCACATTTGTAGGTGGATCATCAGTGTTAGAGCTAAAATTAGCATGTTTAAAGTGATTTTCATGCTTCCAGGGGCCCAAAACACAAGATTTATGGAATGGTTAAAAGTGCATGAAAATGGCCAATTTACTCACTATGAGTTCTCAAAAAGGGTTTCTTTACCCCGGGAAGTGAAATAAATACCATTTGGAGGCATTTAATGTTCGAGCAAAAACGGCTGATTTTCGACAAAAGAGATAACACCCCCCCATTACGTCATGCTTCAGAAATGTGGAAAATGGTCCGTTTTCAAATGTTTTATTTTTGAACGTCAGTTCACATTTGTAGGTGGATCATCAGTGTTAGAGCTAAAATTAGCATGTTTAAAGTGATTTTCATGCTTCCAGGGACTCGGGAAGTTAATTAAATACCATTTGGAGGCATTTAATGTTCTAGCAAAAACGGCTGATTTTCGACAAAAGAGATAACACCCCCCCATTACGTCATGCTTCAGAAATGTGGAAAATGGTCCGTTTTCAAATGTTTTATTTTTGAACGTCAGTTCACATTTGTAGGTGGATCATCAGTGTTAGAGCTAAAATTAGCATGTTTAAAGTGATTTTCATGCTTCCAGGGGCTCGGGAAGTGAAATAAATACCATTTGGAGGCATTTAATGTTCGAGCAAAAACGGCTGATTTTCGACAAAAGAGATAACACCCCCCCATTACGTCATGCTTCAGAAATGTGGAAAATGGTCCGTTTTCAAATGTTTTATTTTTGAACGTCAGTTCACATTTGTAGGTGGATCATCAGTGTTAGAGCTAAAATTAGCATGTTTAAAGTGATTTTCATGCTTCCAGGGGCCCAAAACACAAGATTTATGGAATGGTTAAAAGTGCATGAAAATGGCCAATTTACTCACTCTGAGTTCTCAAAAAGGGTTTCTTCACCCCGGGAAGTGAAATAAATACCATTTGGAGGCATTTAATGTTCGAGCAAAAACGGCTGATTTTCGACAAAAGAGATAACACCCCCCCATTACGTCATGCTTCAGAAATGTGGGAAATGGTCAGTTTTCAAATGTTTTATTTTTGAACGTCAGTTCACATTTGTAGGTGGATCATCAGTGTTAGAGCTAAAATTAGCATGTTTAAAGTGATTTTCATGCTTCCAGGGGCTCGGGAAGTTAATTAAATACCATTTGGAGGCATTTAATGTTCGAGCAAAAACGGCTGATTTTCGACAAAAGAGATAACACCCCCCCATTACGTCATGCTTCAGAAATGTGGAAAATGGTCCGTTTTCAAATGTTTTATTTTTGAACGTCAGTTCACATTTGTAGGTGGATCATCAGTGTTAGAGCTAAAATTTGCATGTTTAAAGTGATTTTCATGCTTCCAGGGGCTCGGGAAGTTAATTAAATACCATTTGGAGGCATTTAATGTTCGAGCAAAAACGGCTGATTTTCGACAAAAGAGATAACACCCCCCATTACGTCATGCTTCAGAAATGTGGAAAATGGTCCGTTTTCAAATGTTTTATTTTTGAACGTCAGTTCACATTTGTAGGTGGATCATCAGTGTTAGAGCTAAAATTAGCATGTTTAAAGTGATTTTCATGCTTCCAGGGGCTCGGGAAGTTAATTAAATACCATTTGGAGGCATTTAATGTTTGAGCAAAAATGGCTGATTTTCGACAAAAGAGATAACACCCCCCCATTACGTCATGCTTCAGAAATGTGGAAAATGGTCCGTTTTCAAATGTTTTATTTTTGAACGTCAGTTCACATTTGTAGGTGGATCATCAGTGTTAGAGCTAAAATTAGCATGTTTAAAGTGATTTTCATGCTTCCAGGGGCTCGGGAAGTTAATTAAATACCATTTGGAGGCATTTAATGTTCGAGCAAAAACGGCTGATTTTCGACAAAAGAGATTACACCCCCCCATTACGTCATGCTTCAGAAATGTGGAAAATGGTCCGTTTTCAAATGTTTTATTTTTGAACGTCAGTTCACATTTGTAGGTGGATCATCAGTGTTAGAGCTAAAATTAGCATGTTTAAAGTGATTTTCATGCTTCCAGGGGCCCAAAACACAAGATTTATGGAATGGTTAAAAGTGCATGAAAATGGCCAATTTACTCACTCTGAGTTCTCAAAAAGGGTTTCTTTACCCTGGGAAGTGAAATAAATACCATTTGGAGGCATTTAATGTTCGAGCAACAACGGCTGATTTTCGACAAAAGAGATAACACCCCCCCATTACGTCATGCTTCAGAAATGTGGAAAATGGTCCGTTTTCAAATGTTTTATTTTTGAACGTCAGTTCACATTTGTAGGTGGATCATCAGTGTTAGAGCTAAAATTAGCATGTTTAAAGTGATTTTCATGCTTCCAGGGACTCGGGAAGTTAATTAAATACCATTTGGAGGCATTTAATGTTCTAGCAAAAACGGCTGATTTTCGACAAAAGAGATAACACCCCCCCATTACGTCATGCTTCAGAAATGTGGAAAATGGTCCGTTTTCAAATGTTTTATTTTTGAACGTCAGTTCACATTTGTAGGTGGATCATCAGTGTTAGAGCTAAAATTAGCATGTTTAAAGTGATTTTCATGCTTCCAGGGGCTCGGGAAGTGAAATAAATACCATTTGGAGGCATTTAATGTTCGAGCAAAAACGGCTGATTTTCGACAAAAGAGATAACACCCCCCCATTACGTCATGCTTCAGAAATGTGGAAAATGGTCCGTTTTCAAATGTTTTATTTTTGAACGTCAGTTCACATTTGTAGGTGGATCATCAGTGTTAGAGCTAAAATTAGCATGTTTAAAGTGATTTTCATGCTTCCAGGGGCCCAAAACACAAGATTTATGGAATGGTTAAAAGTGCATGAAAATGGCCAATTTACTCACTCTGAGTTCTCAAAAAGGGTTTCTTCACCCCGGGAAGTGAAATAAATACCATTTGGAGGCATTTAATGTTCGAGCAAAAACGGCTGATTTTCGACAAAAGAGATAACACCCCCCCATTACGTCATGCTTCAGAAATGTGGGAAATGGTCAGTTTTCAAATGTTTTATTTTTGAACGTCAGTTCACATTTGTAGGTGGATCATCAGTGTTAGAGCTAAAATTAGCATGTTTAAAGTGATTTTCATGCTTCCAGGGGCTCGGGAAGTTAATTAAATACCATTTGGAGGCATTTAATGTTCGAGCAAAAACGGCTGATTTTCGACAAAAGAGATAACACCCCCCCATTACGTCATGCTTCAGAAATGTGGAAAATGGTCCGTTTTCAAATGTTTTATTTTTGAACGTCAGTTCACATTTGTAGGTGGATCATCAGTGTTAGAGCTAAAATTTGCATGTTTAAAGTGATTTTCATGCTTCCAGGGGCTCGGGAAGTTAATTAAATACCATTTGGAGGCATTTAATGTTCGAGCAAAAACGGCTGATTTTCGACAAAAGAGATAACACCCCCCATTACGTCATGCTTCAGAAATGTGGAAAATGGTCCGTTTTCAAATGTTTTATTTTTGAACGTCAGTTCACATTTGTAGGTGGATCATCAGTGTTAGAGCTAAAATTAGCATGTTTAAAGTGATTTTCATGCTTCCAGGGGCTCGGGAAGTTAATTAAATACCATTTGGAGGCATTTAATGTTTGAGCAAAAATGGCTGATTTTCGACAAAAGAGATAACACCCCCCCATTACGTCATGCTTCAGAAATGTGGAAAATGGTCCGTTTTCAAATGTTTTATTTTTGAACGTCAGTTCACATTTGTAGGTGGATCATCAGTGTTAGAGCTAAAATTAGCATGTTTAAAGTGATTTTCATGCTTCCAGGGGCTCGGGAAGTTAATTAAATACCATTTGGAGGCATTTAATGTTCGAGCAAAAACGGCTGATTTTCGACAAAAGAGATTACACCCCCCCATTACGTCATGCTTCAGAAATGTGGAAAATGGTCCGTTTTCAAATGTTTTATTTTTGAACGTCAGTTCACATTTGTAGGTGGATCATCAGTGTTAGAGCTAAAATTAGCATGTTTAAAGTGATTTTCATGCTTCCAGGGGCCCAAAACACAAGATTTATGGAATGGTTAAAAGTGCATGAAAATGGCCAATTTACTCACTCTGAGTTCTCAAAAAGGGTTTCTTTACCCTGGGAAGTGAAATAAATACCATTTGGAGGCATTTAATGTTCGAGCAACAACGGCTGATTTTCGACAAAAGAGATAACACCCCCCCATTACGTCATGCTTCAGAAATGTGGAAAATGGTCCGTTTTCAAATGTTTTATTTTTGAACGTCAGTTCACATTTGTAGGTGGATCATCAGTGTTAGAGCTAAAATTAGCATGTTTAAAGTGATTTTCATGCTTCCAGGGACTCGGGAAGTTAATTAAATACCATTTGGAGGCATTTAATGTTCGAGCAAAAACGGCTGATTTTCGACAAAAGAGATAACACCCCCCCATTACGTCATGCTTCAGAAATGTGGAAAATGGTCCGTTTTCAAATGTTTTATTTTTGAACGTCAGTTCACATTTGTAGGTGGATCATCAGTGTTAGAGCTAAAATTAGCATGTTTAAAGTGATTTTCATGCTTCCAGGGGCTCGGGAAGTGAAATAAATACCATTTGGAGGCATTTAATGTTCGAGCAAAAACGGCTGATTTTCGACAAAAGAGATAACACCCCCCCATTACGTCATGCTTCAGAAATGTGGAAAATGGTCCGTTTTCAAATGTTTTATTTTTGAACGTCAGTTCACATTTGTAGGTGGATCATCAGTGTTAGAGCTAAAATTAGCATGTTTAAAGTGATTTTCATGCTTCCAGGGGCCCAAAACACAAGATTTATGGAATGGTTAAAAGTGCATGAAAATGGCCAATTTACTCACTCTGAGTTCTCAAAAAGGGTTTCTTCACCCCGGGAAGTGAAATAAATACCATTTGGAGGCATTTAATGTTCGAGCAAAAACGGCTGATTTTTGACAAAAGAGATAACACCCCCCCATTACCTCATGCTTCAGAAATGTGGGAAATGGTCTGTTTTCAAATGTTTTATTTTTGAACGTCAGTTCACATTTGTAGGTGGATCATCAGTGTTAGAGCTAAAATTAGCATGTTTAAAGTGATTTTCATGCTTCCAGGGGCTCGGGAAGTTAATTAAATACCATTTGGAGGCATTTAATGTTCGAGCAAAAACGGCTGATTTTCGACAAAAGAGATAACACCCCCCCATTACGTCATGCTTCAGAAATGTGGAAAATGGTCCGTTTTCAAATGTTTTATTTTTGAACGTCAGTTCACATTTGTAGGTGGATCATCAGTGTTAGAGCTAAAATTAGCATGTTTAAAGTGATTTTCATGCTTCCAGGGGCTCGGGAAGTTAATTAAATACCATTTGGAGGCATTTAATGTTCGAGCAAAAACGGCTGATTTTCGACAAAAGAGATAACACCCCCCCATTACGTCATGCTTCAGAAATGTGGAAAATGGTCCGTTTTCAAATGTTTTATTTTTGAACGTCAGTTCACATTTGTAGGTGGATCATCAGTGTTAGAGCTAAAATTAGCATGTTTAAAGTGATTTTCATGCTTCCAGTGGCCCAAAACACAAGATTAATGGAATGGTTAAAAGTGCATGAAAATGGCCAATTTACTCACTCTGAGTTCTCAAAAAGGGTTTCTTTACCCCGGGAAGTGAAATAAATACCATTTGGAGGCATTTAATGTTCGAGCAAAAACGGCCGATTTTCGACAAAAGAGATAACACCCCCCATTACGTCATGCTTCAGAAATGTGGAAAATGGTCCGTTTTCAAATGTTTTATTTTTGAACGTCTGTTCACATTTGTAGGTGGATCATCAGTGTTAGAGCTAAAATTAGCATGTTTAAAGTGATTTTCATGCTTCCAGGGGCTCGGGAAGTTAATTAAATACCATTTGGAGGCATTTAATGTTCGAGCAAAAACGGCTGATTTTCGACAAAAGAGATAACACCCCCCCATTACGTCATGCTTCAGAAATGTGGAAAATGGTCCGTTTTCAAATGTTTTATTTTTGAACGTCAGTTCACATTTGTAGGTGGATCATCAGTGTTAGAGCTAAAATTAGCATGTTTAAAGTGATTTTCATGCTTCCAGGGGCTCGGGAAGTGAAATAAATACCATTTGGAGGCATTTAATGTTCGAACAAAAACGGCTGATTTTCGACAAAAGAGATAACAACCCCCCATTACGTCATGCTTCAGAAATGTGGAAAATGGTCCGTTTTCAAATGTTTTATTTTTGAACGTCAGTTCACATTTGTAGGTGGATCATCAGTGTTAGAGCTAAAATTAGCATGTTTAAAGTGATTTTCATGCTTCCAGGGGCTCGGGAAGTTAATTAAATACCATTTGGAGTCATTTAATGTTCGAGCAAAAACGGCTGATTTTCCACAAAAGAGATAACACCCCCCCATTACGTCATGCTTCAGAAATGTGGAAAATGGTCCGTTTTCAAATGTTTTATTTTTGAACGTCAGTTCACATTTGTAGGTGGATCATCAGTGTTAGAGCTAAAATTAGCATGTTTAAAGTGATTTTCATGCTTCCAGGGGCCCAAAACACAAGATTAATGGAATGGTTAAAAGTGCATGAAAATGGCCAATTTACTCACTCTGAGTTCTCAAAAAGGGTTTCTTCACCCCGGGAAGTTAATTAAATACCATTTGGAGGCATTTAATGTTCGAGCAAAAACGGCTGATTTTCGACAAAAGAGATAACACCCCCCATTACGTCATGCTTCAGAAATGTGGAAAATGGTCCGTTTTCAAATGTTTTATTTTTGAACGTCAGTTCACATTTGTAGGTGGATCATCAGTGTTAGAGCTAAAATTAGCATGTTTAAAGTGATTTTCATGCTTCCAGGGGCTCGGGAAGTGAAATAAATACCATTTGGAGGCATTTAATGTTCGAGCAAAAACGGCTGATTTTCGACAAAAGAGATAACACCCCCCCATTACGTCATGCTTCAGAAATGTGGAAAATGGTCCGTTTTCAAATGTTTTATTTTTGAACGTCAGTTCACATTTGTAGGTGGATCATCAGTGTTAGAGCTAAAATTAGCATGTTTAAAGTGATTTTCATGCTTCCAGGGGCCCAAAACACAAGATTTATGGAATGGTTAAAGGTGCATGAAAATGGCCAATTTACTCACTCTGAGTTCTCAAAAAGGGTTTCTTCACCCCGGGAAGTTAATTAAATACCATTTGGAGGCATTTAATGTTCGAGCAAAAACGGCTGATTTTCGACAAAAGAGATAACACCCCCCCATTACGTCATGCTTCAGAAATGTGGAAAATGGTCCGTTTTCAAATGTTTTATTTTTGAACGTCAGTTCACATTTGTAGGTGGATCATCAGTGTTAGAGCTAAAATTAGCATGTTTAAAGTGATTTTCATGCTTCCAGGGGCTCGGGAAGTTAATTAAATAGCATTTGGAGGCATTTAATGTTCGAGCAAAAACGGCTGATTTTCGACAAAAGAGATAACACCCCCCCATTACGTCATGCTTCAGAAATGTGGAAAATGGTCCGTTTTCAAATGTTTTATTTTTGAACGTCAGTTCACATTTGTAGGTGGATCATCAGTGTTAGAGCTAAAATTAGCATGTTTAAAGTGATTTTCATGCTTCCAGGGGCTCGGGAAGTGAAATAAAAACCATTTGGAGGCATTTAATGTTCGAGCAAAAACGGCTGATTTTCGACAAAAGAGATAACACCCCCCCATTACGTCATGCTTCAGAAATGTGGAAAATGGTCCGTTTTCAAATGTTTTATTTTTGAACGTCAGTTCACATTTGTAGGTGGATCATCAGTGTTAGAGCTAAAATTAGCATGTTTAAAGTGATTTTCATGCTTCCAGGGGCTCGGGAAGTTAATTAAATACCATTTGGAGGCATTTAATGTTCGAGCAAAAACGGCTGATTTTCGACAAAAGAGATAACACCCCCCCATTACGTCATGCTTCAGAAATGTGGAAAATGGTCCGTTTTCAAATGTTTTATTTTTGAACGTCAGTTCACATTTGTAGGTGGATCATCAGTGTTAGAGCTAAAATTAGCATGTTTAAAGTGATTTTCATGCTTCCAGGGGCCCAAAACACAAGATTAATGGAATGGTTAAAAGTGCATGAAAATGGCCAATTTACTCACTCTGAGTTCTCAAAAAGGGTTTCTTCACCCCGGGAAGTGAAATAAATACCATTTGGAGGCATTTAATGTTCGAGCAAAAACGGCTGATTTTCGACAAAAGAGATAACACCCCCCCATTACGTCATGCTTCAGAAATGTGGAAAATGGTCCGTTTTCAAATGTTTTATTTTTGAACGTCAGTTCACATTTGTAGGTGGATCATCAGTGTTAGAGCTAAAATTAGCATGTTTAAAGTGATTTTCATGCTTCCAGGGGCCCAAAACACAAGATTTATGGAATGGTTAAAAGTGCATGAAAATGGCCAATTTACTCACTCTGAGTTCTCAAAAAGGGTTTCTTTACCCTGGGAAGTGAAATAAATACCATTTGGAGGCATTTAATGTTCGAGCAACAACGGCTGATTTTCGACAAAAGAGATAACACCCCCCCATTACGTCATGCTTCAGAAATGTGGAAAATGGTCCGTTTTCAAATGTTTTATTTTTGAACGTCAGTTCACATTTGTAGGTGGATCATCAGTGTTAGAGCTAAAATTAGCATGTTTAAAGTGATTTTCATGCTTCCAGGGACTCGGGAAGTTAATTAAATACCATTTGGAGGCATTTAATGTTCGAGCAAAAACGGCTGATTTTCGACAAAAGAGATAACACCCCCCCATTACGTCATGCTTCAGAAATGTGGAAAATGGTCCGTTTTCAAATGTTTTATTTTTGAACGTCAGTTCACATTTGTAGGTGGATCATCAGTGTTAGAGCTAAAATTAGCATGTTTAAAGTGATTTTCATGCTTCCAGGGGCTCGGGAAGTGAAATAAATACCATTTGGAGGCATTTAATGTTCGAGCAAAAACGGCTGATTTTCGACAAAAGAGATAACACCCCCCCATTACGTCATGCTTCAGAAATGTGGAAAATGGTCCGTTTTCAAATGTTTTATTTTTGAACGTCAGTTCACATTTGTAGGTGGATCATCAGTGTTAGAGCTAAAATTAGCATGTTTAAAGTGATTTTCATGCTTCCAGGGGCCCAAAACACAAGATTTATGGAATGGTTAAAAGTGCATGAAAATGGCCAATTTACTCACTCTGAGTTCTCAAAAAGGGTTTCTTCACCCCGGGAAGTGAAATAAATACCATTTGGAGGCATTTAATGTTCGAGCAAAAACGGCTGATTTTTGACAAAAGAGATAACACCCCCCCATTACCTCATGCTTCAGAAATGTGGGAAATGGTCTGTTTTCAAATGTTTTATTTTTGAACGTCAGTTCACATTTGTAGGTGGATCATCAGTGTTAGAGCTAAAATTAGCATGTTTAAAGTGATTTTCATGCTTCCAGGGGCTCGGGAAGTTAATTAAATACCATTTGGAGGCATTTAATGTTCGAGCAAAAACGGCTGATTTTCGACAAAAGAGATAACACCCCCCCATTACGTCATGCTTCAGAAATGTGGAAAATGGTCCGTTTTCAAATGTTTTATTTTTGAACGTCAGTTCACATTTGTAGGTGGATCATCAGTGTTAGAGCTAAAATTAGCATGTTTAAAGTGATTTTCATGCTTCCAGGGGCTCGGGAAGTTAATTAAATACCATTTGGAGGCATTTAATGTTCGAGCAAAAACGGCTGATTTTCGACAAAAGAGATAACACCCCCCCATTACGTCATGCTTCAGAAATGTGGAAAATGGTCCGTTTTCAAATGTTTTATTTTTGAACGTCAGTTCACATTTGTAGGTGGATCATCAGTGTTAGAGCTAAAATTAGCATGTTTAAAGTGATTTTCATGCTTCCAGTGGCCCAAAACACAAGATTAATGGAATGGTTAAAAGTGCATGAAAATGGCCAATTTACTCACTCTGAGTTCTCAAAAAGGGTTTCTTTACCCCGGGAAGTGAAATAAATACCATTTGGAGGCATTTAATGTTCGAGCAAAAACGGCCGATTTTCGACAAAAGAGATAACACCCCCCATTACGTCATGCTTCAGAAATGTGGAAAATGGTCCGTTTTCAAATGTTTTATTTTTGAACGTCTGTTCACATTTGTAGGTGGATCATCAGTGTTAGAGCTAAAATTAGCATGTTTAAAGTGATTTTCATGCTTCCAGGGGCTCGGGAAGTTAATTAAATACCATTTGGAGGCATTTAATGTTCGAGCAAAAACGGCTGATTTTCGACAAAAGAGATAACACCCCCCCATTACGTCATGCTTCAGAAATGTGGAAAATGGTCCGTTTTCAAATGTTTTATTTTTGAACGTCAGTTCACATTTGTAGGTGGATCATCAGTGTTAGAGCTAAAATTAGCATGTTTAAAGTGATTTTCATGCTTCCAGGGGCTCGGGAAGTGAAATAAATACCATTTGGAGGCATTTAATGTTCGAACAAAAACGGCTGATTTTCGACAAAAGAGATAACAACCCCCCATTACGTCATGCTTCAGAAATGTGGAAAATGGTCCGTTTTCAAATGTTTTATTTTTGAACGTCAGTTCACATTTGTAGGTGGATCATCAGTGTTAGAGCTAAAATTAGCATGTTTAAAGTGATTTTCATGCTTCCAGGGGCTCGGGAAGTTAATTAAATACCATTTGGAGTCATTTAATGTTCGAGCAAAAACGGCTGATTTTCCACAAAAGAGATAACACCCCCCCATTACGTCATGCTTCAGAAATGTGGAAAATGGTCCGTTTTCAAATGTTTTATTTTTGAACGTCAGTTCACATTTGTAGGTGGATCATCAGTGTTAGAGCTAAAATTAGCATGTTTAAAGTGATTTTCATGCTTCCAGGGGCCCAAAACACAAGATTAATGGAATGGTTAAAAGTGCATGAAAATGGCCAATTTACTCACTCTGAGTTCTCAAAAAGGGTTTCTTCACCCCGGGAAGATAATTAAATACCATTTGGAGGCATTTAATGTTCGAGCAAAAACGGCTGATTTTCGACAAAAGAGATAACACCCCCCATTACGTCATGCTTCAGAAATGTGGAAAATGGTCCGTTTTCAAATGTTTTATTTTTGAACGTCAGTTCACATTTGTAGGTGGATCATCAGTGTTAGAGCTAAAATTAGCATGTTTAAAGTGATTTTCATGCTTCCAGGGGCTCGGGAAGTGAAATAAATACCATTTGGAGGCATTTAATGTTCGAGCAAAAACGGCTGATTTTCGACAAAAGAGATAACACCCCCCCATTACGTCATGCTTCAGAAATGTGGAAAATGGTCCGTTTTCAAATGTTTTATTTTTGAACGTCAGTTCACATTTGTAGGTGGATCATCAGTGTTAGAGCTAAAATTAGCATGTTTAAAGTGATTTTCATGCTTCCAGGGGCCCAAAACACAAGATTTATGGAATGGTTAAAGGTGCATGAAAATGGCCAATTTACTCACTCTGAGTTCTCAAAAAGGGTTTCTTCACCCCGGGAAGTTAATTAAATACCATTTGGAGGCATTTAATGTTCGAGCAAAAACGGCTGATTTTCGACAAAAGAGATAACACCCCCCCATTACGTCATGCTTCAGAAATGTGGAAAATGGTCCGTTTTCAAATGTTTTATTTTTGAACGTCAGTTCACATTTGTAGGTGGATCATCAGTGTTAGAGCTAAAATTAGCATGTTTAAAGTGATTTTCATGCTTCCAGGGGCTCGGGAAGTTAATTAAATAGCATTTGGAGGCATTTAATGTTCGAGCAAAAACGGCTGATTTTCGACAAAAGAGATAACACCCCCCCATTACGTCATGCTTCAGAAATGTGGAAAATGGTCCGTTTTCAAATGTTTTATTTTTGAACGTCAGTTCACATTTGTAGGTGGATCATCAGTGTTAGAGCTAAAATTAGCATGTTTAAAGTGGTTTTCATGCTTCCAGGGGCCCAAAACACAAGATTTATGGAATGGTTAAAAGTGCATGAAAATGGCCAATTTACTCACTCTGAGTTCTCAAAAAGGGTTTCTTCACCCCGGGAAGTTAATTAAATACCATTTGGAGGCATTTAATGTTCGAGCAAAAACGGCTGATTTTCGACAAAAGAGATAACACCCCCCCATTACGTCATGCTTCAGAAATGTGGAAAATGGTCCGTTTTCAAATGTTTTATTTTTGAACGTCAGTTCACATTTGTAGGTGGATCATCAGTGTTAGAGCTAAAATTAGCATGTTTAAAGTGATTTTCATGCTTCCAGGGGCTCGGGAAGTTAATTAAATACCATTTGGAGGCATTTAATGTTCGAGCAAAAACGGCTGATTTTCGACAAAAGAGATAACACCCCCCCATTACGTCATGCTTCAGAAATGTGGAAAATGGTCCGTTTTCAAATGTTTTATTTTTGAACGTCAGTTCACATTTGTAGGTGGATCATCAGTGTTAGAGCTAAAATTAGCATGTTTAAAGTGATTTTCATGCTTCCAGGGGCTCGGGAAGTGAAATAAAAACCATTTGGAGGCATTTAATGTTCGAGCAAAAACGGCTGATTTTCGACAAAAGAGATAACACCCCCCCATTACGTCATGCTTCAGAAATGTGGAAAATGGTCCGTTTTCAAATGTTTTATTTTTGAACGTCAGTTCACATTTGTAGGTGGATCATCAGTGTTAGAGCTAAAATTAGCATGTTTAAAGTGATTTTCATGCTTCCAGGGGCTCGGGAAGTTAATTAAATACCATTTGGAGGCATTTAATGTTCGAGCAAAAACGGCTGATTTTCGACAAAAGAGATAACACCCCCCCATTACGTCATGCTTCAGAAATGTGGAAAATGGTCCGTTTTCAAATGTTTTATTTTTGAACGTCAGTTCACATTTGTAGGTGGATCATCAGTGTTAGAGCTAAAATTAGCATGTTTAAAGTGATTTTCATGCTTCCAGGGGCCCAAAACACAAGATTAATGGAATGGTTAAAAGTGCATGAAAATGGCCAATTTACTCACTCTGAGTTCTCAAAAAGGGTTTCTTCACCCCGGGAAGTGAAATAAATACCATTTGGAGGCATTTAATGTTCGAGCAAAAACGGCTGATTTTCGACAAAAGAGATAACACCCCCCCATTACGTCATGCTTCAGAAATGTGGAAAATGGTCCGTTTTCAAATGTTTTATTTTTGAACGTCAGTTCACATTTGTAGGTGGATCATCAGTGTTAGAGCTAAAATTAGCATGTTTAAAGTGATTTTCATGCTTCCAGGGGCCCAAAACACAAGATTTATGGAATGGTTAAAAGTGCATGAAAATGGCCAATTTACTCACTCTGAGTTCTCAAAAAGGGTTTCTTCACCCCGGGAAGTTAATTAAATACCATTTGGAGGCATTTAATGTTCGAGCAAAAACGGCTGATTTTCGACAAAAGAGATAACACCCCCCCATTACGTCATGCTTCAGAAATGTGGAAAATGGTCCGTTTTCAAATGTTTTATTTTTGAACGTCAGTTCACATTTGTAGGTGGATCATCAGTGTTAGAGCTAAAATTAGCATGTTTAAAGTGATTTTCATGCTTCCAGGGGCTCGGGAAGTTAATTAAATACCATTTGGAGGCATTTAATGTTCGAGCAAAAACGGCTGATTTTCGACAAAAGAGATAACACCCCCCCATTACGTCATGCTTCAGAAATGTGGAAAATGGTCCGTTTTCAAATGTTTTATTTTTGAACGTCAGTTCACATTTGTAGGTGGATCATCAGTGTTAGAGCTAAAATTAGCATGTTTAAAGTGATTTTAATGCTTCCAGGGGCTCGGGAAGTGAAATAAAAACCATTTGGAGGCATTTAATGTTCGAGCAAAAACGGCTGATTTTCGACAAAAGAGATAACACCCCCCCATTACGTCATGCTTCAGAAATGTGGAAAATGGTCCGTTTTCAAATGTTTTATTTTTGAACGTCAGTTCACATTTGTAGGTGGATCATCAGTGTTAGAGCTAAAATTAGCATGTTTAAAGTGATTTTCATGCTTCCCGGGGCTCGGGAAGTTAATTAAATACCATTTGGAGGCATTTAATGTTCGAGCAAAAACGGCTGATTTTCAACAAAAGAGATAACACCCCCCCATTACGTCATGCTTCAGAAATGTGGAAAATGGTCCGTTTTCAAATGTTTTATTTTTGAACGTCAGTTCACATTTGTAGGTGGATCATCAGTGTTAGAGCTAAAATTAGCATGTTTAAAGTGATTTTCATGCTTCCAGGGGCCCAAAACACAAGATTAATGGAATGGTTAAAAGTGCATGAAAATGGCCAATTTACTCACTCTGAGTTCTCAAAAAGGGTTTCTTCACCCCGGGAAGTGAAATAAATACCATTTGGAGGCATTTAATGTTTGAGCAAAAACGGCTGATTTTCGACAAAAGAGATAACACCCCCCCATTACGTCATGCTTCAGAAATGTGGAAAATGGTCCGTTTTTAAATGTTTTATTTTTGAACGTCAGTTCACATTTGTAGGTGGATCATCAGTGTTAGAGCTAAAATTAGCATGTTTAAAGTGATTTTCATGCTTCCAGGGGCTCGGGAAGTTAATTAAATACCATTTGGAGGCATTTAATGTTCGAGCAAAAACGGCTGATTTTCGACAAAAGAGATAACACCCCCCCATTACGTCATGCTTCAGAAATGTGGAAAATGGTCCGTGTTCAAATGTTTTATTTTTGAACGTCAGTTCACATTTGTAGGTGGATCATCAGTGTTAGAGCTAAAATTAGCATGTTTAAAGTGATTTTCATGCTTGCAGGGGCTCAGGAAGTTAATTAAATACCATTTGGAGGCATTTAATGTTCGAGCAAAAACGGCTGATTTTCGACAAAAGAGATAACACCCCCCCCATTACGTCATGCTTCAGAAATGTGGAAAATGGTCCGTTTTCAAATGTTTTATTTTTGAACGTCAGTTCACATTTGTAGGTGGATCATCAGTGTTAGAGCTAAAATTAGCATGTTTAAAGTGATTTTCATGCTTCCAGGGGCTCGGGAAGTGAAATAAATACCATTTGGAGGCATTTAATGTTCGAGCAAAAACGGCTGATTTTCGACAAAAGAGATAACACCCCCCCATTACGTCATGCTTCAGAAATGTGGAAAATGGTCCGTTTTCAAATGTTTTATTTTTGAACGTCAGTTCACATTTGTAGGTGGATCATCAGTGTTAGAGCTAAAATTAGCATGTTTAAAGTGATTTTCATGCTTCCAGGGGCTCGGGAAGTTAATTAAATACCATTTGGAGGCATTTAATGTTCGAGCAAAAACGGCTAATTTTCGACAAAAGAGATAACACCCCCCCATTACGTCATGCTTCAGAAATGTGGAAAATGGTCCGTTTTCAAATGTTTTATTTTTGAACGTCAGTTCACATTTGTAGGTGGATCATCAGTGTTAGAGCTAAAATTAGCATGTTTAAAGTGATTTTCATGCTTCCAGGGGCCCAAAACACAAGATTAATGGAATGGTTAAAAGTGCATGAAAATGGCCAATTTACTCACTCTGAGTTCTCAAAAAGGGTTTCTTCACCCCGGGAAGTGAAATAAATACCATTTGGAGGCATTTAATGTTTGAGCAAAAACGGCTGATTTTCGACAAAAGAGATAACACCCCCCCATTACGTCATGCTTCAGAAATGTGGAAAATGGTCCGTTTTCAAATGTTTTATTTTTGAACGTCAGTTCACATTTGTAGGTGGATCATCAGTGTTAGAGCTAAAATTAGCATGTTTAAAGTGATTTTCATGCTTCCAGGGACTCGGGAAGTTAATTAAATACCATTTGGAGGCATTTAATGTTCGAGCAAAAACGGCTGATTTTCGACAAAAGAGATAACACCCCCCCATTACGTCATGCTTCAGAAATGTGGAAAATGGTCCGTTTTCAAATGTTTTATTTTTGAACGTCAGTTCACATTTGTAGGTGGATCATCAGTGTTAGAGCTAAAATTAGCATGTTTAAAGTGATTTTCATGCTTCCAGGGGCTCGGGAAGTGAAATAAATACCATTTGGAGGCATTTAATGTTCGAGCAAAAACGGCTGATTTTCGACAAAAGAGATAACACCCCCCCATTACGTCATGCTTCAGAAATGTGGAAAATGGTCCGTTTTCAAATGTTTTATTTTTGAACGTCAGTTCACATTTGTAGGTGGATCATCAGTGTTAGAGCTAAAATTAGCATGTTTAAAGTGATTTTCATGCTTCCAGGGGCCCAAAACACAAGATTTATGGAATGGTTAAAAGTGCATGAAAATGGCCAATTTACTCACTCTGAGTTCTCAAAAAGGGTTTCTTCACCCCGGGAAGTGAAATAAATACCATTTGGAGGCATTTAATGTTCGAGCAAAAACGGCTGATTTTTGACAAAAGAGATAACACCCCCCCATTACCTCATGCTTCAGAAATGTGGGAAATGGTCTGTTTTCAAATGTTTTATTTTTGAACGTCAGTTCACATTTGTAGGTGGATCATCAGTGTTAGAGCTAAAATTAGCATGTTTAAAGTGATTTTCATGCTTCCAGGGGCTCGGGAAGTTAATTAAATACCATTTGGAGGCATTTAATGTTCGAGCAAAAACGGCTGATTTTCGACAAAAGAGATAACACCCCCCCATTACGTCATGCTTCAGAAATGTGGAAAATGGTCCGTTTTCAAATGTTTTATTTTTGAACGTCAGTTCACATTTGTAGGTGGATCATCAGTGTTAGAGCTAAAATTAGCATGTTTAAAGTGATTTTCATGCTTCCAGGGGCTCGGGAAGTTAATTAAATACCATTTGGAGGCATTTAATGTTCGAGCAAAAACGGCTGATTTTCGACAAAAGAGATAACACCCCCCCATTACGTCATGCTTCAGAAATGTGGAAAATGGTCCGTTTTCAAATGTTTTATTTTTGAACGTCAGTTCACATTTGTAGGTGGATCATCAGTGTTAGAGCTAAAATTAGCATGTTTAAAGTGATTTTCATGCTTCCAGTGGCCCAAAACACAAGATTAATGGAATGGTTAAAAGTGCATGAAAATGGCCAATTTACTCACTCTGAGTTCTCAAAAAGGGTTTCTTTACCCCGGGAAGTGAAATAAATACCATTTGGAGGCATTTAATGTTCGAGCAAAAACGGCCGATTTTCGACAAAAGAGATAACACCCCCCATTACGTCATGCTTCAGAAATGTGGAAAATGGTCCGTTTTCAAATGTTTTATTTTTGAACGTCTGTTCACATTTGTAGGTGGATCATCAGTGTTAGAGCTAAAATTAGCATGTTTAAAGTGATTTTCATGCTTCCAGGGGCTCGGGAAGTTAATTAAATACCATTTGGAGGCATTTAATGTTCGAGCAAAAACGGCTGATTTTCGACAAAAGAGATAACACCCCCCCATTACGTCATGCTTCAGAAATGTGGAAAATGGTCCGTTTTCAAATGTTTTATTTTTGAACGTCAGTTCACATTTGTAGGTGGATCATCAGTGTTAGAGCTAAAATTAGCATGTTTAAAGTGATTTTCATGCTTCCAGGGGCTCGGGAAGTGAAATAAATACCATTTGGAGGCATTTAATGTTCGAACAAAAACGGCTGATTTTCGACAAAAGAGATAACAACCCCCCATTACGTCATGCTTCAGAAATGTGGAAAATGGTCCGTTTTCAAATGTTTTATTTTTGAACGTCAGTTCACATTTGTAGGTGGATCATCAGTGTTAGAGCTAAAATTAGCATGTTTAAAGTGATTTTCATGCTTCCAGGGGCTCGGGAAGTTAATTAAATACCATTTGGAGTCATTTAATGTTCGAGCAAAAACGGCTGATTTTCCACAAAAGAGATAACACCCCCCCATTACGTCATGCTTCAGAAATGTGGAAAATGGTCCGTTTTCAAATGTTTTATTTTTGAACGTCAGTTCACATTTGTAGGTGGATCATCAGTGTTAGAGCTAAAATTAGCATGTTTAAAGTGATTTTCATGCTTCCAGGGGCCCAAAACACAAGATTAATGGAATGGTTAAAAGTGCATGAAAATGGCCAATTTACTCACTCTGAGTTCTCAAAAAGGGTTTCTTCACCCCGGGAAGTTAATTAAATACCATTTGGAGGCATTTAATGTTCGAGCAAAAACGGCTGATTTTCGACAAAAGAGATAACACCCCCCATTACGTCATGCTTCAGAAATGTGGAAAATGGTCCGTTTTCAAATGTTTTATTTTTGAACGTCAGTTCACATTTGTAGGTGGATCATCAGTGTTAGAGCTAAAATTAGCATGTTTAAAGTGATTTTCATGCTTCCAGGGGCTCGGGAAGTGAAATAAATACCATTTGGAGGCATTTAATGTTCGAGCAAAAACGGCTGATTTTCGACAAAAGAGATAACACCCCCCCATTACGTCATGCTTCAGAAATGTGGAAAATGGTCCGTTTTCAAATGTTTTATTTTTGAACGTCAGTTCACATTTGTAGGTGGATCATCAGTGTTAGAGCTAAAATTAGCATGTTTAAAGTGATTTTCATGCTTCCAGGGGCCCAAAACACAAGATTTATGGAATGGTTAAAGGTGCATGAAAATGGCCAATTTACTCACTCTGAGTTCTCAAAAAGGGTTTCTTCACCCCGGGAAGTTAATTAAATACCATTTGGAGGCATTTAATGTTCGAGCAAAAACGGCTGATTTTCGACAAAAGAGATAACACCCCCCCATTACGTCATGCTTCAGAAATGTGGAAAATGGTCCGTTTTCAAATGTTTTATTTTTGAACGTCAGTTCACATTTGTAGGTGGATCATCAGTGTTAGAGCTAAAACTAGCATGTTTAAAGTGATTTTCATGCTTCCAGGGGCTCGGGAAGTTAATTAAATAGCATTTGGAGGCATTTAATGTTCGAGCAAAAACGGCTGATTTTCGACAAAAGAGATAACACCCCCCCATTACGTCATGCTTCAGAAATGTGGAAAATGGTCCGTTTTCAAATGTTTTATTTTTGAACGTCAGTTCACATTTGTAGGTGGATCATCAGTGTTAGAGCTAAAATTAGCATGTTTAAAGTGGTTTTCATGCTTCCAGGGGCCCAAAACACAAGATTTATGGAATGGTTAAAAGTGCATGAAAATGGCCAATTTACTCACTCTGAGTTCTCAAAAAGGGTTTCTTCACCCCGGGAAGTTAATTAAATACCATTTGGAGGCATTTAATGTTCGAGCAAAAACGGCTGATTTTCGACAAAAGAGATAACACCCCCCCATTACGTCATGCTTCAGAAATGTGGAAAATGGTCCGTTTTCAAATGTTTTATTTTTGAACGTCAGTTCACATTTGTAGGTGGATCATCAGTGTTAGAGCTAAAATTAGCATGTTTAAAGTGATTTTCATGCTTCCAGGGGCTCGGGAAGTTAATTAAATACCATTTGGAGGCATTTAATGTTCGAGCAAAAACGGCTGATTTTCGACAAAAGAGATAACACCCCCCCATTACGTCATGCTTCAGAAATGTGGAAAATGGTCCGTTTTCAAATGTTTTATTTTTGAACGTCAGTTCACATTTGTAGGTGGATCATCAGTGTTAGAGCTAAAATTAGCATGTTTAAAGTGATTTTCATGCTTCCAGGGGCTCGGGAAGTGAAATAAAAACCATTTGGAGGCATTTAATGTTCGAGCAAAAACGGCTGATTTTCGACAAAAGAGATAACACCCCCCCATTACGTCATGCTTCAGAAATGTGGAAAATGGTCCGTTTTCAAATGTTTTATTTTTGAACGTCAGTTCACATTTGTAGGTGGATCATCAGTGTTAGAGCTAAAATTAGCATGTTTAAAGTGATTTTCATGCTTCCAGGGGCTCGGGAAGTTAATTAAATACCATTTGGAGGCATTTAATGTTCGAGCAAAAACGGCTGATTTTCGACAAAAGAGATAACACCCCCCCATTACGTCATGCTTCAGAAATGTGGAAAATGGTCCGTTTTCAAATGTTTTATTTTTGAACGTCAGTTCACATTTGTAGGTGGATCATCAGTGTTAGAGCTAAAATTAGCATGTTTAAAGTGATTTTCATGCTTCCAGGGGCCCAAAACACAAGATTAATGGAATGGTTAAAAGTGCATGAAAATGGCCAATTTACTCACTCTGAGTTCTCAAAAAGGGTTTCTTCACCCCGGGAAGTGAAATAAATACCATTTGGAGGCATTTAATGTTCGAGCAAAAACGGCTGATTTTCGACAAAAGAGATAACACCCCCCCATTACGTCATGCTTCAGAAATGTGGAAAATGGTCCGTTTTCAAATGTTTTATTTTTGAACGTCAGTTCACATTTGTAGGTGGATCATCAGTGTTAGAGCTAAAATTAGCATGTTTAAAGTGATTTTCATGCTTCCAGGGGCCCAAAACACAAGATTTATGGAATGGTTAAAAGTGCATGAAAATGGCCAATTTACTCACTCTGAGTTCTCAAAAAGGGTTTCTTCACCCCGGGAAGTTAATTAAATACCATTTGGAGGCATTTAATGTTCGAGCAAAAACGGCTGATTTTCGACAAAAGAGATAACACCCCCCCATTACGTCATGCTTCAGAAATGTGGAAAATGGTCCGTTTTCAAATGTTTTATTTTTGAACGTCAGTTCACATTTGTAGGTGGATCATCAGTGTTAGAGCTAAAATTAGCATGTTTAAAGTGATTTTCATGCTTCCAGGGGCTCGGGAAGTTAATTAAATACCATTTGGAGGCATTTAATGTTCGAGCAAAAACGGCTGATTTTCGACAAAAGAGATAACACCCCCCCATTACGTCATGCTTCAGAAATGTGGAAAATGGTCCGTTTTCAAATGTTTTATTTTTGAACGTCAGTTCACATTTGTAGGTGGATCATCAGTGTTAGAGCTAAAATTAGCATGTTTAAAGTGATTTTAATGCTTCCAGGGGCTCGGGAAGTGAAATAAAAACCATTTGGAGGCATTTAATGTTCGAGCAAAAACGGCTGATTTTCGACAAAAGAGATAACACCCCCCCATTACGTCATGCTTCAGAAATGTGGAAAATGGTCCGTTTTCAAATGTTTTATTTTTGAACGTCAGTTCACATTTGTAGGTGGATCATCAGTGTTAGAGCTAAAATTAGCATGTTTAAAGTGATTTTCATGCTTCCAGGGGCTCGGGAAGTTAATTAAATACCATTTGGAGGCATTTAATGTTCGAGCAAAAACGGCTGATTTTCAACAAAAGAGATAACACCCCCCCATTACGTCATGCTTCAGAAATGTGGAAAATGGTCCGTTTTCAAATGTTTTATTTTTGAACGTCAGTTCACATTTGTAGGTGGATCATCAGTGTTAGAGCTAAAATTAGCATGTTTAAAGTGATTTTCATGCTTCCAGGGGCCCAAAACACAAGATTAATGGAATGGTTAAAAGTGCATGAAAATGGCCAATTTACTCACTCTGAGTTCTCAAAAAGGGTTTCTTCACCCCGGGAAGTGAAATAAATACCATTTGGAGGCATTTAATGTTTGAGCAAAAACGGCTGATTTTCGACAAAAGAGATAACACCCCCCCATTACGTCATGCTTCAGAAATGTGGAAAATGGTCCGTTTTTAAATGTTTTATTTTTGAACGTCAGTTCACATTTGTAGGTGGATCATCAGTGTTAGAGCTAAAATTAGCATGTTTAAAGTGATTTTCATGCTTCCAGGGGCTCGGGAAGTTAATTAAATACCATTTGGAGGCATTTAATGTTCGAGCAAAAACGGCTGATTTTCGACAAAAGAGATAACACCCCCCCATTACGTCATGCTTCAGAAATGTGGAAAATGGTCCGTGTTCAAATGTTTTATTTTTGAACGTCAGTTCACATTTGTAGGTGGATCATCAGTGTTAGAGCTAAAATTAGCATGTTTAAAGTGATTTTCATGCTTGCAGGGGCTCAGGAAGTTAATTAAATACCATTTGGAGGCATTTAATGTTCGAGCAAAAACGGCTGATTTTCGACAAAAGAGATAACACCCCCCCCATTACGTCATGCTTCAGAAATGTGGAAAATGGTCCGTTTTCAAATGTTTTATTTTTGAACGTCAGTTCACATTTGTAGGTGGATCATCAGTGTTAGAGCTAAAATTAGCATGTTTAAAGTGATTTTCATGCTTCCAGGGGCTCGGGAAGTGAAATAAATACCATTTGGAGGCATTTAATGTTCGAGCAAAAACGGCTGATTTTCGACAAAAGAGATAACACCCCCCCATTACGTCATGCTTCAGAAATGTGGAAAATGGTCCGTTTTCAAATGTTTTATTTTTGAACGTCAGTTCACATTTGTAGGTGGATCATCAGTGTTAGAGCTAAAATTAGCATGTTTAAAGTGATTTTCATGCTTCCAGGGGCTCGGGAAGTTAATTAAATACCATTTGGAGGCATTTAATGTTCGAGCAAAAACGGCTAATTTTCGACAAAAGAGATAACACCCCCCCATTACGTCATGCTTCAGAAATGTGGAAAATGGTCCGTTTTCAAATGTTTTATTTTTGAACGTCAGTTCACATTTGTAGGTGGATCATCAGTGTTAGAGCTAAAATTAGCATGTTTAAAGTGATTTTCATGCTTCCAGGGGCCCAAAACACAAGATTAATGGAATGGTTAAAAGTGCATGAAAATGGCCAATTTACTCACTCTGAGTTCTCAAAAAGGGTTTCTTCACCCCGGGAAGTGAAATAAATACCATTTGGAGGCATTTAATGTTTGAGCAAAAACGGCTGATTTTCGACAAAAGAGATAACACCCCCCCATTACGTCATGCTTCAGAAATGTGGAAAATGGTCCGTTTTTAAATGTTTTATTTTTGAACGTCAGTTCACATTTGTAGGTGGATCATCAGTGTTAGAGCTAAAATTAGCATGTTTAAAGTGATTTTCATGCTTCCAGGGGCTCGGGAAGTGAAATAAATACCATTTGGAGGCATTTAATTTTCGAGCAAAAACGGCTGATTTTCGACAAAAGAGATAACACCCCCCCATTACGTCATGCTTCAGAAATGTGGAAAATGGTCCGTTTTCAAATGTTTTATTTTTGAACGTCAGTTCACATTTGTAGGTGGATCATCAGTGTTAGAGCTAAAATTAGCATGTTTAAAGTGATTTTCATGCTTCCAGGGGCTCGGGAAGTCAAATAAATACCATTTGGAGGCATTTAATGTTCGAGCAAAAACGGCTGATTTTCGACAAAAGAGATAACACCCCCCCATTACGTCATGCTTCAGAAATGTGGAAAATGGTCCGTTTTCAAATGTTTTATTTTTGAACGTCAGTTCACATTTGTAGGTGGATCATCAGTGTTAGAGCTAAAATTAGCATGTTTAAAGTGATTTTCATGCTTCCAGGGGCTCGGGAAGTGAAATAAATACCATTTGGAGGCATTTAATGTTCGAGCAAAAACGGCTGATTTTCGACAAAAGAGATAACACCCCCCATTACGTCATGCTTCAGAAATGTGGAAAATGGTCCGTTTTCAAATGTTTTATTTTTGAACGTCAGTTCACATTTGTAGGTGGATCATCAGTGTTAGAGCTAAAATTAGCATGTTTAAAGTGATTTTCATGCTTCCAGGGGCTCGGGAAGTTAATTAAATACCATTTGGAGGCATTTAATGTTCGAGCAAAAACGGCTGATTTTCGACAAAAGAGATAACACCCCCCCATTACGTCATGCTTCAGAAATGTGGAAAATGGTCCGTTTTCAAATGTTTTATTTTTGAACGTCAGTTCACATTTGTAGGTGGATCATCAGTGTTAGAGCTAAAATTAGCATGTTTAAAGTGATTTTCATGCTTCCAGGGGCTCGGGAAGTTAATTAAATAGCATTTGGAGGCATTTAATGTTCGAGCAAAAACGGCTGATTTTCGACAAAAGAGATAACACCCCCCCATTACGTCATGCTTCAGAAATGTGGAAAATGGTCCGTTTTCAAATGTTTTATTATTGAACGTCAGTTCACATTTGTAGGTGGATCATCAGTGTTAGACCTAAAATTAGCATGTTTAAAGTGATTTTCATGCTTCCAGGGGCCCAAAACACAAGATTTATGGAATGGTTAAAAGTGCATGAAAATGGCCAATTTACTCACTCTGAGTTCTCAAAAAGGGTTTCTTCACCCCGGGAAGTTAATTAAATACCATTTGGAGGCATTTAATGTTCGAGCAAAAACGGCTGATTTTCGACAAAAGAGATAACACCCCCCATTACGTCATGCTTCACAAATGTGGAAAATGGTCCGTTTTCAAATGTTTTATTTTTGAACGTCAGTTCACATTTGTAGGTGGATCATCAGTGTTAGAGCTAAAATTAGCATGTTTAAAGTGATTTTCATGCTTCCAGGGGCTCGGGAAGTGAAATAAATACCATTTGGAGGCATTTAATGTTCGAGCAAAAACGGCTGATTTTCGACAAAAGAGATAACACCCCCCCATTACGTCATGCTTCAGAAATGTGGAAAATGGTCCGTTTTCAAATGTTTTATTTTTGAACGTCAGTTCACATTTGTAGGTGGATCATCAGTGTTAGAGCTAAAATTAGCATGTTTAAAGTGATTTTCATGCTTCCAGGGGCCCAAAACACAAGATTTATGGAATGGTTAAAAGTGCATGAAAATGGCCAATTTACTCACTCTGAGTTCTCAAAAAGGGTTTCTTCACCCCGGGAAGTTAATTAAATACCATTTGGAGGCATTTAATGTTCGAGCAAAAACGGCTGATTTTCGACAAAAGAGATAACACCCCCCATTACGTCATGCTTCAGAAATGTGGAAAATGGTCCGTTTTCAAATGTTTTATTTTTGAACGTCAGTTCACATTTGTAGGTGGATCATCAGTGTTAGAGCTAAAATTAGCATGTTTAAAGTGATTTTCATGCTTCCAGGGGCTCGGGAAGTTAATTAAATACCATTTGGAGGCATTTAGTGTTCGAGCAAAAACGGCTGATTTTCGACAAAAGAGATAACACCCCCCCATTACGTCATGCTTCAGAAATGTGGAAAATGGTCCGTTTTCAAATGTTTTATTTTTGAACGTCAGTTCACATTTGTAGGTGGATCATCAGTGTTAGAGCTAAAATTAGCATGTTTAAAGTGATTTTCATGCTTCCAGGGGCCCAAAACACAAGATTTATGGAATGGTTAAAAGTGCATGAAAATGGCCAATTTACTCACTCTGAGTTCTCAAAAAGGGTTTCTTCACCCCGGGAAGTTAATTAAATACCATTTGGAGGCATTTAATGTTCGAGCAAAAACGGCTGATTTTCGACCAAAGAGATAACACCCCCCCATTACGTCATGCTTCAGAAATGTGGAAAATGGTCCGTTTTCAAATGTTTTATTTTTGAACGTCAGTTCACATTTGTAGGTGGATCATCAGTGTTAGAGCTAAAATTAGCATGTTTAAATTGATTTTCATGCTTCCAGGGGCTCGGGAAGTTAATTAAATACCATTTGGAGGCATTTAATGTTCGAGCAAAAACGGCTGATTTTCGACAAAAGAGATAACACCCCCCCATTAAGTCATGCTTCAGAAATGTGGAAAATGGTCCGTTTTCAAATGTTTTATTTTTGAACGTCAGTTCACATTTGTAGGTGGATCATCAGTGTTAGAGCTAAAATTAGCATGTTTAAAGTGATTTTCATGCTTCCAGGGGCTCGGGAAGTTAATTAAATACCATTTGGAGGCATTTAATGTTCGAGCAAAAACGGCTGATTTTCGACAAAAGAGATAACACCCCCCCATTACGTCATGCTTCAGAAATGTGGAAAATGGTCCGTTTTCAAATGTTTTATTTTTGAACGTCAGTTCACATTTGTAGGTGGATCATCAGTGTTAGAGCTAAAATTAGCATGTTTAAAGTGATTTTCATGCTTCCAGGGGCCCAAAACACAAGATTTATGGAATGGTTAAAAGTGCATGAAAATGGCCAATTTACTCACTCTGAGTTCTCAAAAAGGGTTTCTTCACCCCGGGAAGTGAAATAAATACCATTTGGAGGCATTTAATGTTCGAGCAAAAACGGCTGATTTTCGACAAAAGAGATAACACCCCCCCATTACGTCATGCTTCAGAAATGTGGAAAATGGTCCGTTTTCAAATGTTTTATTTTTGAACGTCAGTTCACATTTGTAGGTGGATCATCAGTGTTAGAGCTAAAATTAGCATGTTTAAAGTGATTTTCATGCTTCCAGGGGCTCGGGAAGTGAAATAAATACCATTTGGAGGCATTTAATGTTCGAGCAAAAACGGCTGATTTTCGACAAAAGAGATAACACCCCCCCATTACGTCATGCTTCAGAAATGTGGAAAATGGTCCGTTTTCAAATGTTTTATTTTTGAACGTCAGTTCACATTTGTAGGTGGATCATCAGTGTTAGAGCTAAAATTAGCATGTTTAAAGTGATTTTCATGCTTCCAGGGGCTCGGGAAGTTAATTAAATACCATTTGGAGGCATTTAATGTTCGAGCAAAAACGGCTGATTTTCGACAAAAGAGATAACACCCCCCCATTACGTCATGCTTCAGAAATGTGGAAAATGGTCCGTTTTCAAATGTTTTATTTTTGAACGTCAGTTCACATTTGTAGGTGGATCATCAGTGTTAGAGCTAAAATTAGCATGTTTAAAGTGATTTTCATGCTTCCAGGGGCTCGGGAAGTGAAATAAAAACCATTTGGAGGCATTTAATGTTCGAGCAAAAACGGCTGATTTTCGACAAAAGAGATAACACCCCCCCATTACGTCATGCTTCAGGAATGTGGAAAATGGTCCGTTTTCAAATGTTTTATTTTTGAACGTCAGTTCACATTTGTAGGTGGATCATCAGTGTTGGAGCTAAAATTAGCATGTTTAAAGTGATTTTCATGCTTCCAGGGGCTCGGGAAGTTAATTAAATACCATTTGGAGGCATTTAATGTTCGAGCAAAAACGGCTGATTTTCGACAAAAGAGATAACACCCCCCCATTACGTCATGCTTCAGAAATGTGGAAAATGGTCCGTTTTCAAATGTTTTATTTTTGAACGTCAGTTCACATTTGTAGGTGGATCATCAGTGTTAGAGCTAAAATTAGCATGTTTAAAGTGATTTTCATGCTTCCAGGGGCCCAAAACACAAGATTAATGGAATGGTTAAAAGTGCATGAAAATGGCCAATTTACTCACTCTGAGTTCTCAAAAAGGGTTTCTTCACCCCGGGAAGTGAAATAAATACCATTTGGAGGCATTTAATGTTCGAGCAAAAACGGCTGATTTTCGACAAAAGAGATAACACCCCCCCATTACGTCATGCTTCAGAAATGTGGAAAATGGTCCGTTTTCAAATGTTTTATTTTTGAACGTCAGTTCACATTTGTAGGTGGATCATCAGTGTTAGAGCTAAAATTAGCATGTTTAAAGTGATTTTCATGCTTCCAGGGGCCCAAAACACAAGATTTATGGAATGGTTAAAAGTGCATGAAAATGGCCAATTTACTCACTCTGAGTTCTCAAAAAGGGTTTCTTCACCCCGGGAAGTTAATTAAATACCATTTGGAGGCATTTAATGTTCGAGCAAAAACGGCTGATTTTCGACAAAAGAGATAACACCCCCCCCATTACGTCATGCTTCAGAAATGTGGAAAATGGTCCGTTTTCAAATGTTTTATTTTTGAACGTCAGTTCACATTTGTAGGTGGATCATCAGTGTTAGAGCTAAAATTAGCATGTTTAAAGTGATTTTCATGCTTCCAGGGGCTCGGGAAGTTAATTAAATACCATTTGGAGGCATTTAATGTTCGAGCAAAAACGGCTGATTTTCGACAAAAGAGATAACACCCCCCCATTACGTCATGCTTCAGAAATGTGGAAAATGGTCCGTTTTCAAATGTTTTATTTTTGAACGTCAGTTCACATTTGTAGGTGGATCATCAGTGTTAGAGCTAAAATTAGCATGTTTAAAGTGATTTTCATGCTTCCAGGGGCTCGGGAAGTGAAATAAAAACCATTTGGAGGCATTTAATGTTCGAGCAAAAACGGCTGATTTTCGACAAAAGAGATAACACCCCCCCATTACGTCATGCTTCAGAAATGTGGAAAATGGTCCGTTTTCAAATATTTTATTTTTGAACGTCAGTTCACATTTGTAGGTGGATCATCAGTGTTAGAGCTAAAATTAGCATGTTTAAAGTGATTTTCATGCTTCCAGGGGCTCGGGAAGTTAATTAAATACCATTTGGAGGCATTTAATGTTCGAGCAAAAACGGCTGATTTTCGACAAAAGAGATAACACCCCCCCATTACGTCATGCTTCAGAAATGTGGAAAATGGTCCGTTTTCAAATGTTTTATTTTTGAACGTCAGTTCACATTTGTAGGTGGATCATCAGTGTTAGAGCTAAAATTAGCATGTTTAAAGTGATTTTCATGCTTCCAGGGGCCCAAAACACAAGATTAATGGAATGGTTAAAAGTGCATGAAAATGGCCAATTTACTCACTCTGAGTTCTCAAAAAGGGTTTCTTCACCCCGGGAAGTGAAATAAATACCATTTGGAGGCATTTAATGTTTGAGCAAAAACGGCTGATTTTCGACAAAAGAGATAACACCCCCCCATTACGTCATGCTTCAGAAATGTGGAAAATGGTCCGTTTTTAAATGTTTTATTTTTGAACGTCAGTTCACATTTGTAGGTGGATCATCAGTGTTAGAGCTAAAATTAGCATGTTTAAAGTGATTTTCATGCTTCCAGGGGCTCGGGAAGTTAATTAAATACCATTTGGAGGCATTTAATGTTCGAGCAAAAACGGCTGATTTTCGACAAAAGAGATAACACCCCCCCATTACGTCATGCTTCAGAAATGTGGAAAATGGTCCGTTTTCAAATGTTTTATTTTTGAACGTCAGTTCACATTTGTAGGTGGATCATCAGTGTTAGAGCTAAAATTAGCATGTTTAAAGTGATTTTCATGCTTCCAGGGGCTCGGGAAGTGAAATAAATAACATTTGGAGGCATTTAATGTTCGAGCAAAAACGGCTGATTTTCGACAAAAGAGATAACACCCCCCCATTACGTCATGCTTCAGAAATGTGGAAAATGGTCCGTTTTCAAATGTTTTATTTTTGAACGTCAGTTCACATTTGTAGGTGGATCATCAGTGTTAGAGCTAAAATTAGCATGTTTAAAGTGATTTTCATGCTTCCAGGGGCCCAAAACACAAGATTAATGGAATGGTTAAAAGTGCATGAAAATGGCCAATTTACTCACTCTGAGTTCTCAAAAAGGGTTTCTTCACCCAGGGAAGTGAAATAAATACCATTTGGAGGCATTTAATGTTTGAGCAAAAACGGCTGATTTTCGACAAAAGAGATAACACCCCCCCATTACGTCATGCTTCAGAAATGTGGAAAATGGTCCGTTTTTAAATGTTTTATTTTTGAACGTCAGTTCACATTTGTAGGTGGATCATCAGTGTTAGAGCTAAAATTAGCATGTTTAAAGTGATTTTCATGCTTCCAGGGGCTCGGGAAGTTAATTAAATACCATTTGGAGGCATTTAATGTTCGAGCAAAAACGGCTGATTTTCGACAAAAGAGATAACACCCCCCCATTACGTCATGCTTCAGAAATGTGGAAAATGGTCCGTTTTCAAATGTTTTATTTTCGAACGTCAGTTCACATTTGTAGGTGGATCATCAGTGTTAGAGCTAAAATTAGCATGTTTAAAGTGATTTTCATGCTTCCAGGGGCTCGGGAAGTGAAATAAATACCATTTGGAGGCATTTAATGTTCGAGCAAAAACGGCTGTTTTTCGACAAAAGAGATAACACCCCCCCATTACGTCATGCTTCAGAAATGTGGAAAATGGTCCGTTTTCAAATGTTTTATTTTTGAACGTCAGTTCACATTTGTAGGTGGATCATCAGTGTTAGAGCTAAAATTAGCATGTTTAAAGTGATTTTCATGCTTCCAGGGGCTCGGGAAGTTAATTAAATACCATTTGGAGGCATTTAATGTTCGAGCAAAAACGGCTGATTTTCGACAAAAGAGATAACACCCCCCCATTACGTCATGCTTCAGGAATGTGGAAAATGGTCCGTTTTCAAATGTTTTATTTTTGAACGTCAGTTCACATTTGTAGGTGGATCATCAGTGTTAGAGCTAAAATTAGCATGTTTAAAGTGATTTTCATGCTTCCAGGGGCTCGGGAAGTTAATTAAATACCATTTGGAGGCATTTAATGTTCGAGCAAAAACGGCTGATTTTCGACAAAAGAGATAACACCCCCCCATTACGTCATGCTTCAGGAATGTGGAAAATGGTCCGTTTTCAAATGTTTTATTTTTGAACGTCAGTTCACATTTGTAGGTGGATCATCAGTGTTAGAGCTAAAATTAGCATGTTTAAAGTGATTTTCATGCTTCCAGGGGCTCGGGAAGTTAATTAAATACCATTTGGAGGCATTTAATGTTCGAGCAAAAACGGCTGATTTTCGACAAAAGAGATAACACCCCCCCATTACGTCATGCTTCAGAAATGTGGAAAATGGTCCGTTTTCAAATGTTTTATTTTTGAACGTCAGTTCACATTTGTAGGTGGATCATCAGTGTTAGAGCTAAAATTAGCATGTTTAAAGTGATTTTCATGCTTCCAGGGGCCCAAAACACAAGATTAATGGAATGGTTAAAAGTGCATGAAAATGGCCAATTTACTCACTCTGAGTTCTCAAAAAGGGTTTCTTCACCCCGGGAAGTGAAATAAATACCATTTGGAGGCATTTAATGTTCGAGCAAAAACGGCTGATTTTCGACAAAAGAGATAACACCCCCCCATTACGTCATGCTTCAGAAATGTGGAAAATGGTCCGTTTTCAAATGTTTTATTTTTGAACGTCAGTTCACATTTGTAGGTGGATCATCAGTGTTAGAGCTAAAATTAGCATGTTTAAAGTGATTTTCATGCTTCCAGGGGCCCAAAACACAAGATTTATGGAATGGTTAAAAGTGCATGAAAATGGCCAATTTACTCACTCTGAGTTCTCAAAAAGGGTTTCTTCACCCCGGGAAGTTAATTAAATACCATTTGGAGGCATTTAATGTTCGAGCAAAAACGGCTGATTTTCGACAAAAGAGATAACACCCCCCCCATTACGTCATGCTTCAGAAATGTGGAAAATGGTCCGTTTTCAAATGTTTTATTTTTGAACGTCAGTTCACATTTGTAGGTGGATCATCAGTGTTAGAGCTAAAATTAGCATGTTTAAAGTGATTTTCATGCTTCCAGGGGCTCGGGAAGTTAATTAAATACCATTTGGAGGCATTTAATGTTCGAGCAAAAACGGCTGATTTTCGACAAAAGAGATAACACCCCCCCATTACGTCATGCTTCAGAAATGTGGAAAATGGTCCGTTTTCAAATGTTTTATTTTTGAACGTCAGTTCACATTTGTAGGTGGATCATCAGTGTTAGAGCTAAAATTAGCATGTTTAAAGTGATTTTCATGCTTCCAGGGGCTCGGGAAGTGAAATAAAAACCATTTGGAGGCATTTAATGTTCGAGCAAAAACGGCTGATTTTCGACAAAAGAGATAACACCCCCCCATTACGTCATGCTTCAGAAATGTGGAAAATGGTCCGTTTTCAAATATTTTATTTTTGAACGTCAGTTCACATTTGTAGGTGGATCATCAGTGTTAGAGCTAAAATTAGCATGTTTAAAGTGATTTTCATGCTTCCAGGGGCTCGGGAAGTTAATTAAATACCATTTGGAGGCATTTAATGTTCGAGCAAAAACGGCTGATTTTCGACAAAAGAGATAACACCCCCCCATTACGTCATGCTTCAGAAATGTGGAAAATGGTCCGTTTTCAAATGTTTTATTTTTGAACGTCAGTTCACATTTGTAGGTGGATCATCAGTGTTAGAGCTAAAATTAGCATGTTTAAAGTGATTTTCATGCTTCCAGGGGCCCAAAACACAAGATTAATGGAATGGTTAAAAGTGCATGAAAATGGCCAATTTACTCACTCTGAGTTCTCAAAAAGGGTTTCTTCACCCCGGGAAGTGAAATAAATACCATTTGGAGGCATTTAATGTTTGAGCAAAAACGGCTGATTTTCGACAAAAGAGATAACACCCCCCCATTACGTCATGCTTCAGAAATGTGGAAAATGGTCCGTTTTTAAATGTTTTATTTTTGAACGTCAGTTCACATTTGTAGGTGGATCATCAGTGTTAGAGCTAAAATTAGCATGTTTAAAGTGATTTTCATGCTTCCAGGGGCTCGGGAAGTTAATTAAATACCATTTGGAGGCATTTAATGTTCGAGCAAAAACGGCTGATTTTCGACAAAAGAGATAACACCCCCCCATTACGTCATGCTTCAGAAATGTGGAAAATGGTCCGTTTTCAAATGTTTTATTTTTGAACGTCAGTTCACATTTGTAGGTGGATCATCAGTGTTAGAGCTAAAATTAGCATGTTTAAAGTGATTTTCATGCTTCCAGGGGCTCGGGAAGTGAAATAAATAACATTTGGAGGCATTTAATGTTCGAGCAAAAACGGCTGATTTTCGACAAAAGAGATAACACCCCCCCATTACGTCATGCTTCAGAAATGTGGAAAATGGTCCGTTTTCAAATGTTTTATTTTTGAACGTCAGTTCACATTTGTAGGTGGATCATCAGTGTTAGAGCTAAAATTAGCATGTTTAAAGTGATTTTCATGCTTCCAGGGGCCCAAAACACAAGATTAATGGAATGGTTAAAAGTGCATGAAAATGGCCAATTTACTCACTCTGAGTTCTCAAAAAGGGTTTCTTCACCCAGGGAAGTGAAATAAATACCATTTGGAGGCATTTAATGTTTGAGCAAAAACGGCTGATTTTCGACAAAAGAGATAACACCCCCCCATTACGTCATGCTTCAGAAATGTGGAAAATGGTCCGTTTTTAAATGTTTTATTTTTGAACGTCAGTTCACATTTGTAGGTGGATCATCAGTGTTAGAGCTAAAATTAGCATGTTTAAAGTGATTTTCATGCTTCCAGGGGCTCGGGAAGTTAATTAAATACCATTTGGAGGCATTTAATGTTCGAGCAAAAACGGCTGATTTTCGACAAAAGAGATAACACCCCCCCATTACGTCATGCTTCAGAAATGTGGAAAATGGTCCGTTTTCAAATGTTTTATTTTCGAACGTCAGTTCACATTTGTAGGTGGATCATCAGTGTTAGAGCTAAAATTAGCATGTTTAAAGTGATTTTCATGCTTCCAGGGGCTCGGGAAGTGAAATAAATACCATTTGGAGGCATTTAATGTTCGAGCAAAAACGGCTGATTTTCGACAAAAGAGATAACACCCCCCCATTACGTCATGCTTCAGAAATGTGGAAAATGGTCCGTTTTCAAATGTTTTATTTTTGAACGTCAGTTCACATTTGTAGGTGGATCATCAGTGTTAGAGCTAAAATTAGCATGTTTAAAGTGATTTTCATGCTTCCAGGGGCTCGGGAAGTGAAATAAATACCATTTGGAGGCATTTAATTTTCGAGCAAAAACGGCTGATTTTCGACAAAAGAGATAACACCCCCCCATTACGTCATGCTTCAGAAATGTGGAAAATGGTCCGTTTTCAAATGTTTTATTTTTGAACGTCAGTTCACATTTGTAGGTGGATCATCAGTGTTAGAGCTAAAATTAGCATGTTTAAAGTGATTTTCATGCTTCCAGGGGCTCGGGAAGTGAAATAAATACCATTTGGAGGCATTTAATGTTCGAGCAAAAACGGCTGATTTTCGACAAAAGAGATAACACCCCCCCATTACGTCATGCTTCAGAAATGTGGAAAATGGTCCGTTTTCAAATGTTTTATTTTTGAACGTCAGTTCACATTTGTAGGTGGATCATCAGTGTTAGAGCTAAAATTAGCATGTTTAAAGTGATTTTCATGCTTCCAGGGGCTCGGGAAGTGAAATAAATACCATTTGGAGGCATTTAATGTTCGAGCAAAAACGGCTGATTTTCGACAAAAGAGATAACACCCCCCCATTACGTCATGCTTCAGAAATGTGGAAAATGGTCCGTTTTCAAATGTTTTATTTTTGAACGTCAGTTCACATTTGTAGGTGGATCATCAGTGTTAGAGCTAAAATTAGCATGTTTAAAGTGATTTTCATGCTTCCAGGGGCTCGGGAAGTTAATTAAATACCATTTGGAGGCATTTAATGTTCGAGCAAAAACGGCTGATTTTCGACAAAAGAGATAACACCCCCCCATTACGTCATGCTTCAGAAATGTGGAAAATGGTCCGTTTTCAAATGTTTTATTTTTGAACGTCAGTTCACATTTGTAGGTGGATCATCAGTGTTAGAGCTAAAATTAGCATGTTTAAAGTGATTTTCATGCTTCCAGGGGCCCAAAACACAAGATTTATGGAATGGTTAAAAGTGCATGAAAATGGCCAATTTACTCACTCTGAGTTCTCAAAAAGGGTTTCTTCACCCCGGGAAGTTAATTAAATACCATTTGGAGGCATTTAATGTTCGAGCAAAAACGGCTGATTTTCGACAAAAGAGATAACACCCCCCCATTACGTCATGCTTCAGAAATGTGGAAAATGGTCCGTTTTCAAATGTTTTATTTTTGAACGTCAGTTCACATTTGTAGGTGGATCATCAGTGTTAGAGCTAAAATTAGCATGTTTAAAGTGATTTTCATGCTTCCAGGGGCTCGGGAAGTTAATTAAATACCATTTGGAGGCATTTAATGTTCGAGCAAAAACGGCTGATTTTCGACAAAAGAGATAACACCCCCCCATTACGTCAAGCTTCAGAAATGTGGAAAATGGTCCGTTTTCAAATGTTTTATTTTTGAACGTCAGTTCACATTTGTAGGTGGATCATCAGTGTTAGAGCTAAAATTAGCATGTTTAAAGTGATTTTCATGCTTCCAGGGGCCCAAAACACAAGATTTATGGAATGGTTAAAAGTGCATGAAAATGGCCAATTTACTCACTCTGAGTTCTCAAAAAGGGTTTCTTCACCCCGGGAAGTTAATTAAATACCATTTGGAGGCATTTAATGTTCGAGCAAAAACGGCTGATTTTCGACCAAAGAGATAACACCCCCCCATTACGTCATGCTTCAGAAATGTGGAAAATGGTCCGTTTTCAAATGTTTTATTTTTGAACGTCAGTTCACATTTGTAGGTGGATCATCAGTGTTAGAGCTAAAATTAGCATGTTTAAATTGATTTTCATGCTTCCAGGGGCTCGGGAAGTTAATTAAATACCATTTGGAGGCATTTAATGTTCGAGCAAAAACGGCTGATTTTCGACAAAAGAGATAACACCCCCCCATTACGTCATGCTTCAGAAATGTGGAAAATGGTCCGTTTTCAAATGTTTTATTTTTGAACGTCAGTTCACATTTGTAGGTGGATCATCAGTGTTAGAGCTAAAATTAGCATGTTTAAAGTGATTTTCATGCTTCCAGGGGCTCGGGAAGTTAATTAAATACCATTTGGAGGCATTTAATGTTCGAGCAAAAACGGCTGATTTTCGACAAAAGAGATAACACCCCCCCATTACGTCATGCTTCAGAAATGTGGAAAATGGTCCGTTTTCAAATGTTTTATTTTTGAACGTCAGTTCACATTTGTAGGTGGATCATCAGTGTTAGAGCTAAAATTAGCATGTTTAAAGTGATTTTCATGCTTCCAGGGGCCCAAAACACAAGATTTATGGAATGGTTAAAAGTGCATGAAAATGGCCAATTTACTCACTCTGAGTTCTCAAAAAGGGTTTCTTCACCCCGGGAAGTGAAATAAATACCATTTGGAGGCATTTAATGTTCGAGCAAAAACGGCTGATTTTCGACAAAAGAGATAACACCCCCCCATTACGTCATGCTTCAGAAATGTGGAAAATGGTCCGTTTTCAAATGTTTTATTTTTGAACGTCAGTTCACATTTGTAGGTGGATCATCAGTGTTAGAGCTAAAATTAGCATGTTTAAAGTGATTTTCATGCTTCCAGGGGCTCGGGAAGTTAATTAAATACCATTTGGAGGCATTTAATGTTCGAGCAAAAACGGCTGATTTTCGACAAAAGAGATAACACCCCCCCATTACGTCATGCTTCAGAAATGTGGAAAATGGTCCGTTTTCAAATGTTTTATTTTCGAACGTCAGTTCACATTTGTAGGTGGATCATCAGTGTTAGAGCTAAAATTAGCATGTTTAAAGTGATTTTCATGCTTCCAGGGGCTCGGGAAGTGAAATAAATACCATTTGGAGGCATTTAATGTTCGAGCAAAAACGGCTGATTTTCGACAAAAGAGATAACACCCCCCCATTACGTCATGCTTCAGAAATGTGGAAAATGGTCCGTTTTCAAATGTTTTATTTTTGAACGTCAGTTCACATTTGTAGGTGGATCATCAGTGTTAGAGCTAAAATTAGCATGTTTAAAGTGATTTTCATGCTTCCAGGGGCTCGGGAAGTTAATTAAATACCATTTGGAGGCATTTAATGTTCGAGCAAAAACGGCTGATTTTCGACAAAAGAGATAACACCCCCCCATTACGTCATGCTTCAGGAATGTGGAAAATGGTCCGTTTTCAAATGTTTTATTTTTGAACGTCAGTTCACATTTGTAGGTGGATCATCAGTGTTAGAGCTAAAATTAGCATGTTTAAAGTGATTTTCATGCTTCCAGGGGCTCGGGAAGTTAATTAAATACCATTTGGAGGCATTTAATGTTCGAGCAAAAACGGCTGATTTTCGACAAAAGAGATAACACCCCCCCATTACGTCATGCTTCAGGAATGTGGAAAATGGTCCGTTTTCAAATGTTTTATTTTTGAACGTCAGTTCACATTTGTAGGTGGATCATCAGTGTTAGAGCTAAAATTAGCATGTTTAAAGTGATTTTCATGCTTCCAGGGGCTCGGGAAGTTAATTAAATACCATTTGGAGGCATTTAATGTTCGAGCAAAAACGGCTGATTTTCGACAAAAGAGATAACACCCCCCCATTACGTCATGCTTCAGAAATGTGGAAAATGGTCCGTTTTCAAATGTTTTATTTTTGAACGTCAGTTCACATTTGTAGGTGGATCATCAGTGTTAGAGCTAAAATTAGCATGTTTAAAGTGATTTTCATGCTTCCAGGGGCCCAAAACACAAGATTAATGGAATGGTTAAAAGTGCATGAAAATGGCCAATTTACTCACTCTGAGTTCTCAAAAAGGGTTTCTTCACCCCGGGAAGTGAAATAAATACCATTTGGAGGCATTTAATGTTCGAGCAAAAACGGCTGATTTTCGACAAAAGAGATAACACCCCCCCATTACGTCATGCTTCAGAAATGTGGAAAATGGTCCGTTTTCAAATGTTTTATTTTTGAACGTCAGTTCACATTTGTAGGTGGATCATCAGTGTTAGAGCTAAAATTAGCATGTTTAAAGTGATTTTCATGCTTCCAGGGGCCCAAAACACAAGATTTATGGAATGGTTAAAAGTGCATGAAAATGGCCAATTTACTCACTCTGAGTTCTCAAAAAGGGTTTCTTCACCCCGGGAAGTTAATTAAATACCATTTGGAGGCATTTAATGTTCGAGCAAAAACGGCTGATTTTCGACAAAAGAGATAACACCCCCCCCATTACGTCATGCTTCAGAAATGTGGAAAATGGTCCGTTTTCAAATGTTTTATTTTTGAACGTCAGTTCACATTTGTAGGTGGATCATCAGTGTTAGAGCTAAAATTAGCATGTTTAAAGTGATTTTCATGCTTCCAGGGGCTCGGGAAGTTAATTAAATACCATTTGGAGGCATTTAATGTTCGAGCAAAAACGGCTGATTTTCGACAAAAGAGATAACACCCCCCCATTACGTCATGCTTCAGAAATGTGGAAAATGGTCCGTTTTCAAATGTTTTATTTTTGAACGTCAGTTCACATTTGTAGGTGGATCATCAGTGTTAGAGCTAAAATTAGCATGTTTAAAGTGATTTTCATGCTTCCAGGGGCTCGGGAAGTGAAATAAAAACCATTTGGAGGCATTTAATGTTCGAGCAAAAACGGCTGATTTTCGACAAAAGAGATAACACCCCCCCATTACGTCATGCTTCAGAAATGTGGAAAATGGTCCGTTTTCAAATATTTTATTTTTGAACGTCAGTTCACATTTGTAGGTGGATCATCAGTGTTAGAGCTAAAATTAGCATGTTTAAAGTGATTTTCATGCTTCCAGGGGCTCGGGAAGTTAATTAAATACCATTTGGAGGCATTTAATGTTCGAGCAAAAACGGCTGATTTTCGACAAAAGAGATAACACCCCCCCATTACGTCATGCTTCAGAAATGTGGAAAATGGTCCGTTTTCAAATGTTTTATTTTTGAACGTCAGTTCACATTTGTAGGTGGATCATCAGTGTTAGAGCTAAAATTAGCATGTTTAAAGTGATTTTCATGCTTCCAGGGGCCCAAAACACAAGATTAATGGAATGGTTAAAAGTGCATGAAAATGGCCAATTTACTCACTCTGAGTTCTCAAAAAGGGTTTCTTCACCCCGGGAAGTGAAATAAATACCATTTGGAGGCATTTAATGTTTGAGCAAAAACGGCTGATTTTCGACAAAAGAGATAACACCCCCCCATTACGTCATGCTTCAGAAATGTGGAAAATGGTCCGTTTTTAAATGTTTTATTTTTGAACGTCAGTTCACATTTGTAGGTGGATCATCAGTGTTAGAGCTAAAATTAGCATGTTTAAAGTGATTTTCATGCTTCCAGGGGCTCGGGAAGTTAATTAAATACCATTTGGAGGCATTTAATGTTCGAGCAAAAACGGCTGATTTTCGACAAAAGAGATAACACCCCCCCATTACGTCATGCTTCAGAAATGTGGAAAATGGTCCGTTTTCAAATGTTTTATTTTTGAACGTCAGTTCACATTTGTAGGTGGATCATCAGTGTTAGAGCTAAAATTAGCATGTTTAAAGTGATTTTCATGCTTCCAGGGGCTCGGGAAGTGAAATAAATAACATTTGGAGGCATTTAATGTTCGAGCAAAAACGGCTGATTTTCGACAAAAGAGATAACACCCCCCCATTACGTCATGCTTCAGAAATGTGGAAAATGGTCCGTTTTCAAATGTTTTATTTTTGAACGTCAGTTCACATTTGTAGGTGGATCATCAGTGTTAGAGCTAAAATTAGCATGTTTAAAGTGATTTTCATGCTTCCAGGGGCCCAAAACACAAGATTAATGGAATGGTTAAAAGTGCATGAAAATGGCCAATTTACTCACTCTGAGTTCTCAAAAAGGGTTTCTTCACCCAGGGAAGTGAAATAAATACCATTTGGAGGCATTTAATGTTTGAGCAAAAACGGCTGATTTTCGACAAAAGAGATAACACCCCCCCATTACGTCATGCTTCAGAAATGTGGAAAATGGTCCGTTTTTAAATGTTTTATTTTTGAACGTCAGTTCACATTTGTAGGTGGATCATCAGTGTTAGAGCTAAAATTAGCATGTTTAAAGTGATTTTCATGCTTCCAGGGGCTCGGGAAGTTAATTAAATACCATTTGGAGGCATTTAATGTTCGAGCAAAAACGGCTGATTTTCGACAAAAGAGATAACACCCCCCCATTACGTCATGCTTCAGAAATGTGGAAAATGGTCCGTTTTCAAATGTTTTATTTTCGAACGTCAGTTCACATTTGTAGGTGGATCATCAGTGTTAGAGCTAAAATTAGCATGTTTAAAGTGATTTTCATGCTTCCAGGGGCTCGGGAAGTGAAATAAATACCATTTGGAGGCATTTAATGTTCGAGCAAAAACGGCTGATTTTCGACAAAAGAGATAACACCCCCCCATTACGTCATGCTTCAGAAATGTGGAAAATGGTCCGTTTTCAAATGTTTTATTTTTGAACGTCAGTTCACATTTGTAGGTGGATCATCAGTGTTAGAGCTAAAATTAGCATGTTTAAAGTGATTTTCATGCTTCCAGGGGCTCGGGAAGTGAAATAAATACCATTTGGAGGCATTTAATTTTCGAGCAAAAACGGCTGATTTTCGACAAAAGAGATAACACCCCCCCATTACGTCATGCTTCAGAAATGTGGAAAATGGTCCGTTTTCAAATGTTTTATTTTTGAACGTCAGTTCACATTTGTAGGTGGATCATCAGTGTTAGAGCTAAAATTAGCATGTTTAAAGTGATTTTCATGCTTCCAGGGGCTCGGGAAGTGAAATAAATACCATTTGGAGGCATTTAATGTTCGAGCAAAAACGGCTGATTTTCGACAAAAGAGATAACACCCCCCCATTACGTCATGCTTCAGAAATGTGGAAAATGGTCCGTTTTCAAATGTTTTATTTTTGAACGTCAGTTCACATTTGTAGGTGGATCATCAGTGTTAGAGCTAAAATTAGCATGTTTAAAGTGATTTTCATGCTTCCAGGGGCTCGGGAAGTGAAATAAATACCATTTGGAGGCATTTAATGTTCGAGCAAAAACGGCTGATTTTCGACAAAAGAGATAACACCCCCCCATTACGTCATGCTTCAGAAATGTGGAAAATGGTCCGTTTTCAAATGTTTTATTTTTGAACGTCAGTTCACATTTGTAGGTGGATCATCAGTGTTAGAGCTAAAATTAGCATGTTTAAAGTGATTTTCATGCTTCCAGGGGCTCGGGAAGTTAATTAAATACCATTTGGAGGCATTTAATGTTCGAGCAAAAACGGCTGATTTTCGACAAAAGAGATAACACCCCCCCATTACGTCATGCTTCAGAAATGTGGAAAATGGTCCGTTTTCAAATGTTTTATTTTTGAACGTCAGTTCACATTTGTAGGTGGATCATCAGTGTTAGAGCTAAAATTAGCATGTTTAAAGTGATTTTCATGCTTCCAGGGGCTCGGGAAGTTAATTAAATAGCATTTGGAGGCATTTAATGTTTGAGCAAAAACGGCTGATTTTCGACAAAAGAGATAACACCCCCCCATTACGTCATGCTTCAGAAATGTGGAAAATGGTCCGTTTTCAAATGTTTTATTATTGAACGTCAGTTCACATTTGTAGGTGGATCATCAGTGTTAGACCTAAAATTAGCATGTTTAAAGTGATTTTCATGCTTCCAGGGGCCCAAAACACAAGATTTATGGAATGGTTAAAAGTGCATGAAAATGGCCAATTTACTCACTCTGAGTTCTCAAAAAGGGTTTCTTCACCCCGGGAAGTTAATTAAATACCATTTGGAGGCATTTAATGTTCGAGCAAAAACGGCTGATTTTCGACAAAAGAGATAACACCCCCCATTACGTCATGCTTCAGAAATGTGGAAAATGGTCCGTTTTCAAATGTTTTATTTTTGAACGTCAGTTCACATTTGTAGGTGGATCATCAGTGTTAGAGCTAAAATTAGCATGTTTAAAGTGATTTTCATGCTTCCAGGGGCTCGGGAAGTGAAATAAATACCATTTGGAGGCTTTTAATGTTCGAGCAAAAACGGCTGATTTTCGACAAAAGAGATAACACCCCCCCATTACGTCATGCTTCAGAAATGTGGAAAATGGTCCGTTTTCAAATGTTTTATTTTTGAACGTCAGTTCACATTTGTAGGTGGATCATCAGTGTTAGAGCTAAAATTAGCATGTTTAAAGTGATTTTCATGCTTCCAGGGGCTCGGGAAGTTAATTAAATACCATTTGGAGGCATTTAATGTTCGAGCAAAAACGGCTGATTTTCGACAAAAGAGATAACACCCCCCCATTACGTCATGCTTCAGAAATGTGGAAAATGGTCCGTTTTCAAATGTTTTATTTTTGAACGTCAGTTCACATTTGTAGGTGGATCATCAGTGTTAGAGCTAAAATTAGCATGTTTAAAGTGATTTTCATGCTTCCAGGGGCCCAAAACACAAGATTTATGGAATGGTTAAAAGTGCATGAAAATGGCCAATTTACTCACTCTGAGTTCTCAAAAAGGGTTTCTTCACCCCGGGAAGTTAATTAAATACCATTTGGAGGCATTTAATGTTCGAGCAAAAACGGCTGATTTTCGACAAAAGAGATAACACCCCCCCATTACGTCATGCTTCAGAAATGTGGAAAATGGTCCGTTTTCAAATGTTTTATTTTTGAACGTCAGTTCACATTTGTAGGTGGATCATCAGTGTTAGAGCTAAAATTAGCATGTTTAAAGTGATTTTCATGCTTCCAGGGGCTCGGGAAGTTAATTAAATACCATTTGGAGGCATTTAATGTTCGAGCAAAAACGGCTGATTTTCGACAAAAGAGATAACACCCCCCCATTACGTCAAGCTTCAGAAATGTGGAAAATGGTCCGTTTTCAAATGTTTTATTTTTGAACGTCAGTTCACATTTGTAGGTGGATCATCAGTGTTAGAGCTAAAATTAGCATGTTTAAAGTGATTTTCATGCTTCCAGGGGCCCAAAACACAAGATTTATGGAATGGTTAAAAGTGCATGAAAATGGCCAATTTACTCACTCTGAGTTCTCAAAAAGGGTTTCTTCACCCCGGGAAGTTAATTAAATACCATTTGGAGGCATTTAATGTTCGAGCAAAAACGGCTGATTTTCGACCAAAGAGATAACACCCCCCCATTACGTCATGCTTCAGAAATGTGGAAAATGGTCCGTTTTCAAATGTTTTATTTTTGAACGTCAGTTCACATTTGTAGGTGGATCATCAGTGTTAGAGCTAAAATTAGCATGTTTAAATTGATTTTCATGCTTCCAGGGGCTCGGGAAGTTAATTAAATACCATTTGGAGGCATTTAATGTTCGAGCAAAAACGGCTGATTTTCGACAAAAGAGATAACACCCCCCCATTACGTCATGCTTCAGAAATGTGGAAAATGGTCCGTTTTCAAATGTTTTATTTTTGAACGTCAGTTCACATTTGTAGGTGGATCATCAGTGTTAGAGCTAAAATTAGCATGTTTAAAGTGATTTTCATGCTTCCAGGGGCTCGGGAAGTTAATTAAATACCATTTGGAGGCATTTAATGTTCGAGCAAAAACGGCTGATTTTCGACAAAAGAGATAACACCCCCCCATTACGTCATGCTTCAGAAATGTGGAAAATGGTCCGTTTTCAAATGTTTTATTTTTGAACGTCAGTTCACATTTGTAGGTGGATCATCAGTGTTAGAGCTAAAATTAGCATGTTTAAAGTGATTTTCATGCTTCCAGGGGCCCAAAACACAAGATTTATGGAATGGTTAAAAGTGCATGAAAATGGCCAATTTACTCACTCTGAGTTCTCAAAAAGGGTTTCTTCACCCCGGGAAGTGAAATAAATACCATTTGGAGGCATTTAATGTTCGAGCAAAAACGGCTGATTTTCGACAAAAGAGATAACACCCCCCCATTACGTCATGCTTCAGAAATGTGGAAAATGGTCCGTTTTCAAATGTTTTATTTTTGAACGTCAGTTCACATTTGTAGGTGGATCATCAGTGTTAGAGCTAAAATTAGCATGTTTAAAGTGATTTTCATGCTTCCAGGGGCTCGGGAAGTTAATTAAATACCATTTGGAGGCATTTAATGTTCGAGCAAAAACGGCTGATTTTCGACAAAAGAGATAACACCCCCCCATTACGTCATGCTTCAGAAATGTGGAAAATGGTCCATTTTCAAATGTTTTATTTTTGAACGTCAGTTCACATTTGTAGGTGGATCATCAGTGTTAGAGCTAAAATTAGCATGTTTAAAGTGATTTTCATGCTTCCAGGGGCTCGGGAAGTGAAATAAAAACCATTTGGAGGCATTTAATGTTCGAGCAAAAACGGCTGATTTTCGACAAAAGAGATAACACCCCCCCCATTACGTCATGCTTCAGAAATGTGGAAAATGGTCCGTTTTCAAATGTTTTATTTTTGAACGTCAGTTCACATTTGTAGGTGGATCATCAGTGTTAGAGCTAAAATTAGCATGTTTAAAGTGATTTTCATGCTTTCAGGGGCCCAAAACACAAGATTAATGGAATGGTTAAAAGTGCATGAAAATGGCCAATTTACTCACTCTGAGTTCTCAAAAAGGGTTTCTTCACCCCGGGAAGTTAATTAAATACCATTTGGAGGCATTTAATGTTCGAGCAAAAACGGCTGATTTTCGACAAAAGAGATAACACCCCCCCATTACGTCATGCTTCAGAAATGTGGAAAATGGTCCGTTTTCAAATGTTTTATTTTTGAACGTCAGTTCACATTTGTAGGTGGATCATCAGTGTTAGAGCTAAAATTAGCATGTTTAAAGTGATTTTCATGCTTCCAGGGGCTCGGGAAGTTAATTAAATACCATTTGGAGGCATTTAATGTTCGAGCAAAAACGGCTGATTTTCGACAAAAGAGATAACACCCCCCCATTACGTCATGCTTCAGAAATGTGGAAAATGGTCCGTTTTCAAATGTTTTATTTTTGAACGTCAGTTCACATTTGTAGGTGGATCATCAGTGTTAGAGCTAAAATTAGCATGTTTAAAGTGATTTTCATGCTTCCAGGGGCTCGGGAAGTGAAATAAAAACCATTTGGAGGCATTTAATGTTCGAGCAAAAACGGCTGATTTTCGACAAAAGAGATAACACCCCCCCATTACGTCATGCTTCAGAAATGTGGAAAATGGTCCGTTTTCAAATGTTTTATTTTTGAACGTCAGTTCACATTTGTAGGTGGATCATCAGTGTTAGAGCTAAAATTAGCATGTTTAAAGTGATTTTCATGCTTCCAGGGGCTCGGGAAGTTAATTAAATACCATTTGGAGGCATTTAATGTTCGAGCAAAAACGGCTGATTTTCGACAAAAGAGATAACACCCCCCCATTACGTCATGCTTCAGAAATGTGGAAAATGGTCCGTTTTCAAATGTTTTATTTTTGAACGTCAGTTCACATTTGTAGGTGGATCATCAGTGTTAGAGCTAAAATTAGCATGTTTAAAGTGATTTTCATGCTTCCAGGGGCCCAAAACACAAGATTAATGGAATGGTTAAAAGTGCATGAAAATGGCCAATTTACTCACTCTGAGTTCTCAAAAAGGGTTTCTTCACCCCGGGAAGTGAAATAAATACCATTTGGAGGCATTTAATGTTCGAGCAAAAACGGCTGATTTTCGACAAAAGAGATAACACCCCCCCATTACGTCATGCTTCAGAAATGTGGAAAATGGTCCGTTTTCAAATGTTTTATTTTTGAACGTCAGTTCACATTTGTAGGTGGATCATCAGTGTTAGAGCTAAAATTAGCATGTTTAAAGTGATTTTCATGCTTCCAGGGGCCCAAAACACAAGATTTATGGAATGGTTAAAAGTGCATGAAAATGGCCAATTTACTCACTCTGAGTTCTCAAAAAGGGTTTCTTTACCCTGGGAAGTGAAATAAATACCATTTGGAGGCATTTAATGTTCGAGCAACAACGGCTGATTTTCGACAAAAGAGATAACACCCCCCCATTACGTCATGCTTCAGAAATGTGGAAAATGGTCCGTTTTCAAATGTTTTATTTTTGAACGTCAGTTCACATTTGTAGGTGGATCATCAGTGTTAGAGCTAAAATTAGCATGTTTAAAGTGATTTTCATGCTTCCAGGGACTCGGGAAGTTAATTAAATACCATTTGGAGGCATTTAATGTTCGAGCAAAAACGGCTGATTTTCGACAAAAGAGATAACACCCCCCCATTACGTCATGCTTCAGAAATGTGGAAAATGGTCCGTTTTCAAATGTTTTATTTTTGAACGTCAGTTCACATTTGTAGGTGGATCATCAGTGTTAGAGCTAAAATTAGCATGTTTAAAGTGATTTTCATGCTTCCAGGGGCTCGGGAAGTGAAATAAATACCATTTGGAGGCATTTAATGTTCGAGCAAAAACGGCTGATTTTCGACAAAAGAGATAACACCCCCCCATTACGTCATGCTTCAGAAATGTGGAAAATGGTCCGTTTTCAAATGTTTTATTTTTGAACGTCAGTTCACATTTGTAGGTGGATCATCAGTGTTAGAGCTAAAATTAGCATGTTTAAAGTGATTTTCATGCTTCCAGGGGCCCAAAACACAAGATTTATGGAATGGTTAAAAGTGCATGAAAATGGCCAATTTACTCACTCTGAGTTCTCAAAAAGGGTTTCTTCACCCCGGGAAGTGAAATAAATACCATTTGGAGGCATTTAATGTTCGAGCAAAAACGGCTGATTTTTGACAAAAGAGATAACACCCCCCCATTACCTCATGCTTCAGAAATGTGGGAAATGGTCTGTTTTCAAATGTTTTATTTTTGAACGTCAGTTCACATTTGTAGGTGGATCATCAGTGTTAGAGCTAAAATTAGCATGTTTAAAGTGATTTTCATGCTTCCAGGGGCTCGGGAAGTTAATTAAATACCATTTGGAGGCATTTAATGTTCGAGCAAAAACGGCTGATTTTCGACAAAAGAGATAACACCCCCCCATTACGTCATGCTTCAGAAATGTGGAAAATGGTCCGTTTTCAAATGTTTTATTTTTGAACGTCAGTTCACATTTGTAGGTGGATCATCAGTGTTAGAGCTAAAATTAGCATGTTTAAAGTGATTTTCATGCTTCCAGGGGCTCGGGAAGTTAATTAAATACCATTTGGAGGCATTTAATGTTCGAGCAAAAACGGCTGATTTTCGACAAAAGAGATAACACCCCCCCATTACGTCATGCTTCAGAAATGTGGAAAATGGTCCGTTTTCAAATGTTTTATTTTTGAACGTCAGTTCACATTTGTAGGTGGATCATCAGTGTTAGAGCTAAAATTAGCATGTTTAAAGTGATTTTCATGCTTCCAGTGGCCCAAAACACAAGATTAATGGAATGGTTAAAAGTGCATGAAAATGGCCAATTTACTCACTCTGAGTTCTCAAAAAGGGTTTCTTTACCCCGGGAAGTGAAATAAATACCATTTGGAGGCATTTAATGTTCGAGCAAAAACGGCCGATTTTCGACAAAAGAGATAACACCCCCCATTACGTCATGCTTCAGAAATGTGGAAAATGGTCCGTTTTCAAATGTTTTATTTTTGAACGTCTGTTCACATTTGTAGGTGGATCATCAGTGTTAGAGCTAAAATTAGCATGTTTAAAGTGATTTTCATGCTTCCAGGGGCTCGGGAAGTTAATTAAATACCATTTGGAGGCATTTAATGTTCGAGCAAAAACGGCTGATTTTCGACAAAAGAGATAACACCCCCCCATTACGTCATGCTTCAGAAATGTGGAAAATGGTCCGTTTTCAAATGTTTTATTTTTGAACGTCAGTTCACATTTGTAGGTGGATCATCAGTGTTAGAGCTAAAATTAGCATGTTTAAAGTGATTTTCATGCTTCCAGGGGCTCGGGAAGTGAAATAAATACCATTTGGAGGCATTTAATGTTCGAACAAAAACGGCTGATTTTCGACAAAAGAGATAACAACCCCCCATTACGTCATGCTTCAGAAATGTGGAAAATGGTCCGTTTTCAAATGTTTTATTTTTGAACGTCAGTTCACATTTGTAGGTGGATCATCAGTGTTAGAGCTAAAATTAGCATGTTTAAAGTGATTTTCATGCTTCCAGGGGCTCGGGAAGTTAATTAAATACCATTTGGAGTCATTTAATGTTCGAGCAAAAACGGCTGATTTTCCACAAAAGAGATAACACCCCCCCATTACGTCATGCTTCAGAAATGTGGAAAATGGTCCGTTTTCAAATGTTTTATTTTTGAACGTCAGTTCACATTTGTAGGTGGATCATCAGTGTTAGAGCTAAAATTAGCATGTTTAAAGTGATTTTCATGCTTCCAGGGGCCCAAAACACAAGATTAATGGAATGGTTAAAAGTGCATGAAAATGGCCAATTTACTCACTCTGAGTTCTCAAAAAGGGTTTCTTCACCCCGGGAAGATAATTAAATACCATTTGGAGGCATTTAATGTTCGAGCAAAAACGGCTGATTTTCGACAAAAGAGATAACACCCCCCATTACGTCATGCTTCAGAAATGTGGAAAATGGTCCGTTTTCAAATGTTTTATTTTTGAACGTCAGTTCACATTTGTAGGTGGATCATCAGTGTTAGAGCTAAAATTAGCATGTTTAAAGTGATTTTCATGCTTCCAGGGGCTCGGGAAGTGAAATAAATACCATTTGGAGGCATTTAATGTTCGAGCAAAAACGGCTGATTTTCGACAAAAGAGATAACACCCCCCCATTACGTCATGCTTCAGAAATGTGGAAAATGGTCCGTTTTCAAATGTTTTATTTTTGAACGTCAGTTCACATTTGTAGGTGGATCATCAGTGTTAGAGCTAAAATTAGCATGTTTAAAGTGATTTTCATGCTTCCAGGGGCCCAAAACACAAGATTTATGGAATGGTTAAAGGTGCATGAAAATGGCCAATTTACTCACTCTGAGTTCTCAAAAAGGGTTTCTTCACCCCGGGAAGTTAATTAAATACCATTTGGAGGCATTTAATGTTCGAGCAAAAACGGCTGATTTTCGACAAAAGAGATAACACCCCCCCATTACGTCATGCTTCAGAAATGTGGAAAATGGTCCGTTTTCAAATGTTTTATTTTTGAACGTCAGTTCACATTTGTAGGTGGATCATCAGTGTTAGAGCTAAAATTAGCATGTTTAAAGTGATTTTCATGCTTCCAGGGGCTCGGGAAGTTAATTAAATAGCATTTGGAGGCATTTAATGTTCGAGCAAAAACGGCTGATTTTCGACAAAAGAGATAACACCCCCCCATTACGTCATGCTTCAGAAATGTGGAAAATGGTCCGTTTTCAAATGTTTTATTTTTGAACGTCAGTTCACATTTGTAGGTGGATCATCAGTGTTAGAGCTAAAATTAGCATGTTTAAAGTGATTTTCATGCTTCCAGGGGCTCGGGAAGTTAATTAAATACCATTTGGAGGCATTTAATGTTCGAGCAAAAACGGCTGATTTTCGACAAAAGAGATAACACCCCCCCATTACGTCATGCTTCAGAAATGTGGAAAATGGTCCGTTTTCAAATGTTTTATTTTTGAACGTCAGTTCACATTTGTAGGTGGATCATCAGTGTTAGAGCTAAAATTAGCATGTTTAAAGTGATTTTCATGCTTCCAGGGGCCCAAAACACAAGATTTATGGAATGGTTAAAAGTGCATGAAAATGGCCAATTTACTCACTCTGAGTTCTCAAAAAGGGTTTCTTCACCCCGGGAAGTGAAATAAATACCATTTGGAGGCATTTAATGTTCGAGCAAAAACGGCTGATTTTCGACAAAAGAGATAACACCCCCCCATTACGTCATGCTTCAGAAATGTGGAAAATGGTCCGTTTTCAAATGTTTTATTTTTGAACGTCAGTTCACATTTGTAGGTGGATCATCAGTGTTAGAGCTAAAATTAGCATGTTTAAAGTGATTTTCATGCTTCCAGGGGCTCGGGAAGTTAATTAAATACCATTTGGAGGCATTTAATGTTCGAGCAAAAACGGCTGATTTTCGACAAAAGAGATAACACCCCCCCATTACGTCATGCTTCAGAAATGTGGAAAATGGTCCATTTTCAAATGTTTTATTTTTGAACGTCAGTTCACATTTGTAGGTGGATCATCAGTGTTAGAGCTAAAATTAGCATGTTTAAAGTGATTTTCATGCTTCCAGGGGCTCGGGAAGTGAAATAAAAACCATTTGGAGGCATTTAATGTTCGAGCAAAAACGGCTGATTTTCGACAAAAGAGATAACACCCCCCCCATTACGTCATGCTTCAGAAATGTGGAAAATGGTCCGTTTTCAAATGTTTTATTTTTGAACGTCAGTTCACATTTGTAGGTGGATCATCAGTGTTAGAGCTAAAATTAGCATGTTTAAAGTGATTTTCATGCTTTCAGGGGCCCAAAACACAAGATTAATGGAATGGTTAAAAGTGCATGAAAATGGCCAATTTACTCACTCTGAGTTCTCAAAAAGGGTTTCTTCACCCCGGGAAGTTAATTAAATACCATTTGGAGGCATTTAATGTTCGAGCAAAAACGGCTGATTTTCGACAAAAGAGATAACACCCCCCCATTACGTCATGCTTCAGAAATGTGGAAAATGGTCCGTTTTCAAATGTTTTATTTTTGAACGTCAGTTCACATTTGTAGGTGGATCATCAGTGTTAGAGCTAAAATTAGCATGTTTAAAGTGATTTTCATGCTTCCAGGGGCTCGGGAAGTTAATTAAATACCATTTGGAGGCATTTAATGTTCGAGCAAAAACGGCTGATTTTCGACAAAAGAGATAACACCCCCCCATTACGTCATGCTTCAGAAATGTGGAAAATGGTCCGTTTTCAAATGTTTTATTTTTGAACGTCAGTTCACATTTGTAGGTGGATCATCAGTGTTAGAGCTAAAATTAGCATGTTTAAAGTGATTTTCATGCTTCCAGGGGCTCGGGAAGTGAAATAAAAACCATTTGGAGGCATTTAATGTTCGAGCAAAAACGGCTGATTTTCGACAAAAGAGATAACACCCCCCCATTACGTCATGCTTCAGAAATGTGGAAAATGGTCCGTTTTCAAATGTTTTATTTTTGAACGTCAGTTCACATTTGTAGGTGGATCATCAGTGTTAGAGCTAAAATTAGCATGTTTAAAGTGATTTTCATGCTTCCAGGGGCTCGGGAAGTTAATTAAATACCATTTGGAGGCATTTAATGTTCGAGCAAAAACGGCTGATTTTCGACAAAAGAGATAACACCCCCCCATTACGTCATGCTTCAGAAATGTGGAAAATGGTCCGTTTTCAAATGTTTTATTTTTGAACGTCAGTTCACATTTGTAGGTGGATCATCAGTGTTAGAGCTAAAATTAGCATGTTTAAAGTGATTTTCATGCTTCCAGGGGCCCAAAACACAAGATTAATGGAATGGTTAAAAGTGCATGAAAATGGCCAATTTACTCACTCTGAGTTCTCAAAAAGGGTTTCTTCACCCCGGGAAGTGAAATAAATACCATTTGGAGGCATTTAATGTTCGAGCAAAAACGGCTGATTTTCGACAAAAGAGATAACACCCCCCCATTACGTCATGCTTCAGAAATGTGGAAAATGGTCCGTTTTCAAATGTTTTATTTTTGAACGTCAGTTCACATTTGTAGGTGGATCATCAGTGTTAGAGCTAAAATTAGCATGTTTAAAGTGATTTTCATGCTTCCAGGGGCCCAAAACACAAGATTTATGGAATGGTTAAAAGTGCATGAAAATGGCCAATTTACTCACTCTGAGTTCTCAAAAAGGGTTTCTTTACCCTGGGAAGTGAAATAAATACCATTTGGAGGCATTTAATGTTCGAGCAACAACGGCTGATTTTCGACAAAAGAGATAACACCCCCCCATTACGTCATGCTTCAGAAATGTGGAAAATGGTCCGTTTTCAAATGTTTTATTTTTGAACGTCAGTTCACATTTGTAGGTGGATCATCAGTGTTAGAGCTAAAATTAGCATGTTTAAAGTGATTTTCATGCTTCCAGGGACTCGGGAAGTTAATTAAATACCATTTGGAGGCATTTAATGTTCGAGCAAAAACGGCTGATTTTCGACAAAAGAGATAACACCCCCCCATTACGTCATGCTTCAGAAATGTGGAAAATGGTCCGTTTTCAAATGTTTTATTTTTGAACGTCAGTTCACATTTGTAGGTGGATCATCAGTGTTAGAGCTAAAATTAGCATGTTTAAAGTGATTTTCATGCTTCCAGGGGCTCGGGAAGTGAAATAAATACCATTTGGAGGCATTTAATGTTCGAGCAAAAACGGCTGATTTTCGACAAAAGAGATAACACCCCCCCATTACGTCATGCTTCAGAAATGTGGAAAATGGTCCGTTTTCAAATGTTTTATTTTTGAACGTCAGTTCACATTTGTAGGTGGATCATCAGTGTTAGAGCTAAAATTAGCATGTTTAAAGTGATTTTCATGCTTCCAGGGGCCCAAAACACAAGATTTATGGAATGGTTAAAAGTGCATGAAAATGGCCAATTTACTCACTCTGAGTTCTCAAAAAGGGTTTCTTCACCCCGGGAAGTGAAATAAATACCATTTGGAGGCATTTAATGTTCGAGCAAAAACGGCTGATTTTTGACAAAAGAGATAACACCCCCCCATTACCTCATGCTTCAGAAATGTGGGAAATGGTCTGTTTTCAAATGTTTTATTTTTGAACGTCAGTTCACATTTGTAGGTGGATCATCAGTGTTAGAGCTAAAATTAGCATGTTTAAAGTGATTTTCATGCTTCCAGGGGCTCGGGAAGTTAATTAAATACCATTTGGAGGCATTTAATGTTCGAGCAAAAACGGCTGATTTTCGACAAAAGAGATAACACCCCCCCATTACGTCATGCTTCAGAAATGTGGAAAATGGTCCGTTTTCAAATGTTTTATTTTTGAACGTCAGTTCACATTTGTAGGTGGATCATCAGTGTTAGAGCTAAAATTAGCATGTTTAAAGTGATTTTCATGCTTCCAGGGGCTCGGGAAGTTAATTAAATACCATTTGGAGGCATTTAATGTTCGAGCAAAAACGGCTGATTTTCGACAAAAGAGATAACACCCCCCCATTACGTCATGCTTCAGAAATGTGGAAAATGGTCCGTTTTCAAATGTTTTATTTTTGAACGTCAGTTCACATTTGTAGGTGGATCATCAGTGTTAGAGCTAAAATTAGCATGTTTAAAGTGATTTTCATGCTTCCAGTGGCCCAAAACACAAGATTAATGGAATGGTTAAAAGTGCATGAAAATGGCCAATTTACTCACTCTGAGTTCTCAAAAAGGGTTTCTTTACCCCGGGAAGTGAAATAAATACCATTTGGAGGCATTTAATGTTCGAGCAAAAACGGCCGATTTTCGACAAAAGAGATAACACCCCCCATTACGTCATGCTTCAGAAATGTGGAAAATGGTCCGTTTTCAAATGTTTTATTTTTGAACGTCTGTTCACATTTGTAGGTGGATCATCAGTGTTAGAGCTAAAATTAGCATGTTTAAAGTGATTTTCATGCTTCCAGGGGCTCGGGAAGTTAATTAAATACCATTTGGAGGCATTTAATGTTCGAGCAAAAACGGCTGATTTTCGACAAAAGAGATAACACCCCCCCATTACGTCATGCTTCAGAAATGTGGAAAATGGTCCGTTTTCAAATGTTTTATTTTTGAACGTCAGTTCACATTTGTAGGTGGATCATCAGTGTTAGAGCTAAAATTAGCATGTTTAAAGTGATTTTCATGCTTCCAGGGGCTCGGGAAGTGAAATAAATACCATTTGGAGGCATTTAATGTTCGAACAAAAACGGCTGATTTTCGACAAAAGAGATAACAACCCCCCATTACGTCATGCTTCAGAAATGTGGAAAATGGTCCGTTTTCAAATGTTTTATTTTTGAACGTCAGTTCACATTTGTAGGTGGATCATCAGTGTTAGAGCTAAAATTAGCATGTTTAAAGTGATTTTCATGCTTCCAGGGGCTCGGGAAGTTAATTAAATACCATTTGGAGTCATTTAATGTTCGAGCAAAAACGGCTGATTTTCCACAAAAGAGATAACACCCCCCCATTACGTCATGCTTCAGAAATGTGGAAAATGGTCCGTTTTCAAATGTTTTATTTTTGAACGTCAGTTCACATTTGTAGGTGGATCATCAGTGTTAGAGCTAAAATTAGCATGTTTAAAGTGATTTTCATGCTTCCAGGGGCCCAAAACACAAGATTAATGGAATGGTTAAAAGTGCATGAAAATGGCCAATTTACTCACTCTGAGTTCTCAAAAAGGGTTTCTTCACCCCGGGAAGATAATTAAATACCATTTGGAGGCATTTAATGTTCGAGCAAAAACGGCTGATTTTCGACAAAAGAGATAACACCCCCCATTACGTCATGCTTCAGAAATGTGGAAAATGGTCCGTTTTCAAATGTTTTATTTTTGAACGTCAGTTCACATTTGTAGGTGGATCATCAGTGTTAGAGCTAAAATTAGCATGTTTAAAGTGATTTTCATGCTTCCAGGGGCTCGGGAAGTGAAATAAATACCATTTGGAGGCATTTAATGTTCGAGCAAAAACGGCTGATTTTCGACAAAAGAGATAACACCCCCCCATTACGTCATGCTTCAGAAATGTGGAAAATGGTCCGTTTTCAAATGTTTTATTTTTGAACGTCAGTTCACATTTGTAGGTGGATCATCAGTGTTAGAGCTAAAATTAGCATGTTTAAAGTGATTTTCATGCTTCCAGGGGCCCAAAACACAAGATTTATGGAATGGTTAAAGGTGCATGAAAATGGCCAATTTACTCACTCTGAGTTCTCAAAAAGGGTTTCTTCACCCCGGGAAGTTAATTAAATACCATTTGGAGGCATTTAATGTTCGAGCAAAAACGGCTGATTTTCGACAAAAGAGATAACACCCCCCCATTACGTCATGCTTCAGAAATGTGGAAAATGGTCCGTTTTCAAATGTTTTATTTTTGAACGTCAGTTCACATTTGTAGGTGGATCATCAGTGTTAGAGCTAAAATTAGCATGTTTAAAGTGATTTTCATGCTTCCAGGGGCTCGGGAAGTTAATTAAATAGCATTTGGAGGCATTTAATGTTCGAGCAAAAACGGCTGATTTTCGACAAAAGAGATAACACCCCCCCATTACGTCATGCTTCAGAAATGTGGAAAATGGTCCGTTTTCAAATGTTTTATTTTTGAACGTCAGTTCACATTTGTAGGTGGATCATCAGTGTTAGAGCTAAAATTAGCATGTTTAAAGTGGTTTTCATGCTTCCAGGGGCCCAAAACACAAGATTTATGGAATGGTTAAAAGTGCATGAAAATGGCCAATTTACTCACTCTGAGTTCTCAAAAAGGGTTTCTTCACCCCGGGAAGTTAATTAAATACCATTTGGAGGCATTTAATGTTCGAGCAAAAACGGCTGATTTTCGACAAAAGAGATAACACCCCCCCATTACGTCATGCTTCAGAAATGTGGAAAATGGTCCGTTTTCAAATGTTTTATTTTTGAACGTCAGTTCACATTTGTAGGTGGATCATCAGTGTTAGAGCTAAAATTAGCATGTTTAAAGTGATTTTCATGCTTCCAGGGGCTCGGGAAGTTAATTAAATACCATTTGGAGGCATTTAATGTTCGAGCAAAAACGGCTGATTTTCGACAAAAGAGATAACACCCCCCCATTACGTCATGCTTCAGAAATGTGGAAAATGGTCCGTTTTCAAATGTTTTATTTTTGAACGTCAGTTCACATTTGTAGGTGGATCATCAGTGTTAGAGCTAAAATTAGCATGTTTAAAGTGATTTTCATGCTTCCAGGGGCTCGGGAAGTGAAATAAAAACCATTTGGAGGCATTTAATGTTCGAGCAAAAACGGCTGATTTTCGACAAAAGAGATAACACCCCCCCATTACGTCATGCTTCAGAAATGTGGAAAATGGTCCGTTTTCAAATGTTTTATTTTTGAACGTCAGTTCACATTTGTAGGTGGATCATCAGTGTTAGAGCTAAAATTAGCATGTTTAAAGTGATTTTCATGCTTCCAGGGGCTCGGGAAGTTAATTAAATACCATTTGGAGGCATTTAATGTTCGAGCAAAAACGGCTGATTTTCGACAAAAGAGATAACACCCCCCCATTACGTCATGCTTCAGAAATGTGGAAAATGGTCCGTTTTCAAATGTTTTATTTTTGAACGTCAGTTCACATTTGTAGGTGGATCATCAGTGTTAGAGCTAAAATTAGCATGTTTAAAGTGATTTTCATGCTTCCAGGGGCCCAAAACACAAGATTAATGGAATGGTTAAAAGTGCATGAAAATGGCCAATTTACTCACTCTGAGTTCTCAAAAAGGGTTTCTTCACCCCGGGAAGTGAAATAAATACCATTTGGAGGCATTTAATGTTCGAGCAAAAACGGCTGATTTTCGACAAAAGAGATAACACCCCCCCATTACGTCATGCTTCAGAAATGTGGAAAATGGTCCGTTTTCAAATGTTTTATTTTTGAACGTCAGTTCACATTTGTAGGTGGATCATCAGTGTTAGAGCTAAAATTAGCATGTTTAAAGTGATTTTCATGCTTCCAGGGGCCCAAAACACAAGATTTATGGAATGGTTAAAAGTGCATGAAAATGGCCAATTTACTCACTCTGAGTTCTCAAAAAGGGTTTCTTCACCCCGGGAAGTTAATTAAATACCATTTGGAGGCATTTAATGTTCGAGCAAAAACGGCTGATTTTCGACAAAAGAGATAACACCCCCCCATTACGTCATGCTTCAGAAATGTGGAAAATGGTCCGTTTTCAAATGTTTTATTTTTGAACGTCAGTTCACATTTGTAGGTGGATCATCAGTGTTAGAGCTAAAATTAGCATGTTTAAAGTGATTTTCATGCTTCCAGGGGCTCGGGAAGTTAATTAAATACCATTTGGAGGCATTTAATGTTCGAGCAAAAACGGCTGATTTTCGACAAAAGAGATAACACCCCCCCATTACGTCATGCTTCAGAAATGTGGAAAATGGTCCGTTTTCAAATGTTTTATTTTTGAACGTCAGTTCACATTTGTAGGTGGATCATCAGTGTTAGAGCTAAAATTAGCATGTTTAAAGTGATTTTAATGCTTCCAGGGGCTCGGGAAGTGAAATAAAAACCATTTGGAGGCATTTAATGTTCGAGCAAAAACGGCTGATTTTCGACAAAAGAGATAACACCCCCCCATTACGTCATGCTTCAGAAATGTGGAAAATGGTCCGTTTTCAAATGTTTTATTTTTGAACGTCAGTTCACATTTGTAGGTGGATCATCAGTGTTAGAGCTAAAATTAGCATGTTTAAAGTGATTTTCATGCTTCCAGGGGCTCGGGAAGTTAATTAAATACCATTTGGAGGCATTTAATGTTCGAGCAAAAACGGCTGATTTTCAACAAAAGAGATAACACCCCCCCATTACGTCATGCTTCAGAAATGTGGAAAATGGTCCGTTTTCAAATGTTTTATTTTTGAACGTCAGTTCACATTTGTAGGTGGATCATCAGTGTTAGAGCTAAAATTAGCATGTTTAAAGTGATTTTCATGCTTCCAGGGGCCCAAAACACAAGATTAATGGAATGGTTAAAAGTGCATGAAAATGGCCAATTTACTCACTCTGAGTTCTCAAAAAGGGTTTCTTCACCCCGGGAAGTGAAATAAATACCATTTGGAGGCATTTAATGTTTGAGCAAAAACGGCTGATTTTCGACAAAAGAGATAACACCCCCCCATTACGTCATGCTTCAGAAATGTGGAAAATGGTCAGTTTTTAAATGTTTTATTTTTGAACGTCAGTTCACATTTGTAGGTGGATCATCAGTGTTAGAGCTAAAATTAGCATGTTTAAAGTGATTTTCATGCTTCCAGGGGCTCGGGAAGTTAATTAAATACCATTTGGAGGCATTTAATGTTCGAGCAAAAACGGCTGATTTTCGACAAAAGAGATAACACCCCCCCATTACGTCATGCTTCAGAAATGTGGAAAATGGTCCGTGTTCAAATGTTTTATTTTTGAACGTCAGTTCACATTTGTAGGTGGATCATCAGTGTTAGAGCTAAAATTAGCATGTTTAAAGTGATTTTCATGCTTGCAGGGGCTCAGGAAGTTAATTAAATACCATTTGGAGGCATTTAATGTTCGAGCAAAAACGGCTGATTTTCGACAAAAGAGATAACACCCCCCCCATTACGTCATGCTTCAGAAATGTGGAAAATGGTCCGTTTTCAAATGTTTTATTTTTGAACGTCAGTTCACATTTGTAGGTGGATCATCAGTGTTAGAGCTAAAATTAGCATGTTTAAAGTGATTTTCATGCTTCCAGGGGCTCGGGAAGTGAAATAAATACCATTTGGAGGCATTTAATGTTCGAGCAAAAACGGCTGATTTTCGACAAAAGAGATAACACCCCCCCATTACGTCATGCTTCAGAAATGTGGAAAATGGTCCGTTTTCAAATGTTTTATTTTTGAACGTCAGTTCACATTTGTAGGTGGATCATCAGTGTTAGAGCTAAAATTAGCATGTTTAAAGTGATTTTCATGCTTCCAGGGGCTCGGGAAGTTAATTAAATACCATTTGGAGGCATTTAATGTTCGAGCAAAAACGGCTAATTTTCGACAAAAGAGATAACACCCCCCCATTACGTCATGCTTCAGAAATGTGGAAAATGGTCCGTTTTCAAATGTTTTATTTTTGAACGTCAGTTCACATTTGTAGGTGGATCATCAGTGTTAGAGCTAAAATTAGCATGTTTAAAGTGATTTTCATGCTTCCAGGGGCCCAAAACACAAGATTAATGGAATGGTTAAAAGTGCATGAAAATGGCCAATTTACTCACTCTGAGTTCTCAAAAAGGGTTTCTTCACCCCGGGAAGTGAAATAAATACCATTTGGAGGCATTTAATGTTTGAGCAAAAACGGCTGATTTTCGACAAAAGAGATAACACCCCCCCATTACGTCATGCTTCAGAAATGTGGAAAATGGTCCGTTTTCAAATGTTTTATTTTTGAACGTCAGTTCACATTTGTAGGTGGATCATCAGTGTTAGAGCTAAAATTAGCATGTTTAAAGTGATTTTCATGCTTCCAGGGACTCGGGAAGTTAATTAAATACCATTTGGAGGCATTTAATGTTCGAGCAAAAACGGCTGATTTTCGACAAAAGAGATAACACCCCCCCATTACGTCATGCTTCAGAAATGTGGAAAATGGTCCGTTTTCAAATGTTTTATTTTTGAACGTCAGTTCACATTTGTAGGTGGATCATCAGTGTTAGAGCTAAAATTAGCATGTTTAAAGTGATTTTCATGCTTCCAGGGGCTCGGGAAGTGAAATAAATACCATTTGGAGGCATTTAATGTTCGAGCAAAAACGGCTGATTTTCGACAAAAGAGATAACACCCCCCCATTACGTCATGCTTCAGAAATGTGGAAAATGGTCCGTTTTCAAATGTTTTATTTTTGAACGTCAGTTCACATTTGTAGGTGGATCATCAGTGTTAGAGCTAAAATTAGCATGTTTAAAGTGATTTTCATGCTTCCAGGGGCCCAAAACACAAGATTTATGGAATGGTTAAAAGTGCATGAAAATGGCCAATTTACTCACTCTGAGTTCTCAAAAAGGGTTTCTTCACCCCGGGAAGTGAAATAAATACCATTTGGAGGCATTTAATGTTCGAGCAAAAACGGCTGATTTTTGACAAAAGAGATAACACCCCCCCATTACCTCATGCTTCAGAAATGTGGGAAATGGTCTGTTTTCAAATGTTTTATTTTTGAACGTCAGTTCACATTTGTAGGTGGATCATCAGTGTTAGAGCTAAAATTAGCATGTTTAAAGTGATTTTCATGCTTCCAGGGGCTCGGGAAGTTAATTAAATACCATTTGGAGGCATTTAATGTTCGAGCAAAAACGGCTGATTTTCGACAAAAGAGATAACACCCCCCCATTACGTCATGCTTCAGAAATGTGGAAAATGGTCCGTTTTCAAATGTTTTATTTTTGAACGTCAGTTCACATTTGTAGGTGGATCATCAGTGTTAGAGCTAAAATTAGCATGTTTAAAGTGATTTTCATGCTTCCAGGGGCTCGGGAAGTTAATTAAATACCATTTGGAGGCATTTAATGTTCGAGCAAAAACGGCTGATTTTCGACAAAAGAGATAACACCCCCCCATTACGTCATGCTTCAGAAATGTGGAAAATGGTCCGTTTTCAAATGTTTTATTTTTGAACGTCAGTTCACATTTGTAGGTGGATCATCAGTGTTAGAGCTAAAATTAGCATGTTTAAAGTGATTTTCATGCTTCCAGTGGCCCAAAACACAAGATTAATGGAATGGTTAAAAGTGCATGAAAATGGCCAATTTACTCACTCTGAGTTCTCAAAAAGGGTTTCTTTACCCCGGGAAGTGAAATAAATACCATTTGGAGGCATTTAATGTTCGAGCAAAAACGGCCGATTTTCGACAAAAGAGATAACACCCCCCATTACGTCATGCTTCAGAAATGTGGAAAATGGTCCGTTTTCAAATGTTTTATTTTTGAACGTCTGTTCACATTTGTAGGTGGATCATCAGTGTTAGAGCTAAAATTAGCATGTTTAAAGTGATTTTCATGCTTCCAGGGGCTCGGGAAGTTAATTAAATACCATTTGGAGGCATTTAATGTTCGAGCAAAAACGGCTGATTTTCGACAAAAGAGATAACACCCCCCCATTACGTCATGCTTCAGAAATGTGGAAAATGGTCCGTTTTCAAATGTTTTATTTTTGAACGTCAGTTCACATTTGTAGGTGGATCATCAGTGTTAGAGCTAAAATTAGCATGTTTAAAGTGATTTTCATGCTTCCAGGGGCTCGGGAAGTGAAATAAATACCATTTGGAGGCATTTAATGTTCGAACAAAAACGGCTGATTTTCGACAAAAGAGATAACAACCCCCCATTACGTCATGCTTCAGAAATGTGGAAAATGGTCCGTTTTCAAATGTTTTATTTTTGAACGTCAGTTCACATTTGTAGGTGGATCATCAGTGTTAGAGCTAAAATTAGCATGTTTAAAGTGATTTTCATGCTTCCAGGGGCTCGGGAAGTTAATTAAATACCATTTGGAGTCATTTAATGTTCGAGCAAAAACGGCTGATTTTCCACAAAAGAGATAACACCCCCCCATTACGTCATGCTTCAGAAATGTGGAAAATGGTCCGTTTTCAAATGTTTTATTTTTGAACGTCAGTTCACATTTGTAGGTGGATCATCAGTGTTAGAGCTAAAATTAGCATGTTTAAAGTGATTTTCATGCTTCCAGGGGCCCAAAACACAAGATTAATGGAATGGTTAAAAGTGCATGAAAATGGCCAATTTACTCACTCTGAGTTCTCAAAAAGGGTTTCTTCACCCCGGGAAGTTAATTAAATACCATTTGGAGGCATTTAATGTTCGAGCAAAAACGGCTGATTTTCGACAAAAGAGATAACACCCCCCATTACGTCATGCTTCAGAAATGTGGAAAATGGTCCGTTTTCAAATGTTTTATTTTTGAACGTCAGTTCACATTTGTAGGTGGATCATCAGTGTTAGAGCTAAAATTAGCATGTTTAAAGTGATTTTCATGCTTCCAGGGGCTCGGGAAGTGAAATAAATACCATTTGGAGGCATTTAATGTTCGAGCAAAAACGGCTGATTTTCGACAAAAGAGATAACACCCCCCCATTACGTCATGCTTCAGAAATGTGGAAAATGGTCCGTTTTCAAATGTTTTATTTTTGAACGTCAGTTCACATTTGTAGGTGGATCATCAGTGTTAGAGCTAAAATTAGCATGTTTAAAGTGATTTTCATGCTTCCAGGGGCCCAAAACACAAGATTTATGGAATGGTTAAAGGTGCATGAAAATGGCCAATTTACTCACTCTGAGTTCTCAAAAAGGGTTTCTTCACCCCGGGAAGTTAATTAAATACCATTTGGAGGCATTTAATGTTCGAGCAAAAACGGCTGATTTTCGACAAAAGAGATAACACCCCCCCATTACGTCATGCTTCAGAAATGTGGAAAATGGTCCGTTTTCAAATGTTTTATTTTTGAACGTCAGTTCACATTTGTAGGTGGATCATCAGTGTTAGAGCTAAAATTAGCATGTTTAAAGTGATTTTCATGCTTCCAGGGGCTCGGGAAGTTAATTAAATAGCATTTGGAGGCATTTAATGTTCGAGCAAAAACGGCTGATTTTCGACAAAAGAGATAACACCCCCCCATTACGTCATGCTTCAGAAATGTGGAAAATGGTCCGTTTTCAAATGTTTTATTTTTGAACGTCAGTTCACATTTGTAGGTGGATCATCAGTGTTAGAGCTAAAATTAGCATGTTTAAAGTGGTTTTCATGCTTCCAGGGGCCCAAAACACAAGATTTATGGAATGGTTAAAAGTGCATGAAAATGGCCAATTTACTCACTCTGAGTTCTCAAAAAGGGTTTCTTCACCCCGGGAAGTTAATTAAATACCATTTGGAGGCATTTAATGTTCGAGCAAAAACGGCTGATTTTCGACAAAAGAGATAACACCCCCCCATTACGTCATGCTTCAGAAATGTGGAAAATGGTCCGTTTTCAAATGTTTTATTTTTGAACGTCAGTTCACATTTGTAGGTGGATCATCAGTGTTAGAGCTAAAATTAGCATGTTTAAAGTGATTTTCATGCTTCCAGGGGCTCGGGAAGTTAATTAAATACCATTTGGAGGCATTTAATGTTCGAGCAAAAACGGCTGATTTTCGACAAAAGAGATAACACCCCCCCATTACGTCATGCTTCAGAAATGTGGAAAATGGTCCGTTTTCAAATGTTTTATTTTTGAACGTCAGTTCACATTTGTAGGTGGATCATCAGTGTTAGAGCTAAAATTAGCATGTTTAAAGTGATTTTCATGCTTCCAGGGGCTCGGGAAGTGAAATAAAAACCATTTGGAGGCATTTAATGTTCGAGCAAAAACGGCTGATTTTCGACAAAAGAGATAACACCCCCCCATTACGTCATGCTTCAGAAATGTGGAAAATGGTCCGTTTTCAAATGTTTTATTTTTGAACGTCAGTTCACATTTGTAGGTGGATCATCAGTGTTAGAGCTAAAATTAGCATGTTTAAAGTGATTTTCATGCTTCCAGGGGCTCGGGAAGTTAATTAAATACCATTTGGAGGCATTTAATGTTCGAGCAAAAACGGCTGATTTTCGACAAAAGAGATAACACCCCCCCATTACGTCATGCTTCAGAAATGTGGAAAATGGTCCGTTTTCAAATGTTTTATTTTTGAACGTCAGTTCACATTTGTAGGTGGATCATCAGTGTTAGAGCTAAAATTAGCATGTTTAAAGTGATTTTCATGCTTCCAGGGGCCCAAAACACAAGATTAATGGAATGGTTAAAAGTGCATGAAAATGGCCAATTTACTCACTCTGAGTTCTCAAAAAGGGTTTCTTCACCCCGGGAAGTGAAATAAATACCATTTGGAGGCATTTAATGTTCGAGCAAAAACGGCTGATTTTCGACAAAAGAGATAACACCCCCCCATTACGTCATGCTTCAGAAATGTGGAAAATGGTCCGTTTTCAAATGTTTTATTTTTGAACGTCAGTTCACATTTGTAGGTGGATCATCAGTGTTAGAGCTAAAATTAGCATGTTTAAAGTGATTTTCATGCTTCCAGGGGCCCAAAACACAAGATTTATGGAATGGTTAAAAGTGCATGAAAATGGCCAATTTACTCACTCTGAGTTCTCAAAAAGGGTTTCTTCACCCCGGGAAGTTAATTAAATACCATTTGGAGGCATTTAATGTTCGAGCAAAAACGGCTGATTTTCGACAAAAGAGATAACACCCCCCCATTACGTCATGCTTCAGAAATGTGGAAAATGGTCCGTTTTCAAATGTTTTATTTTTGAACGTCAGTTCACATTTGTAGGTGGATCATCAGTGTTAGAGCTAAAATTAGCATGTTTAAAGTGATTTTCATGCTTCCAGGGGCTCGGGAAGTTAATTAAATACCATTTGGAGGCATTTAATGTTCGAGCAAAAACGGCTGATTTTCGACAAAAGAGATAACACCCCCCCATTACGTCATGCTTCAGAAATGTGGAAAATGGTCCGTTTTCAAATGTTTTATTTTTGAACGTCAGTTCACATTTGTAGGTGGATCATCAGTGTTAGAGCTAAAATTAGCATGTTTAAAGTGATTTTAATGCTTCCAGGGGCTCGGGAAGTGAAATAAAAACCATTTGGAGGCATTTAATGTTCGAGCAAAAACGGCTGATTTTCGACAAAAGAGATAACACCCCCCCATTACGTCATGCTTCAGAAATGTGGAAAATGGTCCGTTTTCAAATGTTTTATTTTTGAACGTCAGTTCACATTTGTAGGTGGATCATCAGTGTTAGAGCTAAAATTAGCATGTTTAAAGTGATTTTCATGCTTCCAGGGGCTCGGGAAGTTAATTAAATACCATTTGGAGGCATTTAATGTTCGAGCAAAAACGGCTGATTTTCAACAAAAGAGATAACACCCCCCCATTACGTCATGCTTCAGAAATGTGGAAAATGGTCCGTTTTCAAATGTTTTATTTTTGAACGTCAGTTCACATTTGTAGGTGGATCATCAGTGTTAGAGCTAAAATTAGCATGTTTAAAGTGATTTTCATGCTTCCAGGGGCCCAAAACACAAGATTAATGGAATGGTTAAAAGTGCATGAAAATGGCCAATTTACTCACTCTGAGTTCTCAAAAAGGGTTTCTTCACCCCGGGAAGTGAAATAAATACCATTTGGAGGCATTTAATGTTTGAGCAAAAACGGCTGATTTTCGACAAAAGAGATAACACCCCCCCATTACGTCATGCTTCAGAAATGTGGAAAATGGTCCGTTTTTAAATGTTTTATTTTTGAACGTCAGTTCACATTTGTAGGTGGATCATCAGTGTTAGAGCTAAAATTAGCATGTTTAAAGTGATTTTCATGCTTCCAGGGGCTCGGGAAGTTAATTAAATACCATTTGGAGGCATTTAATGTTCGAGCAAAAACGGCTGATTTTCGACAAAAGAGATAACACCCCCCCATTACGTCATGCTTCAGAAATGTGGAAAATGGTCCGTGTTCAAATGTTTTATTTTTGAACGTCAGTTCACATTTGTAGGTGGATCATCAGTGTTAGAGCTAAAATTAGCATGTTTAAAGTGATTTTCATGCTTGCAGGGGCTCAGGAAGTTAATTAAATACCATTTGGAGGCATTTAATGTTCGAGCAAAAACGGCTGATTTTCGACAAAAGAGATAACACCCCCCCCATTACGTCATGCTTCAGAAATGTGGAAAATGGTCCGTTTTCAAATGTTTTATTTTTGAACGTCAGTTCACATTTGTAGGTGGATCATCAGTGTTAGAGCTAAAATTAGCATGTTTAAAGTGATTTTCATGCTTCCAGGGGCTCGGGAAGTGAAATAAATACCATTTGGAGGCATTTAATGTTCGAGCAAAAACGGCTGATTTTCGACAAAAGAGATAACACCCCCCCATTACGTCATGCTTCAGAAATGTGGAAAATGGTCCGTTTTCAAATGTTTTATTTTTGAACGTCAGTTCACATTTGTAGGTGGATCATCAGTGTTAGAGCTAAAATTAGCATGTTTAAAGTGATTTTCATGCTTCCAGGGGCTCGGGAAGTTAATTAAATACCATTTGGAGGCATTTAATGTTCGAGCAAAAACGGCTAATTTTCGACAAAAGAGATAACACCCCCCCATTACGTCATGCTTCAGAAATGTGGAAAATGGTCCGTTTTCAAATGTTTTATTTTTGAACGTCAGTTCACATTTGTAGGTGGATCATCAGTGTTAGAGCTAAAATTAGCATGTTTAAAGTGATTTTCATGCTTCCAGGGGCCCAAAACACAAGATTAATGGAATGGTTAAAAGTGCATGAAAATGGCCAATTTACTCACTCTGAGTTCTCAAAAAGGGTTTCTTCACCCCGGGAAGTGAAATAAATACCATTTGGAGGCATTTAATGTTTGAGCAAAAACGGCTGATTTTCGACAAAAGAGATAACACCCCCCCATTACGTCATGCTTCAGAAATGTGGAAAATGGTCCGTTTTTAAATGTTTTATTTTTGAACGTCAGTTCACATTTGTAGGTGGATCATCAGTGTTAGAGCTAAAATTAGCATGTTTAAAGTGATTTTCATGCTTCCAGGGGCTCGGGAAGTGAAATAAATACCATTTGGAGGCATTTAATTTTCGAGCAAAAACGGCTGATTTTCGACAAAAGAGATAACACCCCCCCATTACGTCATGCTTCAGAAATGTGGAAAATGGTCCGTTTTCAAATGTTTTATTTTTGAACGTCAGTTCACATTTGTAGGTGGATCATCAGTGTTAGAGCTAAAATTAGCATGTTTAAAGTGATTTTCATGCTTCCAGGGGCTCGGGAAGTCAAATAAATACCATTTGGAGGCATTTAATGTTCGAGCAAAAACGGCTGATTTTCGACAAAAGAGATAACACCCCCCCATTACGTCATGCTTCAGAAATGTGGAAAATGGTCCGTTTTCAAATGTTTTATTTTTGAACGTCAGTTCACATTTGTAGGTGGATCATCAGTGTTAGAGCTAAAATTAGCATGTTTAAAGTGATTTTCATGCTTCCAGGGGCTCGGGAAGTGAAATAAATACCATTTGGAGGCATTTAATGTTCGAGCAAAAACGGCTGATTTTCGACAAAAGAGATAACACCCCCCATTACGTCATGCTTCAGAAATGTGGAAAATGGTCCGTTTTCAAATGTTTTATTTTTGAACGTCAGTTCACATTTGTAGGTGGATCATCAGTGTTAGAGCTAAAATTAGCATGTTTAAAGTGATTTTCATGCTTCCAGGGGCTCGGGAAGTTAATTAAATACCATTTGGAGGCATTTAATGTTCGAGCAAAAACGGCTGATTTTCGACAAAAGAGATAACACCCCCCCATTACGTCATGCTTCAGAAATGTGGAAAATGGTCCGTTTTCAAATGTTTTATTTTTGAACGTCAGTTCACATTTGTAGGTGGATCATCAGTGTTAGAGCTAAAATTAGCATGTTTAAAGTGATTTTCATGCTTCCAGGGGCTCGGGAAGTTAATTAAATAGCATTTGGAGGCATTTAATGTTCGAGCAAAAACGGCTGATTTTCGACAAAAGAGATAACACCCCCCCATTACGTCATGCTTCAGAAATGTGGAAAATGGTCCGTTTTCAAATGTTTTATTATTGAACGTCAGTTCACATTTGTAGGTGGATCATCAGTGTTAGACCTAAAATTAGCATGTTTAAAGTGATTTTCATGCTTCCAGGGGCCCAAAACACAAGATTTATGGAATGGTTAAAAGTGCATGAAAATGGCCAATTTACTCACTCTGAGTTCTCAAAAAGGGTTTCTTCACCCCGGGAAGTTAATTAAATACCATTTGGAGGCATTTAATGTTCGAGCAAAAACGGCTGATTTTCGACAAAAGAGATAACACCCCCCATTACGTCATGCTTCACAAATGTGGAAAATGGTCCGTTTTCAAATGTTTTATTTTTGAACGTCAGTTCACATTTGTAGGTGGATCATCAGTGTTAGAGCTAAAATTAGCATGTTTAAAGTGATTTTCATGCTTCCAGGGGCTCGGGAAGTGAAATAAATACCATTTGGAGGCATTTAATGTTCGAGCAAAAACGGCTGATTTTCGACAAAAGAGATAACACCCCCCCATTACGTCATGCTTCAGAAATGTGGAAAATGGTCCGTTTTCAAATGTTTTATTTTTGAACGTCAGTTCACATTTGTAGGTGGATCATCAGTGTTAGAGCTAAAATTAGCATGTTTAAAGTGATTTTCATGCTTCCAGGGGCCCAAAACACAAGATTTATGGAATGGTTAAAAGTGCATGAAAATGGCCAATTTACTCACTCTGAGTTCTCAAAAAGGGTTTCTTCACCCCGGGAAGTTAATTAAATACCATTTGGAGGCATTTAATGTTCGAGCAAAAACGGCTGATTTTCGACAAAAGAGATAACACCCCCCATTACGTCATGCTTCAGAAATGTGGAAAATGGTCCGTTTTCAAATGTTTTATTTTTGAACGTCAGTTCACATTTGTAGGTGGATCATCAGTGTTAGAGCTAAAATTAGCATGTTTAAAGTGATTTTCATGCTTCCAGGGGCTCGGGAAGTTAATTAAATACCATTTGGAGGCATTTAGTGTTCGAGCAAAAACGGCTGATTTTCGACAAAAGAGATAACACCCCCCCATTACGTCATGCTTCAGAAATGTGGAAAATGGTCCGTTTTCAAATGTTTTATTTTTGAACGTCAGTTCACATTTGTAGGTGGATCATCAGTGTTAGAGCTAAAATTAGCATGTTTAAAGTGATTTTCATGCTTCCAGGGGCCCAAAACACAAGATTTATGGAATGGTTAAAAGTGCATGAAAATGGCCAATTTACTCACTCTGAGTTCTCAAAAAGGGTTTCTTCACCCCGGGAAGTTAATTAAATACCATTTGGAGGCATTTAATGTTCGAGCAAAAACGGCTGATTTTCGACCAAAGAGATAACACCCCCCCATTACGTCATGCTTCAGAAATGTGGAAAATGGTCCGTTTTCAAATGTTTTATTTTTGAACGTCAGTTCACATTTGTAGGTGGATCATCAGTGTTAGAGCTAAAATTAGCATGTTTAAATTGATTTTCATGCTTCCAGGGGCTCGGGAAGTTAATTAAATACCATTTGGAGGCATTTAATGTTCGAGCAAAAACGGCTGATTTTCGACAAAAGAGATAACACCCCCCCATTAAGTCATGCTTCAGAAATGTGGAAAATGGTCCGTTTTCAAATGTTTTATTTTTGAACGTCAGTTCACATTTGTAGGTGGATCATCAGTGTTAGAGCTAAAATTAGCATGTTTAAAGTGATTTTCATGCTTCCAGGGGCTCGGGAAGTTAATTAAATACCATTTGGAGGCATTTAATGTTCGAGCAAAAACGGCTGATTTTCGACAAAAGAGATAACACCCCCCCATTACGTCATGCTTCAGAAATGTGGAAAATGGTCCGTTTTCAAATGTTTTATTTTTGAACGTCAGTTCACATTTGTAGGTGGATCATCAGTGTTAGAGCTAAAATTAGCATGTTTAAAGTGATTTTCATGCTTCCAGGGGCCCAAAACACAAGATTTATGGAATGGTTAAAAGTGCATGAAAATGGCCAATTTACTCACTCTGAGTTCTCAAAAAGGGTTTCTTCACCCCGGGAAGTGAAATAAATACCATTTGGAGGCATTTAATGTTCGAGCAAAAACGGCTGATTTTCGACAAAAGAGATAACACCCCCCCATTACGTCATGCTTCAGAAATGTGGAAAATGGTCCGTTTTCAAATGTTTTATTTTTGAACGTCAGTTCACATTTGTAGGTGGATCATCAGTGTTAGAGCTAAAATTAGCATGTTTAAAGTGATTTTCATGCTTCCAGGGGCTCGGGAAGTGAAATAAATACCATTTGGAGGCATTTAATGTTCGAGCAAAAACGGCTGATTTTCGACAAAAGAGATAACACCCCCCCATTACGTCATGCTTCAGAAATGTGGAAAATGGTCCGTTTTCAAATGTTTTATTTTTGAACGTCAGTTCACATTTGTAGGTGGATCATCAGTGTTAGAGCTAAAATTAGCATGTTTAAAGTGATTTTCATGCTTCCAGGGGCTCGGGAAGTTAATTAAATACCATTTGGAGGCATTTAATGTTCGAGCAAAAACGGCTGATTTTCGACAAAAGAGATAACACCCCCCCATTACGTCATGCTTCAGAAATGTGGAAAATGGTCCGTTTTCAAATGTTTTATTTTTGAACGTCAGTTCACATTTGTAGGTGGATCATCAGTGTTAGAGCTAAAATTAGCATGTTTAAAGTGATTTTCATGCTTCCAGGGGCTCGGGAAGTGAAATAAAAACCATTTGGAGGCATTTAATGTTCGAGCAAAAACGGCTGATTTTCGACAAAAGAGATAACACCCCCCCATTACGTCATGCTTCAGGAATGTGGAAAATGGTCCGTTTTCAAATGTTTTATTTTTGAACGTCAGTTCACATTTGTAGGTGGATCATCAGTGTTAGAGCTAAAATTAGCATGTTTAAAGTGATTTTCATGCTTCCAGGGGCTCGGGAAGTTAATTAAATACCATTTGGAGGCATTTAATGTTCGAGCAAAAACGGCTGATTTTCGACAAAAGAGATAACACCCCCCCATTACGTCATGCTTCAGAAATGTGGAAAATGGTCCGTTTTCAAATGTTTTATTTTTGAACGTCAGTTCACATTTGTAGGTGGATCATCAGTGTTAGAGCTAAAATTAGCATGTTTAAAGTGATTTTCATGCTTCCAGGGGCCCAAAACACAAGATTAATGGAATGGTTAAAAGTGCATGAAAATGGCCAATTTACTCACTCTGAGTTCTCAAAAAGGGTTTCTTCACCCCGGGAAGTGAAATAAATACCATTTGGAGGCATTTAATGTTCGAGCAAAAACGGCTGATTTTCGACAAAAGAGATAACACCCCCCCATTACGTCATGCTTCAGAAATGTGGAAAATGGTCCGTTTTCAAATGTTTTATTTTTGAACGTCAGTTCACATTTGTAGGTGGATCATCAGTGTTAGAGCTAAAATTAGCATGTTTAAAGTGATTTTCATGCTTCCAGGGGCCCAAAACACAAGATTTATGGAATGGTTAAAAGTGCATGAAAATGGCCAATTTACTCACTCTGAGTTCTCAAAAAGGGTTTCTTCACCCCGGGAAGTTAATTAAATACCATTTGGAGGCATTTAATGTTCGAGCAAAAACGGCTGATTTTCGACAAAAGAGATAACACCCCCCCCATTACGTCATGCTTCAGAAATGTGGAAAATGGTCCGTTTTCAAATGTTTTATTTTTGAACGTCAGTTCACATTTGTAGGTGGATCATCAGTGTTAGAGCTAAAATTAGCATGTTTAAAGTGATTTTCATGCTTCCAGGGGCTCGGGAAGTTAATTAAATACCATTTGGAGGCATTTAATGTTCGAGCAAAAACGGCTGATTTTCGACAAAAGAGATAACACCCCCCCATTACGTCATGCTTCAGAAATGTGGAAAATGGTCCGTTTTCAAATGTTTTATTTTTGAACGTCAGTTCACATTTGTAGGTGGATCATCAGTGTTAGAGCTAAAATTAGCATGTTTAAAGTGATTTTCATGCTTCCAGGGGCTCGGGAAGTGAAATAAAAACCATTTGGAGGCATTTAATGTTCGAGCAAAAACGGCTGATTTTCGACAAAAGAGATAACACCCCCCCATTACGTCATGCTTCAGAAATGTGGAAAATGGTCCGTTTTCAAATATTTTATTTTTGAACGTCAGTTCACATTTGTAGGTGGATCATCAGTGTTAGAGCTAAAATTAGCATGTTTAAAGTGATTTTCATGCTTCCAGGGGCTCGGGAAGTTAATTAAATACCATTTGGAGGCATTTAATGTTCGAGCAAAAACGGCTGATTTTCGACAAAAGAGATAACACCCCCCCATTACGTCATGCTTCAGAAATGTGGAAAATGGTCCGTTTTCAAATGTTTTATTTTTGAACGTCAGTTCACATTTGTAGGTGGATCATCAGTGTTAGAGCTAAAATTAGCATGTTTAAAGTGATTTTCATGCTTCCAGGGGCCCAAAACACAAGATTAATGGAATGGTTAAAAGTGCATGAAAATGGCCAATTTACTCACTCTGAGTTCTCAAAAAGGGTTTCTTCACCCCGGGAAGTGAAATAAATACCATTTGGAGGCATTTAATGTTTGAGCAAAAACGGCTGATTTTCGACAAAAGAGATAACACCCCCCCATTACGTCATGCTTCAGAAATGTGGAAAATGGTCCGTTTTTAAATGTTTTATTTTTGAACGTCAGTTCACATTTGTAGGTGGATCATCAGTGTTAGAGCTAAAATTAGCATGTTTAAAGTGATTTTCATGCTTCCAGGGGCTCGGGAAGTTAATTAAATACCATTTGGAGGCATTTAATGTTCGAGCAAAAACGGCTGATTTTCGACAAAAGAGATAACACCCCCCCATTACGTCATGCTTCAGAAATGTGGAAAATGGTCCGTTTTCAAATGTTTTATTTTTGAACGTCAGTTCACATTTGTAGGTGGATCATCAGTGTTAGAGCTAAAATTAGCATGTTTAAAGTGATTTTCATGCTTCCAGGGGCTCGGGAAGTGAAATAAATAACATTTGGAGGCATTTAATGTTCGAGCAAAAACGGCTGATTTTCGACAAAAGAGATAACACCCCCCCATTACGTCATGCTTCAGAAATGTGGAAAATGGTCCGTTTTCAAATGTTTTATTTTTGAACGTCAGTTCACATTTGTAGGTGGATCATCAGTGTTAGAGCTAAAATTAGCATGTTTAAAGTGATTTTCATGCTTCCAGGGGCCCAAAACACAAGATTAATGGAATGGTTAAAAGTGCATGAAAATGGCCAATTTACTCACTCTGAGTTCTCAAAAAGGGTTTCTTCACCCAGGGAAGTGAAATAAATACCATTTGGAGGCATTTAATGTTTGAGCAAAAACGGCTGATTTTCGACAAAAGAGATAACACCCCCCCATTACGTCATGCTTCAGAAATGTGGAAAATGGTCCGTTTTTAAATGTTTTATTTTTGAACGTCAGTTCACATTTGTAGGTGGATCATCAGTGTTAGAGCTAAAATTAGCATGTTTAAAGTGATTTTCATGCTTCCAGGGGCTCGGGAAGTTAATTAAATACCATTTGGAGGCATTTAATGTTCGAGCAAAAACGGCTGATTTTCGACAAAAGAGATAACACCCCCCCATTACGTCATGCTTCAGAAATGTGGAAAATGGTCCGTTTTCAAATGTTTTATTTTCGAACGTCAGTTCACATTTGTAGGTGGATCATCAGTGTTAGAGCTAAAATTAGCATGTTTAAAGTGATTTTCATGCTTCCAGGGGCTCGGGAAGTGAAATAAATACCATTTGGAGGCATTTAATGTTCGAGCAAAAACGGCTGATTTTCGACAAAAGAGATAACACCCCCCCATTACGTCATGCTTCAGAAATGTGGAAAATGGTCCGTTTTCAAATGTTTTATTTTTGAACGTCAGTTCACATTTGTAGGTGGATCATCAGTGTTAGAGCTAAAATTAGCATGTTTAAAGTGATTTTCATGCTTCCAGGGGCTCGGGAAGTTAATTAAATACCATTTGGAGGCATTTAATGTTCGAGCAAAAACGGCTGATTTTCGACAAAAGAGATAACACCCCCCCATTACGTCATGCTTCAGGAATGTGGAAAATGGTCCGTTTTCAAATGTTTTATTTTTGAACGTCAGTTCACATTTGTAGGTGGATCATCAGTGTTAGAGCTAAAATTAGCATGTTTAAAGTGATTTTCATGCTTCCAGGGGCTCGGGAAGTTAATTAAATACCATTTGGAGGCATTTAATGTTCGAGCAAAAACGGCTGATTTTCGACAAAAGAGATAACACCCCCCCATTACGTCATGCTTCAGGAATGTGGAAAATGGTCCGTTTTCAAATGTTTTATTTTTGAACGTCAGTTCACATTTGTAGGTGGATCATCAGTGTTAGAGCTAAAATTAGCATGTTTAAAGTGATTTTCATGCTTCCAGGGGCTCGGGAAGTTAATTAAATACCATTTGGAGGCATTTAATGTTCGAGCAAAAACGGCTGATTTTCGACAAAAGAGATAACACCCCCCCATTACGTCATGCTTCAGAAATGTGGAAAATGGTCCGTTTTCAAATGTTTTATTTTTGAACGTCAGTTCACATTTGTAGGTGGATCATCAGTGTTAGAGCTAAAATTAGCATGTTTAAAGTGATTTTCATGCTTCCAGGGGCCCAAAACACAAGATTAATGGAATGGTTAAAAGTGCATGAAAATGGCCAATTTACTCACTCTGAGTTCTCAAAAAGGGTTTCTTCACCCCGGGAAGTGAAATAAATACCATTTGGAGGCATTTAATGTTCGAGCAAAAACGGCTGATTTTCGACAAAAGAGATAACACCCCCCCATTACGTCATGCTTCAGAAATGTGGAAAATGGTCCGTTTTCAAATGTTTTATTTTTGAACGTCAGTTCACATTTGTAGGTGGATCATCAGTGTTAGAGCTAAAATTAGCATGTTTAAAGTGATTTTCATGCTTCCAGGGGCCCAAAACACAAGATTTATGGAATGGTTAAAAGTGCATGAAAATGGCCAATTTACTCACTCTGAGTTCTCAAAAAGGGTTTCTTCACCCCGGGAAGTTAATTAAATACCATTTGGAGGCATTTAATGTTCGAGCAAAAACGGCTGATTTTCGACAAAAGAGATAACACCCCCCCCATTACGTCATGCTTCAGAAATGTGGAAAATGGTCCGTTTTCAAATGTTTTATTTTTGAACGTCAGTTCACATTTGTAGGTGGATCATCAGTGTTAGAGCTAAAATTAGCATGTTTAAAGTGATTTTCATGCTTCCAGGGGCTCGGGAAGTTAATTAAATACCATTTGGAGGCATTTAATGTTCGAGCAAAAACGGCTGATTTTCGACAAAAGAGATAACACCCCCCCATTACGTCATGCTTCAGAAATGTGGAAAATGGTCCGTTTTCAAATGTTTTATTTTTGAACGTCAGTTCACATTTGTAGGTGGATCATCAGTGTTAGAGCTAAAATTAGCATGTTTAAAGTGATTTTCATGCTTCCAGGGGCTCGGGAAGTGAAATAAAAACCATTTGGAGGCATTTAATGTTCGAGCAAAAACGGCTGATTTTCGACAAAAGAGATAACACCCCCCCATTACGTCATGCTTCAGAAATGTGGAAAATGGTCCGTTTTCAAATATTTTATTTTTGAACGTCAGTTCACATTTGTAGGTGGATCATCAGTGTTAGAGCTAAAATTAGCATGTTTAAAGTGATTTTCATGCTTCCAGGGGCTCGGGAAGTTAATTAAATACCATTTGGAGGCATTTAATGTTCGAGCAAAAACGGCTGATTTTCGACAAAAGAGATAACACCCCCCCATTACGTCATGCTTCAGAAATGTGGAAAATGGTCCGTTTTCAAATGTTTTATTTTTGAACGTCAGTTCACATTTGTAGGTGGATCATCAGTGTTAGAGCTAAAATTAGCATGTTTAAAGTGATTTTCATGCTTCCAGGGGCCCAAAACACAAGATTAATGGAATGGTTAAAAGTGCATGAAAATGGCCAATTTACTCACTCTGAGTTCTCAAAAAGGGTTTCTTCACCCCGGGAAGTGAAATAAATACCATTTGGAGGCATTTAATGTTTGAGCAAAAACGGCTGATTTTCGACAAAAGAGATAACACCCCCCCATTACGTCATGCTTCAGAAATGTGGAAAATGGTCCGTTTTTAAATGTTTTATTTTTGAACGTCAGTTCACATTTGTAGGTGGATCATCAGTGTTAGAGCTAAAATTAGCATGTTTAAAGTGATTTTCATGCTTCCAGGGGCTCGGGAAGTTAATTAAATACCATTTGGAGGCATTTAATGTTCGAGCAAAAACGGCTGATTTTCGACAAAAGAGATAACACCCCCCCATTACGTCATGCTTCAGAAATGTGGAAAATGGTCCGTTTTCAAATGTTTTATTTTTGAACGTCAGTTCACATTTGTAGGTGGATCATCAGTGTTAGAGCTAAAATTAGCATGTTTAAAGTGATTTTCATGCTTCCAGGGGCTCGGGAAGTGAAATAAATAACATTTGGAGGCATTTAATGTTCGAGCAAAAACGGCTGATTTTCGACAAAAGAGATAACACCCCCCCATTACGTCATGCTTCAGAAATGTGGAAAATGGTCCGTTTTCAAATGTTTTATTTTTGAACGTCAGTTCACATTTGTAGGTGGATCATCAGTGTTAGAGCTAAAATTAGCATGTTTAAAGTGATTTTCATGCTTCCAGGGGCCCAAAACACAAGATTAATGGAATGGTTAAAAGTGCATGAAAATGGCCAATTTACTCACTCTGAGTTCTCAAAAAGGGTTTCTTCACCCAGGGAAGTGAAATAAATACCATTTGGAGGCATTTAATGTTTGAGCAAAAACGGCTGATTTTCGACAAAAGAGATAACACCCCCCCATTACGTCATGCTTCAGAAATGTGGAAAATGGTCCGTTTTTAAATGTTTTATTTTTGAACGTCAGTTCACATTTGTAGGTGGATCATCAGTGTTAGAGCTAAAATTAGCATGTTTAAAGTGATTTTCATGCTTCCAGGGGCTCGGGAAGTTAATTAAATACCATTTGGAGGCATTTAATGTTCGAGCAAAAACGGCTGATTTTCGACAAAAGAGATAACACCCCCCCATTACGTCATGCTTCAGAAATGTGGAAAATGGTCCGTTTTCAAATGTTTTATTTTCGAACGTCAGTTCACATTTGTAGGTGGATCATCAGTGTTAGAGCTAAAATTAGCATGTTTAAAGTGATTTTCATGCTTCCAGGGGCTCGGGAAGTGAAATAAATACCATTTGGAGGCATTTAATGTTCGAGCAAAAACGGCTGATTTTCGACAAAAGAGATAACACCCCCCCATTACGTCATGCTTCAGAAATGTGGAAAATGGTCCGTTTTCAAATGTTTTATTTTTGAACGTCAGTTCACATTTGTAGGTGGATCATCAGTGTTAGAGCTAAAATTAGCATGTTTAAAGTGATTTTCATGCTTCCAGGGGCTCGGGAAGTGAAATAAATACCATTTGGAGGCATTTAATTTTCGAGCAAAAACGGCTGATTTTCGACAAAAGAGATAACACCCCCCCATTACGTCATGCTTCAGAAATGTGGAAAATGGTCCGTTTTCAAATGTTTTATTTTTGAACGTCAGTTCACATTTGTAGGTGGATCATCAGTGTTAGAGCTAAAATTAGCATGTTTAAAGTGATTTTCATGCTTCCAGGGGCTCGGGAAGTGAAATAAATACCATTTGGAGGCATTTAATGTTCGAGCAAAAACGGCTGATTTTCGACAAAAGAGATAACACCCCCCCATTACGTCATGCTTCAGAAATGTGGAAAATGGTCCGTTTTCAAATGTTTTATTTTTGAACGTCAGTTCACATTTGTAGGTGGATCATCAGTGTTAGAGCTAAAATTAGCATGTTTAAAGTGATTTTCATGCTTCCAGGGGCTCGGGAAGTGAAATAAATACCATTTGGAGGCATTTAATGTTCGAGCAAAAACGGCTGATTTTCGACAAAAGAGATAACACCCCCCCATTACGTCATGCTTCAGAAATGTGGAAAATGGTCCGTTTTCAAATGTTTTATTTTTGAACGTCAGTTCACATTTGTAGGTGGATCATCAGTGTTAGAGCTAAAATTAGCATGTTTAAAGTGATTTTCATGCTTCCAGGGGCTCGGGAAGTTAATTAAATACCATTTGGAGGCATTTAATGTTCGAGCAAAAACGGCTGATTTTCGACAAAAGAGATAACACCCCCCCATTACGTCATGCTTCAGAAATGTGGAAAATGGTCCGTTTTCAAATGTTTTATTTTTGAACGTCAGTTCACATTTGTAGGTGGATCATCAGTGTTAGAGCTAAAATTAGCATGTTTAAAGTGATTTTCATGCTTCCAGGGGCTCGGGAAGTTAATTAAATAGCATTTGGAGGCATTTAATGTTCGAGCAAAAACGGCTGATTTTCGACAAAAGAGATAACACCCCCCCATTACGTCATGCTTCAGAAATGTGGAAAATGATCCGTTTTCAAATGTTTTATTATTGAACGTCAGTTCACATTTGTAGGTGGATCATCAGTGTTAGACCTAAAATTAGCATGTTTAAAGTGATTTTCATGCTTCCAGGGGCCCAAAACACAAGATTTATGGAATGGTTAAAAGTGCATGAAAATGGCCAATTTACTCACTCTGAGTTCTCAAAAAGGGTTTCTTCACCCCGGGAAGTTAATTAAATACCATTTGGAGGCATTTAATGTTCGAGCAAAAACGGCTGATTTTCGACAAAAGAGATAACACCCCCCATTACGTCATGCTTCAGAAATGTGGAAAATGGTCCGTTTTCAAATGTTTTATTTTTGAACGTCAGTTCACATTTGTAGGTGGATCATCAGTGTTAGAGCTAAAATTAGCATGTTTAAAGTGATTTTCATGCTTCCAGGGGCTCGGGAAGTGAAATAAATACCATTTGGAGGCTTTTAATGTTCGAGCAAAAACGGCTGATTTTCGACAAAAGAGATAACACCCCCCCATTACGTCATGCTTCAGAAATGTGGAAAATGGTCCGTTTTCAAATGTTTTATTTTTGAACGTCAGTTCACATTTGTAGGTGGATCATCAGTGTTAGAGCTAAAATTAGCATGTTTAAAGTGATTTTCATGCTTCCAGGGGCTCGGGAAGTTAATTAAATACCATTTGGAGGCATTTAATGTTCGAGCAAAAACGGCTGATTTTCGACAAAAGAGATAACACCCCCCCATTACGTCATGCTTCAGAAATGTGGAAAATGGTCCGTTTTCAAATGTTTTATTTTTGAACGTCAGTTCACATTTGTAGGTGGATCATCAGTGTTAGAGCTAAAATTAGCATGTTTAAAGTGATTTTCATGCTTCCAGGGGCCCAAAACACAAGATTTATGGAATGGTTAAAAGTGCATGAAAATGGCCAATTTACTCACTCTGAGTTCTCAAAAAGGGTTTCTTCACCCCGGGAAGTTAATTAAATACCATTTGGAGGCATTTAATGTTCGAGCAAAAACGGCTGATTTTCGACAAAAGAGATAACACCCCCCCATTACGTCATGCTTCAGAAATGTGGAAAATGGTCCGTTTTCAAATGTTTTATTTTTGAACGTCAGTTCACATTTGTAGGTGGATCATCAGTGTTAGAGCTAAAATTAGCATGTTTAAAGTGATTTTCATGCTTCCAGGGGCTCGGGAAGTTAATTAAATACCATTTGGAGGCATTTAATGTTCGAGCAAAAACGGCTGATTTTCGACAAAAGAGATAACACCCCCCCATTACGTCAAGCTTCAGAAATGTGGAAAATGGTCCGTTTTCAAATGTTTTATTTTTGAACGTCAGTTCACATTTGTAGGTGGATCATCAGTGTTAGAGCTAAAATTAGCATGTTTAAAGTGATTTTCATGCTTCCAGGGGCCCAAAACACAAGATTTATGGAATGGTTAAAAGTGCATGAAAATGGCCAATTTACTCACTCTGAGTTCTCAAAAAGGGTTTCTTCACCCCGGGAAGTTAATTAAATACCATTTGGAGGCATTTAATGTTCGAGCAAAAACGGCTGATTTTCGACCAAAGAGATAACACCCCCCCATTACGTCATGCTTCAGAAATGTGGAAAATGGTCCGTTTTCAAATGTTTTATTTTTGAACGTCAGTTCACATTTGTAGGTGGATCATCAGTGTTAGAGCTAAAATTAGCATGTTTAAATTGATTTTCATGCTTCCAGGGGCTCGGGAAGTTAATTAAATACCATTTGGAGGCATTTAATGTTCGAGCAAAAACGGCTGATTTTCGACAAAAGAGATAACACCCCCCCATTACGTCATGCTTCAGAAATGTGGAAAATGGTCCGTTTTCAAATGTTTTATTTTTGAACGTCAGTTCACATTTGTAGGTGGATCATCAGTGTTAGAGCTAAAATTAGCATGTTTAAAGTGATTTTCATGCTTCCAGGGGCTCGGGAAGTTAATTAAATACCATTTGGAGGCATTTAATGTTCGAGCAAAAACGGCTGATTTTCGACAAAAGAGATAACACCCCCCCATTACGTCATGCTTCAGAAATGTGGAAAATGGTCCGTTTTCAAATGTTTTATTTTTGAACGTCAGTTCACATTTGTAGGTGGATCATCAGTGTTAGAGCTAAAATTAGCATGTTTAAAGTGATTTTCATGCTTCCAGGGGCCCAAAACACAAGATTTATGGAATGGTTAAAAGTGCATGAAAATGGCCAATTTACTCACTCTGAGTTCTCAAAAAGGGTTTCTTCACCCCGGGAAGTGAAATAAATACCATTTGGAGGCATTTAATGTTCGAGCAAAAACGGCTGATTTTCGACAAAAGAGATAACACCCCCCCATTACGTCATGCTTCAGAAATGTGGAAAATGGTCCGTTTTCAAATGTTTTATTTTTGAACGTCAGTTCACATTTGTAGGTGGATCATCAGTGTTAGAGCTAAAATTAGCATGTTTAAAGTGATTTTCATGCTTCCAGGGGCTCGGGAAGTTAATTAAATACCATTTGGAGGCATTTAATGTTCGAGCAAAAACGGCTGATTTTCGACAAAAGAGATAACACCCCCCCATTACGTCATGCTTCAGAAATGTGGAAAATGGTCCATTTTCAAATGTTTTATTTTTGAACGTCAGTTCACATTTGTAGGTGGATCATCAGTGTTAGAGCTAAAATTAGCATGTTTAAAGTGATTTTCATGCTTCCAGGGGCTCGGGAAGTGAAATAAAAACCATTTGGAGGCATTTAATGTTCGAGCAAAAACGGCTGATTTTCGACAAAAGAGATAACACCCCCCCCATTACGTCATGCTTCAGAAATGTGGAAAATGGTCCGTTTTCAAATGTTTTATTTTTGAACGTCAGTTCACATTTGTAGGTGGATCATCAGTGTTAGAGCTAAAATTAGCATGTTTAAAGTGATTTTCATGCTTCCAGGGGCTCGGGAAGTTAATTAAATACCATTTGGAGGCATTTAATGTTCGAGCAAAAACGGCTGATTTTCGACAAAAGAGATAACACCCCCCCATTACGTCATGCTTCAGAAATGTGGAAAATGGTCCGTTTTCAAATGTTTTATTTTTGAACGTCAGTTCACATTTGTAGGTGGATCATCAGTGTTAGAGCTAAAATTAGCATGTTTAAAGTGATTCTCATGCTTCCAGGGGCCCAAAACACAAGATTAATGGAATGGTTAAAAGTGCATGAAAATGGCCAATTTACTCACTCTGAGTTCTCAAAAAGGGTTTCTTCACCCCGGGAAGTGAAATAAATACCATTTGGAGGCATTTAATGTTCGAGCAAAAACGGCTGATTTTCGACAAAAGAGATAACACCCCCCCATTACGTCATGCTTCAGAAATGTGGAAAATGGTCCGTTTTCAAATGTTTTATTTTTGAACGTCAGTTCACATTTGTAGGTGGATCATCAGTGTTAGAGCTAAAATTAGCATGTTTAAAGTGATTTTCATGCTTCCAGGGGCCCAAAACACAAGATTTATGGAATGGTTAAAAGTGCATGAAAATGGCCAATTTACTCACTCTGAGTTCTCAAAAAGGGTTTCTTCACCCCGGGAAGTTAATTAAATACCATTTGGAGGCATTTAATGTTCGAGCAAAAACGGCTGATTTTCGACAAAAGAGATAACACCCCCCCATTACGTCATGCTTCAGAAATGTGGAAAATGGTCCGTTTTCAAATGTTTTATTTTTGAACGTCAGTTCACATTTGTAGGTGGATCATCAGTGTTAGAGCTAAAATTAGCATGTTTAAAGTGATTTTCATGCTTTCAGGGGCTCGGGAAGTTAATTAAATACCATTTGGAGGCATTTAATGTTCGAGCAAAAACGGCTGATTTTCGACAAAAGAGATAACACCCCCCCATTACGTCATGCTTCAGAAATGTGGAAAATGGTCCGTTTTCAAATGTTTTATTTTTGAATGTCAGTTCACATTTGTAGGTGGATCATCAGTGTTAGAGCTAAAATTAGCATGTTTAAAGTGATTTTCATGCTTCCAGGGGCTCGGGAAGTGAAATAAAAACCATTTGGAGGCATTTAATGTTCGAGCAAAAACGGCAGATTTTCGACAAAAGAGATAACACCCCCCCATTACGTCATGCTTCAGAAATGTGGAAAATGGTCCGTTTTCAAATGTTTTATTTTTGAACGTCAGTTCACATTTGTAGGTGGATCTTCAGTGTTAGAGCTAAAATTAGCATGTTTAAAGTGATTTTCATGCTTCCAGGGGCTCGGGAAGTTAATTAAATACCATTTGGAGGCATTTAATGTTCGAGCAAAAACGGCTGATTTTCGACAAAAGAGATAACACCCCCCCATTACGTCATGCTTCAGAAATGTGGAAAATGGTCCGTTTTCAAATGTTTTATTTTTGAACGTCAGTTCACATTTGTAGGTGGATCATCAGTGTTAGAGCTAAAATTAGCATGTTTAAAGTGATTTTCATGCTTCCAGGGGACCAAAACACAAGATTAATGGAATGGTTAAAAGTGCATGAAAATGGCCAATTTACTCACTCTGAGTTCTCAAAAAGGGTTTCTTCACCCCGGGAAGTGAAATAAATACCATTTGGAGGCATTTAATGTTTGAGCAAAAACGGCTGATTTTCGACAAAAGAGATAACACCCCCCCATTACGTCATGCTTCAGAAATGTGGAAAATGGTCCGTTTTTAAATGTTTTATTTTTGAACGTCAGTTCACATTTGTAGGTGGATCATCAGTGTTAGAGCTAAAATTAGCATGTTTAAAGTGATTTTCATGCTTCCAGGGGCTCGGGAAGTTAATTAAATACCATTTGGAGGCATTTAATGTTCGAGCAAAAACGGCTGATTTTCGACAAAAGAGATAACACCCCCCCATTACGTCATGCTTCAGAAATGTGGAAAATGGTCCGTGTTCAAATGTTTTATTTTTGAACGTCAGTTCACATTTGTAGGTGGATCATCAGTGTTAGAGCTAAAATTAGCATGTTTAAAGTGATTTTCATGCTTGCAGGGGCTCAGGAAGTTAATTAAATACCATTTGGAGGCATTTAATGTTCGAGCAAAAACGGCTGATTTTCGACAAAAGAGATAACACCCCCCCCATTACGTCATGCTTCAGAAATGTGGAAAATGGTCCGTTTTCAAATGTTTTATTTTTGAACGTCAGTTCACATTTGTAGGTGGATCATCAGTGTTAGAGCTAAAATTAGCATGTTTAAAGTGATTTTCATGCTTCCAGGGGCTCGGGAAGTGAAATAAATACCATTTGGAGGCATTTAATGTTCGAGCAAAAACGGCTGATTTTCGACAAAAGAGATAACACCCCCCCATTACGTCATGCTTCAGAAATGTGGAAAATGGTCCGTTTTCAAATGTTTTATTTTTGAACGTCAGTTCACATTTGTAGGTGGATCATCAGTGTTAGAGCTAAAATTAGCATGTTTAAAGTGATTTTCATGCTTCCAGGGGCTCGGGAAGTTAATTAAATACCATTTGGAGGCATTTAATGTTCGATCAAAAACGGCTGATTTTCGACAAAAGAGATAACACCCCCCCATTACGTCATGCTTCAGAAATGTGGAAAATGGTCCGTTTTCAAATGTTTTATTTTTGAACGTCAGTTCACATTTGTAGGTGGATCATCAGTGTTAGAGCTAAAATTAGCATGTTTAAAGTGATTTTCATGCTTCCAGGGGCCCAAAACACAAGATTAATGGAATGGTTAAAAGTGCATGAAAATGGCCAATTTACTCACTCTGAGTTCTCAAAAAGGGTTTCTTCACCCCGGGAAGTGAAATAAATACCATTTGGAGGCATTTAATGTTTGAGCAAAAACGGCTGATTTTCGACAAAAGAGATAACACCCCCCCATTACGTCATGCTTCAGAAATGTGGAAAATGGTCCGTTTTCAAATGTTTTATTTTTGAACGTCAGTTCACATTTGTAGGTGGATCATCAGTGTTAGACCTAAAATTAGCATGTTTAAAGTGATTTTCATGCTTCCAGGGGCCCAAAACACAAGATTTATGGAATGGTTAAAAGTGCATGAAAATGGCCAATTTACTCACTCTGAGTTCTCAAAAAGGGTTTCTTCACCCCGGGAAGTTAATTAAATACCATTTGGAGGCATTTAATGTTCGAGCAAAAACGGCTGATTTTCGACAAAAGAGATAACACCCCCCATTACGTCATGCTTCAGAAATGTGGAAAATGGTCCGTTTTCAAATGTTTTATTTTTGAACGTCAGTTCACATTTGTAGGTGGATCATCAGTGTTAGAGCTAAAATTAGCATGTTTAAAGTGATTTTCATGCTTCCAGGGGCTCGGGAAGTGAAATAAATACCATTTGGAGGCATTTAATGTTCGAGCAAAAACGGCTGATTTTCGACAAAAGAGATAACACCCCCCCATTACGTCATGCTTCAGAAATGTGGAAAATGGTCCGTTTTCAAATGTTTTATTTTTGAACGTCAGTTCACATTTGTAGGTGGATCATCAGTGTTAGAGCTAAAATTAGCATGTTTAAAGTGATTTTCATGCTTCCAGGGGCTCGGGAAGTTAATTAAATACCATTTGGAGGCATTTAATGTTCGAGCAAAAACGGCTGATTTTCGACAAAAGAGATAACACCCCCCCATTACGTCATGCTTCAGAAATGTGGAAAATGGTCCGTTTTCAAATGTTTTATTTTTGAACGTCAGTTCACATTTGTAGGTGGATCATCAGTGTTAGAGCTAAAATTAGCATGTTTAAAGTGATTTTCATGCTTCCAGGGGCCCAAAACACAAGATTTATGGAATGGTTAAAAGTGCATGAAAATGGCCAATTTACTCACTCTGAGTTCTCAAAAAGGGTTTCTTCACCCCGGGAAGTTAATTAAATACCATTTGGAGGCATTTAATGTTCGAGCAAAAACGGCTGATTTTCGACAAAAGAGATAACACCCCCCCCATTACGTCATGCTTCAGAAATGTGGAAAATGGTCCGTTTTCAAATGTTTTATTTTTGAACGTCAGTTCACATTTGTAGGTGGATCATCAGTGTTAGAGCTAAAATTAGCATGTTTAAAGTGATTTTCATGCTTCCAGGGGCTCGGGAAGTTAATTAAATACCATTTGGAGGCATTTAATGTTCGAGCAAAAACGGCTGATTTTCGACAGAAGAGATAACACCCCCCCATTACGTCATGCTTCAGAAATGTGGAAAATGGTCCGTTTTCAAATGTTTTATTTTTGAACGTCAGTTCACATTTGTAGGTGGATCATCAGTGTTAGAGCTAAAATTAGCATGTTTAAAGTGATTTTCATGCTTCCAGGGGCCCAAAACACAAGATTTATGGAATGGTTAAAAGTGCATGAAAATGGCCAATTTACTCACTCTGAGTTCTCAAAAAGGGTTTCTTCACCCCGGGAAGTTAATTAAATACCATTTGGAGGCATATAATGTTCGAGCAAAAACGGCTGATTTTCGACCAAAGAGATAACACCCCCCCCATTACGTCATGCTTCAGAAATGTGGAAAATGGTCCGTTTTCAAATGTTTTATTTTTGAACGTCAGTTCACATTTGTAGGTGGATCATCAGTGTTAGAGCTAAAATTAGCATGTTTAAATTGATTTTCATGCTTCCAGGGGCTCGGGAAGTTAATTAAATACCATTTGGAGGCATTTAATGTTCGAGCAAAAACGGCTGATTTTCGACAAAAGAGATAACACCCCCCCATTACGTCATGCTTCAGAAATGTGGAAAATGGTCCGTTTTCAAATGTTTTATTTTTGAACGTCAGTTCACATTTGTAGGTGGATCATCAGTGTTAGAGCTAAAATTAGCATGTTTAAAGTGATTTTCATGCTTCCAGGGGCTCGGGAAGTTAATTAAATACCATTTGGAGGCATTTAATGTTCGAGCAAAAACGGCTGATTTTCGACAAAAGAGATAACACCCCCCCATTACGTCATGCTTCAGAAATGTGGAAAATGGTCCGTTTTCAAATGTTTTATTTTTGAACGTCAGTTCACATTTGTAGGTGGATCATCAGTGTTAGAGCTAAAATTAGCATGTTTAAAGTGATTTTCATGCTTCCAGGGGCCCAAAACACAAGATTTATGGAATGGTTAAAAGTGCATGAAAATGGCCAATTTACTCACTCTGAGTTCTCAAAAAGGGTTTCTTCACCCCGGGAAGTGAAATAAATACCATTTGGAGGCATTTAATGTTCGAGCAAAAACGGCTGATTTTCGACAAAAGAGATAACACCCCCCCATTACGTCATGCTTCAGAAATGTGGAAAATGGTCCGTTTTCAAATGTTTTATTTTTGAACGTCAGTTCACATTTGTAGGTGGATCATCAGTGTTAGAGCTAAAATTAGCATGTTTAAAGTGATTTTCATGCTTCCAGGGGCTCGGGAAGTGAAATAAATACCATTTGGAGGCATTTAATGTTCGAGCAAAAACGGCTGATTTTCGACAAAAGAGATAACACCCCCCCATTACGTCATGCTTCAGAAATGTGGAAAATGGTCCGTTTTCAAATGTTTTATTTTTGAACGTCAGTTCACATTTGTAGGTGGATCATCAGTGTTAGAGCTAAAATTAGCATGTTTAAAGTGATTTTCATGCTTCCAGGCGCTCGGGAAGTGAAATAAATACCATTTGGAGGCATTTAATGTTCGAGCAAAAACGGCTGATTTTCGACAAAAGAGATAACACCCCCCCATTACGTCATGCTTCAGAAATGTGGAAAATGGTCCGTTTTCAAATGTTTTATTTTTGAACGTCAGTTCACATTTGTAGGTGGATCATCAGTGTTAGAGCTAAAATTAGCATGTTTAAAGTGATTTTCATGCTTCCAGGGGCCCAAAACACAAGATTAATGGAATGGTTAAAAGTGCATGAAAATGGCCAATTTACTCACTCTGAGTTCTCAAAAAGGGTTTCTTTACCCCGGGAAGTGAAATAAATACCATTTGGAGGCATTTAATGTTCGAGCAAAAACGGCTGATTTTCGACAAAAGAGATAACACCCCCCATTACGTCATGCTTCAGAAATGTGGAAAATGGTCCGTTTTCAAATGTTTTATTTTTGAACGTCAGTTCACATTTGTAGGTGGATCATCAGTGTTAGAGCTAAAATTAGCATGTTTAAAGTGATTTTCATGCTTCCAGGGGCTCGGGAAGTGAAATAAATACCATTTGGAGGCATTTAATGTTCGAGCAAAAACGGCTGATTTTCGACAAAAGAGATAACACCCCCCCATTACGTCATGCTTCAGAAATGTGGAAAATGGTCCGTTTTCAAATGTTTTATTTTTGAACGTCAGTTCACATTTGTAGGTGGATCATCAGTGTTAGAGCTAAAATTAGCATGTTTAAAGTTATTTTCATGCTTCCAGGGGCTCGGGAAGTTAATTAAATACCATTTGGAGGCATTTAATGTTCGAGCAAAAACGGCTGATTTTCGACAAAAGAGATAACACCCCCCCATTACGTCATGCTTCAGAAATGTGGAAAATGGTCCGTTTTCAAATGTTTTATTTGTGAACGTCAGTTCACATTTGTAGGTGGATCATCAGTGTTAGAGCTAAAATTAGCATGTTTAAAGTGATTTTCATGCTTCCAGGGGCTCGGGAAGTTAATTAAATACCATTTGGAGGCATTTAATGTTCGAGCAAAAACGGCTGATTTTCGACAAAAGAGATAACACCCCCCCATTACGTCATGCTTCAGAAATGTGGAAAATGGTCCGTTTTCAAATGTTTTATTTTTGAACGTCAGTTCACATTTGTAGGTGGATCATCAGTGTTAGAGCTAAAATTAGCATGTTTAAAGTGATTTTCATGCTTCCAGGGGCCCAAAACACAAGATTTATGGAATGGTTAAAAGTGCATGAAAATGGCCAATTTACTCACTCTGAGTTCTCAAAAAGGGTTTCTTCACCCCGGGAAGTTAATTAAATACCATTTGGAGGCATTTAATGTTCGAGCAAAAACGGCTGATTTTCGACAAAAGAGATAACACCCCCCATTACGTCATGCTTCAGAAATGTGGAAAATGGTCCGTTTTCAAATGTTTTATTTTTGAACGTCAGTTCACATTTGTAGGTGGATCATCAGTGTTAGAGCTAAAATTAGCATGTTTAAAGTGATTTTCATGCTTCCAGGGGCTCGGGAAGTGAAATAAATACCATTTGGAGGCATTTAATGTTCGAGCAAAAACGGCTGATTTTCGACAAAAGAGATAACACCCCCCCATTACGTCATGCTTCAGAAATGTGGAAAATGGTCCGTTTTCAAATGTTTTATTTTTGAACGTCAGTTCACATTTGTAGGTGGATCATCAGTGTTAGAGCTAAAATTAGCATGTTTAAAGTGATTTTCATGCTTCCAGGGGTTCGGGAAGTTAATTAAATACCATTTGGAGGCATTTAATGTTCGAGCAAAAACGGCTGATTTTCGACAAAAGAGATAACACCCCCCCATTACGTCATGCTTCAGAAATGTGGAAAATGGTCCGTTTTCAAATGTTTTATTTTTGAACGTCAGTTCACATTTGTAGGTGGATCATCAGTGTTAGAGCTAAAATTAGCATGTTTAAAGTGATTTTCATGCTTCCAGGGGCCCAAAACACAAGATTTATGGAATGGTTAAAAGTGCATGAAAATGGCCAATTTACTCACTCTGAGTTCTCAAAAAGGGTTTCTTCACCCCGGGAAGTTAATTAAATACCATTTGGAGGCATTTAATGTTCGAGCAAAAACGGCTGATTTTCGACAAAAGAGATAACACCCCCCCATTACGTCATGCTTCAGAAATGTGGAAAATGGTCCGTTTTCAAATGTTTTATTTTTGAACGTCAGTTCACATTTGTAGGTGGATCATCAGTGTTAGAGCTAAAATTAGCATGTTTAAAGTGATTTTCATGCTTCCAGGGGCCCAAAACACAAGATTTATGGAATGGTTGAAAGTGCATGAAAATGGCCAATTTACTCACTCTGAGTTCTCAAAAAGGGTTTCTTCACCCCGGGAAGTTAATTAAATACCATTTGGAGGCATTTAATGTTCGAGCAAAAACGGCTGATTTTCGACCAAAGAGATAACACCCCCCCATTACGTCATGCTTCAGAAATGTGGAAAATGGTCCGTTTTCAAATGTTTTATTTTTGAACGTCAGTTCACATTTGTAGGTGGATCATCAGTGTTAGAGCTAAAATTAGCATGTTTAAATTGATTTTCATGCTTCCAGGGGCTCGGGAAGTTAATTAAATACCATTTGGAGGCATTTAATGTTCGAGCAAAAACGGCTGATTTTCGACAAAAGAGATAACACCCCCCCATTACGTCATGCTTCAGAAATGTGGAAAATGGTCCGTTTTCAAATGTTTTATTTTTGAACGTCAGTTCACATTTGTAGGTGGATCATCAGTGTTAGAGCTAAAATTAGCATGTTTAAAGTGATTTTCATGCTTCCAGGGGCCCAAAACACAAGATTTATGGAATGGTTAAAAGTGCATGAAAATGGCCAATTTACTCACTCTGAGTTCTCAAAAAGGGTTTCTTCACCCCGGGAAGTGAAATAAATACCATTTGGAGGCATTTAATGTTCGAGCAAAAACAGCTGATTTTCGACAAAAGAGATAACACCCCCCCATTACGTCATGCTTCAGAAATGTGGAAAATGGTCCGTTTTCAAATGTTTTATTTTTGAACGTCAGTTCACATTTGTAGGTGGATCATCAGTGTTAGAGCTAAAATTAGCATGTTTAAAGTGATTTTCATGCTTCCAGGGGCTCGGGAAGTTAATTAAATACCATTTGGAGGCATTTAATGTTCGAGCAAAAACGGCTGATTTTCGACAAAAGAGATAACACCCCCCCATTACGTCATGCTTCAGAAATGTGGAAAATGGTCCGTTTTCAAATGTTTTATTTTTGAACGTCAGTTCACATTTGTAGGTGGATCATCAGTGTTAGAGCTAAAATTAGCATGTTTAAAGTGATTTTCATGCTTCCAGGGGCTCGGGAAGTGAAATAAATACCATTTGGAGGCATGTAATGTTCGAGCAAAAACGGCTGATTTTCGACAAAAGAGATAACACCCCCCCATTACGTCATGCTTCAGAAATGTGGAAAATGGTCCGTTTTCAAATGTTTTATTTTTGAACGTCAGTTCACATTTGTAGGTGGATCATCAGTGTTAGAGCTAAAATTAGCATGTTTAAAGTGATTTTCATGCTTCCAGGGGCCCAAAACACAAGATTTATGGAATGGTTAAAAGTGCATGAAAATGGCCAATTTACTCACTCTGAGTTCTCAAAAAGGGTTTCTTCACCCCGGGAAGTGAAATAAATACCATTTGGAGGCATTTAATGTTCGAGCAAAAACGGCTGATTTTCGACAAAAGAGATAACACCCCCCCATTACGTCATGCTTCAGAAATGTGGAAAATGGTCCGTTTTCAAATGTTTTATTTTTGAACGTCAGTTCACATTTGTAGGTGGATCATCAGTGTTAGAGCTAAAATTAGCATGTTTAAAGTGATTTTCATGCTTCCAGGGGCTCGGGAAGTGAAATAAATACCATTTGGAGGCATTTAATGTTCGAGCAAAAACGGCTGATTTTCGACAAAAGAGATAACACCCCCCCATTACGTCATGCTTCAGAAATGTGGAAAATGGTCCGTTTTCAAATGTTTTATTTTTGAACGTCAGTTCACATTTGTAGGTAGATCATCAGTGTTAGAGCTAAAATTAGCATGTTTAAAGTGATTTTCATGCTTCCAGGGGCTCGGGAAGTGAAATAAATACCATTTGGAGGCATTTAATGTTCGAGCAAAAACGGCTGATTTTCGACAAAAGAGATAACACCCCCCCATTACGTCATGCTTCAGAAATGTGGAAAATGGTCCGTTTTCAAATGTTTTATTTTTGAACGTCAGTTCACATTTGTAGGTGGATCATCAGTGTTAGAGCTAAAATTAGCATGTTTAAAGTGATTTTCATGCTTCCAGGGGCCCAAAACACAAGATTAATGGAATGGTTAAAAGTGCATGAAAATGGCCAATTTACTCACTCTGAGTTCTCAAAAAGGGTTTCTTTACCCCGGGAAGTGAAATAAATACCATTTGGAGGCATTTAATGTTCGAGCAAAAACGGCTGATTTTCGACAAAAGAGATAACACCCCCCCATTACGTCATGCTTCAGAAATGTGGAAAATGGTCCGTTTTCAAATGTTTTATTTTTGAACGTCAGTTCACATTTGTAGGTGGATCATCAGTGTTAGAGCTAAAATTAGCATGTTTAAAGTGATTTTCATGCTTCCAGGGGCTCGGAAGTGAAATAAATACCATTTGGAGGCATTTAATGTTCGAACAAAAACGGCTGATTTTCGACAAAAGAGATAACAACCCCCCATTACGTCATGCTTCAGAAATGTGGAAAATGGTCAGTTTTCAAATGTTTTATTTTTGAACGTCAGTTCACATTTGTAGGTGGATCATCAGTGTTAGAGCTAAAATTAGCATGTTTAAAGTGATTTTCATGCTTCCAGGGGCTCGGGAAGTTAATTAAATACCATTTGGAGGCATTTAATGTTCGAGCAAAAATGGCTGATTTTCGACAAAAGAGATAACACCCCCCCATTACGTCATGCTTCAGAAATGTGGAAAATGGTCCGTTTTCAAATGTTTTATTTTTGAACGTCAGTTCACATTTGTAGGTGGATCATCAGTGTTAGAGCTAAAATTAGCATGTTTAAAGTGATTTTCATGCTTCCAGGGGCTCGGGAAGTGAAATAAATACCATTTGGAGGCATTTAATGTTCGAGCAAAAACGGCTGATTTTCGACAAAAGAGATAACACCCCCCCATTACGTCATGCTTCAGAAATGTGGAAAATGGTCCGTTTTCAAATGTTTTATTTTTGAACGTCAGTTCACATTTGTAGGTGGATCATCAGTGTTAGAGCTAAAATTAGCATGTTTAAAGTGATTTTCATGCTTTCAGGGGCCCAAAACACAAGATTAATGGAATGGTTAAAAGTGCATGAAAATGGCCAATTTACTCACTCTGAGTTCTCAAAAAGGGTTTCTTCACCCCGGGAAGTTAATTAAATACCATTTGGAGGCATTTAATGTTCGAGCAAAAACGGCTGATTTTCGACAAAAGAGATAACACCCCCCATTACGTCATGCTTCAGAAATGTGGAAAATGGTCCGTTTTCAAATGTTTTATTTTTGAACGTCAGTTCACATTTGTAGGTGGATCATCAGTGTTAGAGCTAAAATTAGCATGTTTAAAGTGATTTTCATGCTTCCAGGGGCTCGGGAAGTGAAATAAATACCATTTGGAGGCATTTAATGTTCGAGCAAAAACGGCTGATTTTCGACAAAAGAGATAACACCCCCCATTACGTCATGCTTCAGAAATGTGGAAAATGGTCCGTTTTCAAATGTTTTATTTTTGAACGTCAGTTCACATTTGTAGGTGGATCATCAGTGTTAGAGCTAAAATTTGCATGTTTAAAGTGATTTTCATGCTTCCAGGGGCCCAAAACACAAGATTTATGGAATGGTTAAAAGTGCATGAAAATGGCCAATTTACTCACTCTGAGTTCTCAAAAAAAGTTTCTTCACCCCGGGAAGTTAATTAATGGAAAGGGGCGACCACTCGGTCCCCCCGAACGTATGGCTGAGTGCCTCGATCCCCCCGGGAAGCCATTTTTGGGCGGGAGGCGCGTCTCGGCTGGTATGCCCGAAGCGGCGTAGCCGGGGCGCGCCTTTTTCCCGCCCTAGAGTGGGCTGGCCTAGACACCGACGCAGCCAGCCACGCCCTCGGGGCGGGCAGGGGCGGGTTTTCGCCCGCCCTGAAGACGGATAAAAGAAGGCGCAAGACCAGAAGACGTCCTCTTGTTCTTGTGCTCCGAAGCTGCACCTCCTCGCTACACGTGAGCTCGGGACGGAACGAAGAGCCAATTTTGAGCGTTTTGATCTTTTTCTTTGTCTTCTAGATACTTCGTAGGAGAGATGCCCAAGAAAGGCGAAAAAAGAATGACGACTGAGCAGATGGTTCGGGCACTATTCAAGGATATGTCCGACATAAAGAAACGGTTGGCGGAGCGAGAGGGGGAGGAGGGTTCGGGCCCTTCGCCGGCTGGAGGGAGACCTAAGAGGCCGAGAAAGGTTCCAGCCGGTGGGGACGTCCCGGTTCCCTCTGCCCCTCTCGAGGCGCCGACCCCAGTACCAATGGAGGGGAATCCAATCCCCGTTGTCGTCACCCCGACATCGAAGGAAGACATGCCCCCCGAGCTGGCAGCACAGCTAGCAGCATGGTTGGGGGATAGTGGTGATGGCGCCACGGCTGCCGAGGCACAGGCGCTGATAAAAGGGCTTCGTGAGAAGAAAGAGGCAGCTAGAGTGGCGGGGATAGACAAGCCGCAAGCGGCAGATGCAGCGTCCGGTGCAGGTAAGCGGCCATTGCCGATTGCAAGGGACGAGTCAGCACCCTCTCGTAGAGAGAGATTGGGACAACATGTGCCTTTAGCTATAAAGGAAAAGATCTGGGCGGGGGAGTACGTGAATATTTTTTCCCTGCTTGTTGATCATTATGATGTGGAGCATGTGAAAAGTCAGAAGGACTTAATGCATCCGAGTGTTTGGCGCGCTAAAATGGCCGCCTTTAAGGTAAATGAGAACATTGGCAACTGGGGCAATGCGTGGGGTATTTTCACATCAATTTTGGGGGAACGTAGGCCCGAGTTGCTCCCTGAGTTTCCCGTTTACCAATCACGAATTATGGGTTACTCGACAACGTATCAAGGTAACCATTGGTTTTGTTATGACAATCTGTTCAGGAAGGAAAAGGAGCATAACAAGAGTTTGACTTGGGATTGTTACGATTCGTTAACATGGGACAAAATGAAAGAATCAGGAATGTTAAGAATGCCATTGGTCGGGAGCAATGTTGTTGATTACTCCCGCCAAAATGTGGGGACGCCCTTTCGACCGAGTACGAGCAGCGACGACCAGTCGAGGCCCGCAGGCAATACAGGGAGAAAGGGTTTCTGTTTTAATTTCAACAAGGGGAAATGTACCAGGCCTCCGGGATCGTGTAAGTTCAAACATGAGTGTAGTACGTGTGGGTCGTCCCATCCTGAGTCATCGTGCAGAGCCAAAACGGGTGAGAATGGGGGTAAGGGAGGCGCCAAACAGGTCTAAGCTAGGCCGAGGGGCGCCTTTACCAACCCCGATTGATACCTTGGCAATGATTCCCTGGCTCAGCGAATACCCGGATCGTACTTCTGCCGGGGTGCTACGGAACGGTTTTACACATGGTTTCCGCATCCCGGTAGGGGACTTTCGGGGTGTAGGGATTTGCAAGAACCAACTTTCCGTTTTACAACATACATCTGTGGTGCAAGAGAAAATTCACAAAGAGGTTAGCCGGGGACGGGTCGCCGGCCCATTTAGTGTACCCCCGGTACCGGATTTTGTTTGTTCTCCGTTAGGGGTGGTTCCCAAGAAGGACCCGGGTGAGTTTCGTTTGATCCATAATCTGTCTGCCCCACACGGCCTTTCAGTAAATGACGCAATTGATCCAGAAGTTTGTTCGGTGCGATACGCATCGTTTGACGAGGCAGTAGCCATCTTGAATCGCCTGGGGCCCGGAACGTTGATGGCGAAATCAGATATCGAGTCAGCGTTCCGGTTGCTCCCGGTACACCCAGACGATCAGCGTCTTTTGGGGTTCGGGTTCCAGGGGTCATTTTACATGGATAGGTGTATGCCAATGGGATGCTCGATATCATGTGCTTATTTTGAACAATTCAGTACTTTCCTGCAATGGGTGTTCACTAAGAAATCGGGTTTTCGAAATGTAATGCACTATCTTGACGATTTTTTGTTCCTTGGTCCCGCCGCAAGTCCTGAATGTGCTCAGGCCTTAGCTGAATTCTGTGTGTTGATGGGTCATTTTGGCGTGCCATTGGCACCGGGTAAAACTATGGGTCCCACGACTTGCCTCGAGTTTTTGGGGATCGAGTTGGACTCAATGGAGGGGTGTTTCCGTTTACCTGCTAGCAAAGTGTTGAAATTCAGGACAGCCCTCCTAGTATGTTTGAATACACCTAAGGTTACACTGCATCAGTTGCAACAATTAGTGGGGAAGTTGAACTTTGCCTTGAGGGTGATCCCAATGGCTCGCCCCTTTTCCCGCTCAATTGCCCAAGCGATGGTTGGCCTGAAAGAGGGTCATCATCGCACGAGGTTATCGGCTGAGGTCCGCCAGGACATGCGGATATGGTTAGCATTCCTGGCGGACTTCAATGGCCGAGTCGTCTGGAACAAGCCAGCCGTGTCCTCGGAAGAGCTTGGGCTATGGACAGATTCAGCAGGGAGCATAGGTTTTGGCGCCATCTTCGGCACGAACTGGTCTGCTCAAAGATGGCCCCTATGGTGGCACGAGAAGGGGATAACGAGTAATATTGCTTTCCTTGAATTATTTCCCATTCTCGTGGCCCTGAGAACCTGGCCAGAAGGTTTCAGAGATCATTCTGTCGTTTTTTGGTCCGACAATATGACCGTGGTAGAATGCATCAATAGTCAGTCAGCCCATTGTAAAATGATTTTGAGGCTGCTCAAAGAAATTGTCCTACTATGTATGCAACTGAACGTGGTATTCAGAGCAAAACATGTCCCAGGGGTGTTGAATCAGGCTGCTGACGCACTGTCTCGTTTTCACATGCAGGCTTTCTCGGGTTTCCTTCCCTCAGCGGACCCGGAGCCGGCACCCTTCCCCGAAGCTCTCTGGTCTCTCGGTGCCCCGAACTTCGTCACCTCGTGGGAGAGAGTCTAGCACCCAGGACAAGGAAGGCATATGGAGGGGCGTTCCAGGCCTATTTAGCCTTTTTAGGGGCAGAGAGAGGGGGTCTTTGGGGTCAGGAAGAGTGTGTAGTACTTTTTCTGATGTCTTTACGTAGGGCTGGGAAATCGGTGGCTACGGCCCAAAGGCATCGTGCCGCCATTTCCTTTGTTGCCAGGGCCCATGGCATCCTGGACCCAACAGCGTCTTTCACAGTACAGAAAGCGCTGCGTGGGTGGCAACGCCTAGAGGGTCGCAGAGTAGACGTAAGACGACCGATAGGTCTAGACAGGTTGTCCCAGTTACTGGCCACACTCCCTAACACATGCTCGTCCCCTTTTGAGTCCTGTTTGTTCCGGACTGCATTTACGCTGGCGTTTCACGGGGCTATGAGAGTTAGTGAGCTGGTTGCAAGGAACAAACAGGATGTGACGGGGGGCTTGTGCAGGGAACATGTTCGGATCAGGGGGGATGCGATGATTGTCTCCTTTCTCAGGTCTAAGACCGACCAAGATGGGAGAGGGGACTGCACGATCATTCGCAGGAACCCCGAGTCATCCATGTGTCCGGTACAGTGCTTAGAAGATTACCTAGCACGGAGAGCGGCATCATGGGGGGGGACATTGTTGAGGCATGCAGACGCCACCCCGCTGACGAGGTTTCAGTTTCAACGGGTGCTTGCAATGGCCGTTGCCGCAGCGGGCTTGGACCCGGGCGAATTTGGGACCCACTCCTTTCGGATAGGGGCTGCCACTGAAGCTACAGCCAGGGGTCTTAATGTAGAGCAAGTGAAACGTGTGGGGCGCTGGTCCTCCAATTGTTATAAGAGGTACGTGCGATTGCATATGTTGTGAAGCTGTAACCATGTACTCACGCCTCTTGTCTTTTGTTTGTTTGCAGTTGCGCAAGCCTACGCGGCAGGGCAGACTGTGCAGTCAACCCAACACCAGGCCAGCGGTCGCACGTCACCGGCTGTGAGGAAGGAGGTGTGGGTCGTGGGCCACTCATACGTGAGACGGGCCGCAGACGTATTCAAAGCAGGTGACATGATTCACGTACCTGGGGAATACGGGTACAGAGTGTCCTTCTACGGAAGGGGCGGTCTCTGTATTGACCAGTTTCAGGAATTTTTTGAGGGTTTGTTAGAGCGGATGAGGTCACCGCCGTCCATAGTCATAGTGCATTTGGGGGGCAATGATTTGGTCACCACCGGTAGACGACTTCTCCTGGAGGCTATGCTTTCCACGGTAAGTTGGTTAGCGAGGAGAGTTCCGGGGTGCCTAATTGCGTGGTCTCATATGATCCCACGAAAAGTGTGGCGGGGAGCTATCTCGATCCCTGCTTTGAATCATTCTGTTAAAAAATTGAATAACAAAGTGAGTAGGTTGTTCCGTTCCAAGACATTGCATTCGATCTCGCATAATTGTATTAATGATGACAGTATGTATTTGGGGGATGGGGTGCATTTGTCGAGGGCGGGGAATGAGTTACTCATAGGAGACTTCTTAGCCTGGTTAAAATCTTTAAAACATGACCTTTAGGTAGGAGTTTTGTGGGGGGTCCGGATAGCCGGTCAACTATCCGGACCTGTGGCGGTAAGGTCATGATCGGTGAGCACTAATTGGTAGATCCCTATGAGTGGGCGTCACCCAACACGGATGGGAGCGCTCGGGAGAGGTGGCCATTGGCCCCTCGGTGGGGAGGCGGTCCCGTCTAAGGGCGGGTCGCCGGAAGTAAAGGAAAGGCGGTCAAGGCCCCTTCCTTTGTAGGAGGGGTTACAGCCCCCTCCTGGGGAATTTCCCGGGGCCAGTGTCATCTGCGACGGCAGATGCGGTAAGTTGTGTGGGGTGGGGAGAGGTCAACGATACCTTCTAGATACCACGCACAAGTGTTCGAACGACCTTTAAATGGCGTCGAGTCTTAAGTGCCCCCGTCAAGACAAGGGAAATTGTTAGTAGTTGCACTTGAGGTAAGCCTCTGTGCTGTCGCCCTTCCCAAGTGGGAGGGGTAAGTCTGGTTAGGGATCTTGACACCGGTTATGACCTTGCCGTTGGCCCTTAAACGTTAGGATGTACAATTTCAGTGTTCTTAGAGAATGTTTTTGTAGGATGCTAGTTCGGCTAGGAGAACCTCTGTATTAGAGATTATGTTAAGGTTAGCCAAACATCGTAATGTGATAATGAAATTGTACATAATATGAAAACGTTTAATGTTTTAATTTTTTGTTTTAATAAATACGGCCGCGGGATGGTCACTCCATCCCACATCCAAAAACTTTAAGACTGTTTCCGGTTTCCCTCCTTTTGGGGATTGTGTTGAGAGGGGGTGGCGGGTATCTCAGCCATATGGAAAGGGGCGACCACTCGGTCCCCCCGAACGTATGGCTGAGTGCCTCGATCCCCCCGGGAAGCCATTTTTGGGCGGGAGGCGCGTCTCGGCTGGTATGCCCGAAGCGGCGTAGCCGGGGCGCGCCTTTTTCCCGCCCTAGAGTGGGCTGGCCTAGACACCGACGCAGCCAGCCACGCCCTCGGGGCGGGCAGGGGCGGGTTTTCGCCCGCCCTGAAGACGGATAAAAGAAGGCGCAAGACCAGAAGACGTCCTCTTGTTCTTGTGCTCCGAAGCTGCACCTCCTCGCTACACGTGAGCTCGGGACGGAACGAAGAGCCAATTTTGACCCACCCACCAGCCCCTGAGGACAGCAAGTTGTTGTGCAATAAAGTTAATTTATAAGTTTGTTTTTTCCGTTTTCGTTTACAGGCTGTGACAGTATCAGTTTGTGGTTAATCATAATAAAGTATGGTGAAATATCGTCTAGGTTGTTACGATTAAAATGAGTTGTGTAGTGTTACATTGCTAGTATGTTCTTTCGGTCGTAGCGACCAATGTTTTCATAGGTTTGAATAAAATTGTCGTATTTATTTTTGGTAGGCGGTAAGGTCATGATCGGTGAGCACTAATTGGTAGATCCCTATGAGTGGGCGTCACCCAACACGGATGGGAGCGCTCGGGAGAGGTGGCCATTGGCCCCTCGGTGGGGAGGCGGTCCCGTCTAAGGGCGGGTCGCCGGAAGTAAAGGAAAGGCGGTCAAGGCCCCTTCCTTTGTAGGAGGGGTTACAGCCCCCTCCTGGGGAATTTCCCGGGGCCAGTGTCATCTGCGACGGCAGATGCGGTAAGTTGTGTGGGGTGGGGAGAGGTCAACGATACCTTCTAGATACCACGCACAAGTGTTCGAACGACCTTTAAATGGCGTCGAGTCTTAAGTGCCCCCGTCAAGACAAGGGAAATTGTTAGTAGTTGCACTTGAGGTAAGCCTCTGTGCTGTCGCCCTTCCCAAGTGGGAGGGGTAAGTCTGGTTAGGGATCTTGACACCGGTTATGACCTTGCCGTTGGCCCTTAAACGTTAGGATGTACAATTTCAGTGTTCTTAGAGAATGTTTTTGTAGGATGCTAGTTCGGCTAGGAGAACCTCTGTATTAGAGATTATGTTAAGGTTAGCCAAACATCGTAATGTGATAATGAAATTGTACATAATATGAAAACGTTTAATGTTTTAATTTTTTGTTTTAATAAATACGGCCGCGGGATGGTCACTCCATCCCACATCCAAAAACTTTAAGACTGTTTCCGGTTTCCCTCCTTTTGGGGATTGTGTTGAGAGGGGGTGGCGGGTATCTCAGCCATAATACCATTTGGAGGCATTTAATGTTCGAGCAAAAACGGCTGATTTTCGACAAAAGAGATAACACCCCCCCATTACGTCATGCTTCAGAAATGTGGAAAATGGTCCGTTTTCAAATGTTTTATTTTTGAACGTCAGTTCACATTTGTAGGTGGATCATCAGTGTTAGAGCTAAAATTAGCATGTTTAAAGTGATTTTCATGCTTCCAGGGGCTCGGGAAGTTAATTAAATACCATTTGGAGGCATTTAATGTTCGAGCAAAAACGGCTGATTTTCGACAAAAGAGATAACACCCCCCCATTACGTCATGCTTCAGAAATGTGGAAAATGGTCCGTTTTCAAATGTTTTATTTTTGAACGTCAGTTCACATTTGTAGGTGGATCATCAGTGTTAGAGCTAAAATTAGCATGTTTAAAGTGATTTTCATGCTTCCAGGGGCCCAAAACACAAGATTTATGGAATGGTTAAAAGTGCATGAAAATGGCCAATTTACTCACTCTGAGTTCTCAAAAAGGGTTTCTTCACCCCGGGAAGGTAATTAAATACCATTTGGAGGCATTTAATGTTCGAGCAAAAACGGCTGATTTTCGACCAAAGAGATAACACCCCCCCATTACGTCATGCTTCAGAAATGTGGAAAATGGTCCGTTTTCAAATGTTTTATTTTTGAACGTCAGTTCACATTTGTAGGTGGATCATCAGTGTTAGAGCTAAAATTAGCATGTTTAAATTGATTTTCATGCTTCCAGGGGCTCGGGAAGTTAATTAAATACCATTTGGAGGCATTTAATGTTCGAGCAAAAACGGCTGATTTTCGACAAAAGAGATAACACCCCCCCATTACGTCATGCTTCAGAAATGTGGAAAATGGTCCGTTTTCAAATGTTTTATTTTTGAACGTCAGTTCACATTTGTAGGTGGATCATCAGTGTTAGAGCTAAAATTAGCATGTTTAAAGTGATTTTCATGCTTCCAGGGGCTCGGGAAGTTAATTAAATACCATTTGGAGGCATTTAATGTTCGAGCAAAAACGGCTGATTTTCGACAAAAGAGATAACACCCCCCCATTACGTCATGCTTCAGAAATGTGGAAAATGGTCCGTTTTCAAATGTTTTATTTTTGAACGTCAGTTCACATTTGTAGGTGGATCATCAGTGTTAGAGCTAAAATTAGCATGTTTAAAGTGATTTTCATGCTTCCAGGGGCCCAAAACACAAGATTTATGGAATGGTTAAAAGTGCATGAAAATGGCCAATTTACTCACTCTGAGTTCTCAAAAAGGGTTTCTTCACCCCGGGAAGTGAAATAAATACCATTTGGAGGCATTTAATGTTCGAGCAAAAACGGCTGATTTTCGACAAAAGAGATGACAACCCCCCATTACGTCATGCTTCAGAAATGTGGAAAATGGTCCGTTTTCAAATGTTTTATTTTTGAACGTCAGTTCACATTTGTAGGTGGATCATCAGTGTTAGAGCTAAAATTAGCATGTTTAAAGTGATTTTCATGCTTCCAGGGGCTCGGGAAGTTAATTAAATACCATTTGGAGGCATTTAATGTTCGAGCAAAAACGGCTGATTTTCGACAAAAGAGATAACACCCCCCCATTACGTCATGCTTCAGAAATGTGGAAAATGGTCCGTTTTCAAATGTTTTATTTTTGAACGTCAGTTCACATTTGTAGGTGGATCATCAGTGTTAGAGCTAAAATTAGCATGTTTAAAGTGATTTTCATGCTTCCAGGGGCTCGGGAAGTGAAATAAATACCATTTGGAGGCATTTAATGTTCGAGCAAAAACGGCTGATTTTCGACAAAAGAGATAACACCCCCCCATTACGTCATGCTTCAGAAATGTGGAAAATGGTCCGTTTTCAAATGTTTTATTTTTGAACGTCAGTTCACATTTGTAGGTGGATCATCAGTGTTAGAGCTAAAATTAGCATGTTTAAAGTGATTTTCATGCTTCCAGGGGCCCAAAACACAAGATTTATGGAATGGTTAAAAGTGCATGAAAATGGCCAATTTACTCACTCTGAGTTCTCAAAAAGGGTTTCTTCACCCCGGGAAGTGAAATAAATACCATTTGGAGGCATTTAATGTTCGAGCAAAAACGGCTGATTTTCGACAAAAGAGATAACACCCCCCCATTACGTCATGCTTCAGAAATGTGGAAAATGGTCCGTTTTCAAATGTTTTATTTTTGAACGTCAGTTCACATTTGTAGGTGGATCATCAGTGTTAGAGCTAAAATTAGCATGTTTAAAGTGATTTTCATGCTTCCAGGGGCTCGGGAAGTGAAATAAATACCATTTGGAGGCATTTAATGTTCGAGCAAAAACGGCTGATTTTCGACAAAAGAGATAACACCCCCCCATTACGTCATGCTTCAGAAATGTGGAAAATGGTCCGTTTTCAAATGTTTTATTTTTGAACGTCAGTTCACATTTGTAGGTGGATCATCAGTGTTAGAGCTAAAATTAGCATGTTTAAAGTGATTTTCATGCTTCCAGGGGCTCGGGAAGTGAAATAAATACCATTTGGAGGCATTTAATGTTCGAGCAAAAACGGCTGATTTTCGACAAAAGAGATAACACCCCCCCATTACGTCATGCTTCAGAAATGTGGAAAATGGTCCGTTTTCAAATGTTTTATTTTTGAACGTCAGTTCACATTTGTAGGTGGATCATCAGTGTTAGAGCTAAAATTAGCATGTTTAAAGTGATTTTCATGCTTCCAGGGGCCCAAAACACAAGATTAATGGAATGGTTAAAAGTGCATGAAAATGGCCAATTTACTCACTCTGAGTTCTCAAAAAGGGTTTCTTTACCCCGGGAAGTGAAATAAATACCATTTGGAGGCATTTAATGTTCGAGCAAAAACGGCTGATTTTCGACAAAAGAGATAACACCCCCCATTACGTCATGCTTCAGAAATGTGGAAAATGGTCCGTTTTCAAATGTTTTATTTTTGAACGTCTGTTCACATTTGTAGGTGGATCATCAGTGTTAGAGCTAAAATTAGCATGTTTAAAGTGATTTTCATGCTTCCAGGGGCTCGGGAAGTTAATTAAATACCATTTGGAGGCATTTAATGTTCGATCAAAAACGGCTGATTTTCGACAAAAGAGATAACACCCCCCCATTACGTCATGCTTCAGAAATGTGGAAAATGGTCCGTTTTCAAATGTTTTATTTTTGAACGTCAGTTCACATTTGTAGGTGGATCATCAGTGTTAGAGCTAAAATTAGCATGTTTAAATTGATTTTCATGCTTCCAGGGGCTCGGGAAGTGAAATAAATACCATTTGGAGGCATTTAATGTTCGAACAAAAACGGCTGATTTTCGACAAAAGAGATAACAACCCCCCATTACGTCATGCTTCAGAAATGTGGAAAATGGTCCGTTTTCAAATGTTTTATTTTTGAACGTCAGTTCACATTTGTAGGTGGATCATCAGTGTTAGAGCTAAAATTAGCATGTTTAAAGTGATTTTCATGCTTCCAGGGGCTCGGGAAGTTAATTAAATACCATTTGGAGGCATTTAATGTTCGAGCAAAAACGGCTGATTTTCGACAAAAGAGATAACACCCCCCCATTACGTCATGCTTCAGAAATGTGGAAAATGGTCCGTTTTCAAATGTTTTATTTTTGAACGTCAGTTCACATTTGTAGGTGGATCATCAGTGTTAGAGCTAAAATTAGCATGTTTAAAGTGATTTTCATGCTTCCAGGGGCCCAAAACACAAGATTTATGGAATGGTTAAAAGTGCATGAAAATGGCCAATTTACTCACTCTGAGTTCTCAAAAAGGGTTTCTTCACCCCGGGAAGTGAAATAAATACCATTTGGAGGCATTTGATGTTCAAGCAAAAAAGGCTGATTTTCGACAAAAGAGATAACACCCCCCCATTACGTCATGCTTCAGAAATGTGGAAAATGGTCCGTTTTCAAATGTTTTATTTTTGAACGTCAGTTCACATTTGTAGGTGGATCATCAGTGTTAGAGCTAAAATTAGCATGTTTAAAGTGATTTTCATGCTTCCAGGGGCTCGGGAAGTTAATTAAATACCATTTGGAAGCATGTAATGTTCGAGCAAAAACGGCTGATTTTCGACAAAAGAGATAACACCCCCCCATTACGTCATGCTTCAGAAATGTGGAAAATGGTCCGTTTTCAAATGTTTTATTTTTGAACGTCAGTTCACATTTGTAGGTGGATCATCAGTGTTAGAGCTAAAATTAGCATGTTTAAAGTGATTTTCATGCTTCCAGGGGCCCAAAACACAAGATTTATGGAATGGTTAAAAGTGCATGAAAATGGCCAATTTACTCACTCTGAGTTCTCAAAAAAAGTTTCTTCACCCCGGGAAGTTAATTAAATACCATTTGGAGGCATTTAATGTTCGAGCAAAAACGGCTGATTTTCGACAAAAGAGATAACACCCCCCCATTACGTCATGCTTCAGAAATGTGGAAAATGGTCCGTTTTCAAATGTTTTATTTTTGAACGTCAGTTCACATTTGTAGGTGGATCATCAGTGTTAGAGCTAAAATTAGCATGTTTAAAGTGATTTTCATGCTTCCAGGGGCTCGGGAAGTTAATTAAATACCATTTGGAGGCATTTAATGTTCGAGCAAAAACGGCTGATTTTCGACAAAAGAGATAACACCCCCCCATTACGTCATGCTTCAGAAATGTGGAAAATGGTCCGTTTTCAAATGTTTTATTTTTGAACGTCAGTTCACATTTGTAGGTGGATCATCAGTGTTAGAGCTAAAATTAGCATGTTTAAAGTGATTTTCATGCTTCCAGGGGCCCAAAACACAAGATTTATGGAATGGTTAAAAGTGCATGAAAATGGCCAATTTACTCACTCTGAGTTCTCAAAAAGGGTTTCTTCACCCCGGGAAGTTAATTAAATACCATTTGGAGGCATTTAATGTTCGAGCAAAAACGGCTGATTTTCGACCAAAGAGATAACACCCCCCCATTACGTCATGCTTCAGAAATGTGGAAAATGGTCCGTTTTCAAATGTTTTATTTTTGAACGTCAGTTCACATTTGTAGGTGGATCATCAGTGTTAGAGCTAAAATTAGCATGTTTAAATTGATTTTCATGCTTCCAGGGGCTCGGGAAGTTAATTAAATACCATTTGGAGGCATTTAATGTTCGAGCAAAAACGGCTGATTTTCGACAAAAGAGATAACACCCCCCCATTACGTCATGCTTCAGAAATGTGGAAAATGGTCCGTTTTCAAATGTTTTATTTTTGAACGTCAGTTCACATTTGTAGGTGGATCATCAGTGTTAGAGCTAAAATTAGCATGTTTAAAGTGATTTTCATGCTTCCAGGGGCTCGGGAAGTTAATTAAATACCATTTGGAGGCATTTAATGTTCGAGCAAAAACGGCTGATTTTCGACAAAAGAGATAACACCCCCCCATTACGTCATGCTTCAGAAATGTGGAAAATGGTCCGTTTTCAAATGTTTTATTTTTGAACGTCAGTTCACATTTGTAGGTGGATCATCAGTGTTAGAGCTAAAATTAGCATGTTTAAAGTGATTTTCATGCTTCCAGGGGCCCAAAACACAAGATTTATGGAATGGTTAAAAGTGCATGAAAATGGCCAATTTACTCACTCTGAGTTCTCAAAAAGGGTTTCTTCACCCCGGGAAGTGAAATAAATACCATTTGGAGGCATTTAATGTTCGAGCAAAAACGGCTGATTTTCGACAAAAGAGATGACAACCCCCCATTACGTCATGCTTCAGAAATGTGGAAAATGGTCCGTTTTCAAATGTTTTATTTTTGAACGTCAGTTCACATTTGTAGGTGGATCATCAGTGTTAGAGCTAAAATTAGCATGTTTAAAGTGATTTTCATGCTTCCAGGGGCTCGGGAAGTTAATTAAATACCATTTGGAGGCATTTAATGTTCGAGCAAAAACGGCTGATTTTCGACAAAAGAGATAACACCCCCCCATTACGTCATGCTTCAGAAATGTGGAAAATGGTCCGTTTTCAAATGTTTTATTTTTGAACGTCAGTTCACATTTGTAGGTGGATCATCAGTGTTAGAGCTAAAATTAGCATGTTTAAAGTGATTTTCATGCTTCCAGGGGCTCGGGAAGTGAAATAAATACCATTTGGAGGCATTTAATGTTCGAGCAAAAACGGCTGATTTTCGACAAAAGAGATAACACCCCCCCATTACGTCATGCTTCAGAAATGTGGAAAATGGTCCGTTTTCAAATGTTTTATTTTTGAACGTCAGTTCACATTTGTAGGTGGATCATCAGTGTTAGAGCTAAAATTAGCATGTTTAAAGTGATTTTCATGCTTCCAGGGGCCCAAAACACAAGATTTATGGAATGGTTAAAAGTGCATGAAAATGGCCAATTTACTCACTCTGAGTTCTCAAAAAGGGTTTCTTCACCCCGGGAAGTGAAATAAATACCATTTGGAGGCATTTAATGTTCGAGCAAAAACGGCTGATTTTCGACAAAAGAGATAACACCCCCCCATTACGTCATGCTTCAGAAATGTGGAAAATGGTCCGTTTTCAAATGTTTTATTTTTGAACGTCAGTTCACATTTGTAGGTGGATCATCAGTATTAGAGCTAAAATTAGCATGTTTAAAGTGATTTTCATGCTTCCAGGGGCTCGGGAAGTGAAATAAATACCATTTGGAGGCATTTAATGTTCGAGCAAAAACGGCTGATTTTCGACAAAAGAGATAACACCCCCCCATTACGTCATGCTTCAGAAATGTGGAAAATGGTCCGTTTTCAAATGTTTTATTTTTGAACGTCAGTTCACATTTGTAGGTGGATCATCAGTGTTAGAGCTAAAATTAGCATGTTTAAAGTGATTTTCATGCTTCCAGGGGCTCGGGAAGTGAAATAAATACCATTTGGAGGCATTTAATGTTCGAGCAAAAACGGCTGATTTTCGACAAAAGAGATAACACCCCCCCATTACGTCATGCTTCAGAAATGTGGAAAATGGTCCGTTTTCAAATGTTTTATTTTTGAACGTCAGTTCACATTTGTAGGTGGATCATCAGTGTTAGAGCTAAAATTTGCATGTTTAAAGTGATTTTCATGCTTCCAGGGGCCCAAAACACAAGATTAATGGAATGGTTAAAAGTGCATGAAAATGGCCAATTTACTCACTCTGAGTTCTCAAAAAGGGTTTCTTTACCCCGGGAAGTGAAATAAATACCATTTGGAGGCATTTAATGTTCGAGCAAAAACGGCTGATTTTCGACAAAAGAGATAACACCCCCCATTACGTCATGCTTCAGAAATGTGGAAAATGGTCCGTTTTCAAATGTTTTATTTTTGAACGTCTGTTCACATTTGTAGGTGGATCATCAGTGTTAGAGCTAAAATTAGCATGTTTAAAGTGATTTTTATGCTTCCAGGGGCTCGGGAAGTTAATTAAATACCATTTGGAGGCATTTAATGTTCGAGCAAAAACGGCTGATTTTCGACAAAAGAGATAACACCCCCCCATTACGTCATGCTTCAGAAATGTGGAAAATGGTCCGTTTTCAAATGTTTTATTTTTGAACGTCAGTTCACATTTGTAGGTGGATCATCAGTGTTAGAGCTAAAATTAGCATGTTTAAAGTGATTTTCATGCTTCCAGGGGCTCGGGAAGTGAAATAAATACCATTTGGAGGCATTTAATGTTCGAACAAAAACGGCTGATTTTCGACAAAAGAGATAACAACCCCCCATTACGTCATGCTTCAGAAATGTGGAAAATGGTCCGTTTTCAAATGTTTTATTTTTGAACGTCAGTTCACATTTGTAGGTGGATCATCAGTGTTAGAGCTAAAATTAGCATGTTTAAAGTGATTTTCATGCTTCCAGGGGCTCGGGAAGTTAATTAAATACCATTTGGAGGCATTTAATGTTCGAGCAAAAACGGCTGATTTTCGACAAAAGAGATAACACCCCCCCATTACGTCATGCTTCAGAAATGTGGAAAATGGTCCGTTTTCAAATGTTTTATTTTTGAACGTCAGTTCACATTTGTAGGTGGATCATCAGTGTTAGAGCTAAAATTAGCATGTTTAAAGTGATTTTCATGCTTCCAGGGGCCCAAAACACAAGATTTATGGAATGGTTAAAAGTGCATGAAAATGGCCAATTTACTCACTCTGAGTTCTCAAAAAGGGTTTCTTCACCCCGGGAAGTGAAATAAATACCATTTGGAGGCATTTGATGTTCGAGCAAAAAAGGCTGATTTTCGACAAAAGAGATAACACCCCCCCATTACGTCATGCTTCAGAAATGTGGAAAATGGTCCGTTTTCAAATGTTTTATTTTTGAACGTCAGTTCACATTAGTAGGTGGATTATCAGTGTTAGAGCTAAAATTAGCATGTTTAAAGTGATTTTCATGCTTCCAGGGGCTCGGGAAGTTAATTAAATACCATTTGGAGGCATTTAATGTTCGAGCAAAAACGGCTGATTTTCGACAAAAGAGATAACACCCCCCCATTACGTCATGCTTCAGAAATGTGGAAAATGGTCCGTTTTCAAATGTTTTATTTTTGAACGTCAGTTCACATTTGTAGGTGGATCATCAGTGTTAGAGCTAAAATTAGCATGTTTAAAGTGATTTTCATGCTTCCAGGGGCTCGGGAAGTGAAATAAATACCATTTGGAGGCATTTAATGTTCGAGCAAAAACGGCTGATTTTCGACAAAAGAGATAACACCCCCCCATTACGTCATGCTTCAGAAATGTGGAAAATGGTCCGTTTTCAAATGTTTTATTTTTGAACGTCAGTTCACATTTGTAGGTGGATCATCAGTGTTAGAGCTAAAATTAGCATGTTTAAAGTGATTTTCATGCTTCCAGGGGCCCAAAACACAAGATTTATGGAATGGTTAAAAGTGCATGAAAATGGCCAATTTACTCACTCTGAGTTCTCAAAAAGGGTTTCTTCACCCCGGGAAGTGAAATAAATACCATTTGGAGGCATTTAATGTTCGAGCAAAAACGGCTGATTTTCGACAAAAGAGATAACACCCCCCCATTACGTCATGCTTCAGAAATGTGGAAAATGGTCCGTTTTCAAATGTTTTATTTTTGAACGTCAGTTCACATTTGTAGGTGGATCATCAGTGTTAGAGCTAAAATTAGCATGTTTAAAGTGATTTTCATGCTTCCAGGGGCTCGGGAAGTGAAATAAATACCATTTGGAGGCATTTAATGTTAGAGCAAAAACGGCTGATTTTCGACAAAAGAGATAACACCCCCCCATTACGTCATGCTTCAGAAATGTGGAAAATGGTCCGTTTTCAAATGTTTTATTTTTGAACGTCAGTTCACATTTGTAGGTGGATCATCAGTGTTAGAGCTAAAATTAGCATGTTTAAAGTGATTTTCATGCTTCCAGGGGCCCAAAACACTTTATGGAATGGTTAAAAGTGCATGAAAATGGCCAATTTACTCACTCTGAGTTCTCAAAAAGGGTTTCTTCACCCCGGGAAGTTAATTAAATACCATTTGGAGGCATTTAATGTTCGAGCAAAAACGGCTGATTTTCGACAAAAGAGATAACACCCCCCCATTACGTCATGCTTCAGAAATGTGGAAAATGGTCCGTTTTCAAATGTTTTATTTTTGAACGTCAGTTCACATTTGTAGGTGGATCATCAGTGTTAGAGCTAAAATTAGCATGTTTAAAGTGATTTTCATGCTTCCAGGGGCTCGGGAAGTGAAATAAATACCATTTGGAGGCATTTAATGTTCGAGCAAAAACGGCTGATTTTCGACAAAAGAGATAACACCCCCCCATTACGTCATGCTTCAGAAATGTGGAAAATGGTCCGTTTTCAAATGTTTTATTTTTGAACGTCAGTTCACATTTGTAGGTGGATCATCAGTGTTAGAGCTAAAATTAGCATGTTTAAAGTGATTTTCATGCTTCCAGGGGCTCGGGAAGTTAATTAAATACCATTTGGAGGCATTTAATGTTCGAGCAAAAACGGCTGATTTTCGACAAAAGAGATAACACCCCCCCATTACGTCATGCTTCAGAAATGTGGAAAATGGTCCGTTTTCAAATGTTTTATTTTTGAACGTCAGTTCACATTTGTAGGTGGATCATCAGTGTTAGAGCTAAAATTAGCATGTTTAAAGTGATTTTCATGCTTCCAGGGGCTCGGGAAGTTAATTAAATACCATTTGGAGGCATTTAATGTTCGAGCAAAAACGGCTGATTTTCGACAAAAGAGATAACACCCCCCATTACGTCATGCTTCAGAAATGTGGAAAATGGTCCGTTTTCAAATGTTTTATTTTTGAACGTCTGTTCACATTTGTAGGTGGATCATCAGTGTTAGAGCTAAAATTAGCATGTTTAAAGTGATTTTCATGCTTCCAGGGGCTCGGGAAGTTAATTAAATACCATTTGGAGGCATTTAATGTTCGAGCAAAAACGGCTGATTTTCGACAAAAGAGATAACACCCCCCCCATTACGTCATGCTTCAGAAATGTGGAAAATGGTCCGTTTTCAAATGTTTTATTTTTGAACGTCAGTTCACATTTGTAGGTGGATCATCAGTGTTAGAGCTAAAATTAGCATGTTTAAAGTGATTTTCATGCTTCCAGGGGCTCGGGAAGTGAAATAAATACCATTTGGAGGCATTTAATGTTCGAACAAAAACGGCTGATTTTCGACAAAAGAGATAACAACCCCCCATTACGTCATGCTTCAGAAATGTGGAAAATGGTCCGTTTTCAAATGTTTTATTTTTGAACGTCAGTTCACATTTGTAGGTGGATCATCAGTGTTAGAGCTAAAATTAGCATGTTTAAAGTGATTTTCATGCTTCCAGGGGCTCGGGAAGTTAATTAAATACCATTTGGAGGCATTTAATGTTCAAGCAAAAATGGCTGATTTTCGACAAAAGAGATAACACCCCCCCATTACGTCATGCTTCAGAAATGTGGAAAATGGTCCGTTTTCAAATGTTTTATTTTTGAACGTCAGTTCACATTTGTAGGTGGATCATCAGTGTTAGAGCTAAAATTAGCATGTTTAAAGTGATTTTCATGCTTCCAGGGGCTCGGGAAGTGAAATAAATACCATTTGGAGGCATTTAATGTTCGAGCAAAAACGGCTGATTTTCGACAAAAGAGATAACACCCCCCCATTACGTCATGCTTCAGAAATGTGGAAAATGGTCCGTTTTCAAATGTTTTATTTTTGAACGTCAGTTCACATTTGTAGGTGGATCATCAGTGTTAGAGCTAAAATTAGCATGTTTAAAGTGATTTTCATGCTTTCAGGGGCCCAAAACACAAGATTAATGGAATGGTTAAAAGTGCATGAAAATGGCCAATTTACTCACTCTGAGTTCTCAAAAAGGGTTTCTTCACCCCGGGAAGTTAATTAAATACCATTTGGAGGCATTTAATGTTCGAGCAAAAACGGCTGATTTTCGACAAAAGAGATAACACCCCCCATTACGTCATGCTTCAGAAATGTGGAAAATGGTCCGTTTTCAAATGTTTTATTTTTGAACGTCAGTTCACATTTGTAGGTGGATCATCAGTGTTAGAGCTAAAATTAGCATGTTTAAAGTGATTTTCATGCTTCCAGGGGCTCGGGAAGTGAAATAAATACCATTTGGAGGCATTTAATGTTCGAGCAAAAACGGCTGATTTTCGACAAAAGAGATAACACCCCCCATTACGTCATGCTTCAGAAATGTGGAAAATGGTCCGTTTTCAAATGTTTTATTTTTGAACGTCAGTTCACATTTGTAGGTGGATCATCAGTGTTAGAGCTAAAATTTGCATGTTTAAAGTGATTTTCATGCTTCCAGGGGCCCAAAACACAAGATTTCCGGAATGGTTAAAAGTGCATGAAAATGGCCAATTTACTCACTCTGAGTTCTCAAAAAAAGTTTCTTCACCCCGGGAAGTTAATTAAATACCATTTGGAGGCATTTAATGTTCGAGCAAAAACGGCTGATTTTCGACAAAAGAGATAACACCCCCCCATTACGTCATGCTTCAGAAATGTGGAAAATGGTCCGTTTTCAAATGTTTTATTTTTGAACGTCAGTTCACATTTGTAGGTGGATCATCAGTGTTAGAGCTAAAATTAGCATGTTTAAAGTGATTTTCATGCTTCCAGGGGCTCGGGAAGTGAAATAAATACCATTTGGAGGCATTTAATGTTCGAGCAAAAACGGCTGATTTTCGACAAAAGAGATAACACCCCCCCATTACGTCATGCTTCAGAAATGTGGAAAATGGTCCGTTTTCAAATGTTTTATTTTTGAACGTCAGTTCACATTTGTAGGTGGATCATCAGTGTTAGAGCTAAAATTAGCATGTTTAAAGTGATTTTCATGCTTCCAGGGGCCCAAAACACAAGATTTATGGAATGGTTAAAAGTGCATGAAAATGGCCAATTTACTCACTCTGAGTTCTCAAAAAGGGTTTCTTCACCCCGGGAAGTGAAATAAATACCATTTGGAGGCATTTAATGTTCGAGCAAAAACGGCTGATTTTCGACAAAAGAGATAACACCCCCCCATTACGTCATGCTTCAGAAATGTGGAAAATGGTCCGTTTTCAAATGTTTTATTTTTGAACGTCAGTTCACATTTGTAGGTGGATCATCAGTGTTAGAGCTAAAATTAGCATGTTTAAAGTGATTTTCATGCTTCCAGGGGCTCGGGAAGTGAAATAAATACCATTTGGAGGCATTTAATGTTAGAGCAAAAACGGCTGATTTTCGACAAAAGAGATAACACCCCCCCATTACGTCATGCTTCAGAAATGTGGAAAATGGTCCGTTTTCAAATGTTTTATTTTTGAACGTCAGTTCACATTTGTAGGTGGATCATCAGTGTTAGAGCTAAAATTAGCATGTTTAAAGTGATTTTCATGCTTCCAGGGGCCCAAAACACTTTATGGAATGGTTAAAAGTGCATGAAAATGGCCAATTTACTCACTCTGAGTTCTCAAAAAGGGTTTCTTCACCCCGGGAAGTTAATTAAATACCATTTGGAGGCATTTAATGTTCGAGCAAAAACGGCTGATTTTCGACAAAAGAGATAACACCCCCCCATTACGTCATGCTTCAGAAATGTGGAAAATGGTCCGTTTTCAAATGTTTTATTTTTGAACGTCAGTTCACATTTGTAGGTGGATCATCAGTGTTAGAGCTAAAATTAGCATGTTTAAAGTGATTTTCATGCTTCCAGGGGCTCGGGAAGTGAAATAAATACCATTTGGAGGCATTTAATGTTCGAGCAAAAACGGCTGATTTTCGACAAAAGAGATAACACCCCCCCATTACGTCATGCTTCAGAAATGTGGAAAATGGTCCGTTTTCAAATGTTTTATTTTTGAACGTCAGTTCACATTTGTAGGTGGATCATCAGTGTTAGAGCTAAAATTAGCATGTTTAAAGTGATTTTCATGCTTCCAGGGGCTCGGGAAGTTAATTAAATACCATTTGGAGGCATTTAATGTTCGAGCAAAAACGGCTGATTTTCGACAAAAGAGATAACACCCCCCCATTACGTCATGCTTCAGAAATGTGGAAAATGGTCCGTTTTCAAATGTTTTATTTTTGAACGTCAGTTCACATTTGTAGGTGGATCATCAGTGTTAGAGCTAAAATTAGCATGTTTAAAGTGATTTTCATGCTTCCAGGGGCTCGGGAAGTTAATTAAATACCATTTGGAGGCATTTAATGTTCGAGCAAAAACGGCTGATTTTCGACAAAAGAGATAACACCCCCCATTACGTCATGCTTCAGAAATGTGGAAAATGGTCCGTTTTCAAATGTTTTATTTTTGAACGTCTGTTCACATTTGTAGGTGGATCATCAGTGTTAGAGCTAAAATTAGCATGTTTAAAGTGATTTTCATGCTTCCAGGGGCTCGGGAAGTTAATTAAATACCATTTGGAGGCATTTAATGTTCGAGCAAAAACGGCTGATTTTCGACAAAAGAGATAACACCCCCCCCATTACGTCATGCTTCAGAAATGTGGAAAATGGTCCGTTTTCAAATGTTTTATTTTTGAACGTCAGTTCACATTTGTAGGTGGATCATCAGTGTTAGAGCTAAAATTAGCATGTTTAAAGTGATTTTCATGCTTCCAGGGGCTCGGGAAGTGAAATAAATACCATTTGGAGGCATTTAATGTTCGAACAAAAACGGCTGATTTTCGACAAAAGAGATAACAACCCCCCATTACGTCATGCTTCAGAAATGTGGAAAATGGTCCGTTTTCAAATGTTTTATTTTTGAACGTCAGTTCACATTTGTAGGTGGATCATCAGTGTTAGAGCTAAAATTAGCATGTTTAAAGTGATTTTCATGCTTCCAGGGGCTCGGGAAGTTAATTAAATACCATTTGGAGGCATTTAATGTTCAAGCAAAAATGGCTGATTTTCGACAAAAGAGATAACACCCCCCCATTACGTCATGCTTCAGAAATGTGGAAAATGGTCCGTTTTCAAATGTTTTATTTTTGAACGTCAGTTCACATTTGTAGGTGGATCATCAGTGTTAGAGCTAAAATTAGCATGTTTAAAGTGATTTTCATGCTTCCAGGGGCTCGGGAAGTGAAATAAATACCATTTGGAGGCATTTAATGTTCGAGCAAAAACGGCTGATTTTCGACAAAAGAGATAACACCCCCCCATTACGTCATGCTTCAGAAATGTGGAAAATGGTCCGTTTTCAAATGTTTTATTTTTGAACGTCAGTTCACATTTGTAGGTGGATCATCAGTGTTAGAGCTAAAATTAGCATGTTTAAAGTGATTTTCATGCTTTCAGGGGCCCAAAACACAAGATTAATGGAATGGTTAAAAGTGCATGAAAATGGCCAATTTACTCACTCTGAGTTCTCAAAAAGGGTTTCTTCACCCCGGGAAGTTAATTAAATACCATTTGGAGGCATTTAATGTTCGAGCAAAAACGGCTGATTTTCGACAAAAGAGATAACACCCCCCATTACGTCATGCTTCAGAAATGTGGAAAATGGTCCGTTTTCAAATGTTTTATTTTTGAACGTCAGTTCACATTTGTAGGTGGATCATCAGTGTTAGAGCTAAAATTAGCATGTTTAAAGTGATTTTCATGCTTCCAGGGGCTCGGGAAGTGAAATAAATACCATTTGGAGGCATTTAATGTTCGAGCAAAAACGGCTGATTTTCGACAAAAGAGATAACACCCCCCATTACGTCATGCTTCAGAAATGTGGAAAATGGTCCGTTTTCAAATGTTTTATTTTTGAACGTCAGTTCACATTTGTAGGTGGATCATCAGTGTTAGAGCTAAAATTTGCATGTTTAAAGTGATTTTCATGCTTCCAGGGGCCCAAAACACAAGATTTCCGGAATGGTTAAAAGTGCATGAAAATGGCCAATTTACTCACTCTGAGTTCTCAAAAAAAGTTTCTTCACCCCGGGAAGTTAATTAAATACCATTTGGAGGCATTTAATGTTCGAGCAAAAACGGCTGATTTTCGACAAAAGAGATAACACCCCCCCATTACGTCATGCTTCAGAAATGTGGAAAATGGTCCGTTTTCAAATGTTTTATTTTTGAACGTCAGTTCACATTTGTAGGTGGATCATCAGTGTTAGAGCTAAAATTAGCATGTTTAAAGTGATTTTCATGCTTCCAGGGGCCCAAAACACAAGATTTATGGAATGGTTAAAAGTGCATGAAAATGGCCAATTTACTCACTCTGAGTTCTCAAAAAGGGTTTCTTCACCCCGGGAAGTTAATTAAATACCATTTGGAGGCATTTAATGTTCGAGCAAAAACGGCTGATTTTCGACCAAAGAGATAACACCCCCCCATTACGTCATGCTTCAGAAATGTGGAAAATGGTCCGTTTTCAAATGTTTTATTTTTGAACGTCAGTTCACATTTGTAGGTGGATCATCAGTGTTAGAGCTAAAATTAGCATGTTTAAATTGATTTTCATGCTTCCAGGGGCTCGGGAAGTTAATTAAATACCATTTGGAGGCATTTAATGTTCGAGCAAAAACGGCTGATTTTCGACAAAAGAGATAACACCCCCCCATTACGTCATGCTTCAGAAATGTGGAAAATGGTCCGTTTTCAAATGTTTTATTTTTGAACGTCAGTTCACATTTGTAGGTGGATCATCAGTGTTAGAGCTAAAATTAGCATGTTTAAAGTGATTTTCATGCTTCCAGGGGCTCGGGAAGTTAATTAAATACCATTTGGAGGCATTTAATGTTCGAGCAAAAACGGCTGATTTTCGACAAAAGAGATAACACCCCCCCATTACGTCATGCTTCAGAAATGTGGAAAATGGTCCGTTTTCAAATGTTTTATTTTTGAACGTCAGTTCACATTTGTAGGTGGATCATCAGTGTTAGAGCTAAAATTAGCATGTTTAAAGTGATTTTCATGCTTCCAGGGGCCCAAAACACAAGATTTATGGAATGGTTAAAAGTGCATGAAAATGGCCAATTTACTCACTCTGAGTTCTCAAAAAGGGTTTCTTCACCCCGGGAAGTGAAATAAATACCATTTGGAGGCATTTAATGTTCGAGCAAAAACGGCTGATTTTCGACAAAAGAGATAACAACCCCCCATTACGTCATGCTTCAGAAATGTGGAAAATGGTCCGTTTTCAAATGTTTTATTTTTGAACGTCAGTTCACATTTGTAGGTGGATCATCAGTGTTAGAGCTAAAATTAGCATGTTTAAAGTGATTTTCATGCTTCCAGGGGCTCGGGAAGTTAATTAAATACCATTTGGAGGCATTTAATGTTCGAGCAAAAACGGCTGATTTTCGACAAAAGAGATAACACCCCCCCATTACGTCATGCTTCAGAAATGTGGAAAATGGTCCGTTTTCAAATGTTTTATTTTTGAACGTCAGTTCACATTTGTAGGTGGATCATCAGTGTTAGAGCTAAAATTAGCATGTTTAAAGTGATTTTCATGCTTCCAGGGGCTCGGGAAGTTAATTAAATACCATTTGGAGGCATTTAATGTTCGAGCAAAAACGGCTGATTTTCGACAAAAGAGATAACACCCCCCCATTACGTCATGCTTCAGAAATGTGGAAAATGGTCCGTTTTCAAATGTTTTATTTTTGAACGTCAGTTCACATTTGTAGGTGGATCATCAGTGTTAGAGCTAAAATTAGCATGTTTAAAGTGATTTTCATGCTTCCAGGGGCCCAAAACACAAGATTTATGGAATGGTTAAAAGTGCATGAAAATGGCCAATTTACTCACTCTGAGTTCTCAAAAAGGGTTTCTTCACCCCGGGAAGTGAAATAAATACCATTTGGAGGCATTTAATGTTCGAGCAAAAACGGCTGATTTTCGACAAAAGAGATAACACCCCCCCATTACGTCATGCTTCAGAAATGTGGAAAATGGTCCGTTTTCAAATGTTTTATTTTTGAACGTCAGTTCACATTTGTAGGTGGATCATCAGTGTTAGAGCTAAAATTAGCATGTTTAAAGTGATTTTCATGCTTCCAGGGGCTCGGGAAGTGAAATAAATACCATTTGGAGGCATTTAATGTTCGAGCAAAAACGGCTGATTTTCGACAAAAGAGATAACACCCCCCCATTACGTCATGCTTCAGAAATGTGGAAAATGGTCCGTTTTCAAATGTTTTATTTTTGAACGTCAGTTCACATTTGTAGGTGGATCATCAGTGTTAGAGCTAAAATTAGCATGTTTAAAGTGATTTTCATGCTTCCAGGGGCCCAAAACACAAGATTAATGGAATGGTTAAAAGTGCATGAAAATGGCCAATTTACTCACTCTGAGTTCTCAAAAAGGGTTTCTTTACCCCGGGAAGTGAAATAAATACCATTTGGAGGCATTTAATGTTCGAGCAAAAACGGCTGATTTTCGACAAAAGAGATAACACCCCCCATTACGTCATGCTTCAGAAATGTGGAAAATGGTCCGTTTTCAAATGTTTTATTTTTGAACGTCTGTTCACATTTGTAGGTGGATCATCAGTGTTAGAGCTAAAATTAGCATGTTTAAAGTGATTTTCATGCTTCCAGGGGCTCGGGAAGTTAATTAAATACCATTTGGAGGCATTTAATGTTCGAGCAAAAACGGCTGATTTTCGACAAAAGAGATAACACCCCCCCATTACGTCATGCTTCAGAAATGTGGAAAATGGTCCGTTTTCAAATGTTTTATTTTTGAACGTCAGTTCACATTTGTAGGTGGATCATCAGTGTTAGAGCTAAAATTAGCATGTTTAAAGTGATTTTCATGCTTCCAGGGGCTCGGGAAGTTAATTAAATACCATTTGGAGGCATTTAATGTTCGAGCAAAAACGGCTGATTTTCGACAAAAGAGATAACACCCCCCCATTACGTCATGCTTCAGAAATGTGGAAAATGGTCCGTTTTCAAATGTTTTATTTTTGAACGTCAGTTCACATTTGTAGGTGGATCATCAGTGTTAGAGCTAAAATTAGCATGTTTAAAGTGATTTTCATGCTTCCAGGGGCCCAAAACACAAGATTTATGGAATGGTTAAAAGTGCATGAAAATGGCCAATTTACTCACTCTGAGTTCTCAAAAAGGGTTTCTTCACCCCGGGAAGTGAAATAAATACCATTTGGAGGCATTTGATGTTCGAGCAAAAAAGGCTGATTTTCGACAAAAGAGATAACACCCCCCCATTACGTCATGCTTCAGAAATGTGGAAAATGGTCCGTTTTCAAATGTTTTATTTTTGAACGTCAGTTCACATTTGTAGGTGGATCATCAGTGTTAGAGCTAAAATTAGCATGTTTAAAGTGATTTTCATGCTTCCAGGGGCTCGGGAAGTTAATTAAATACCATTTGGAGGCATTTAATGTTCGAGCAAAAACGGCTGATTTTCGACAAAAGAGATAACACCCCCTCATTACGTCATGCTTCAGAAATGTGGAAAATGGTCCGTTTTCAAATGTTTTATTTTTGAACGTCAGTTCACATTTGTAGGTGGATCATCAGTGTTAGAGCTAAAATTAGCTTGTTTAAAGTGATTTTCATGCTTCCAGGGGCTCGGGAAGTGAAATAAATACCATTTGGAGGCATTTAATGTTCGAGCAAAAACGGCTGATTTTCGACAAAAGAGATAACACCCCCCCATTACGTCATGCTTCAGAAATGTGGAAAATGGTCCGTTTTCAAATGTTTTATTTTTGAACGTCAGTTCACATTTGTAGGTGGATCATCAGTGTTAGAGCTAAAATTAGCATGTTTAAAGTGATTTTCATGCTTCCAGGGGCCCAAAACACAAGATTTATGGAATGGTTAAAAGTGCATGAAAATGGCCAATTTACTCACTCTGAGTTCTCAAAAAGGGTTTCTTCACCCCGGGAAGTGAAATAAATACCATTTGGAGGCATTTAATGTTCGAGCAAAAACGGCTGATTTTCGACAAAAGAGATAACACCCCCCCATTACGTCATGCTTCAGAAATGTGGAAAATGGTCCGTTTTCAAATGTTTTATTTTTGAACGTCAGTTCACATTTGTAGGTGGATCATCAGTGTTAGAGCTAAAATTAGCATGTTTAAAGTGATTTTCATGCTTCCAGGGGCTCGGGAAGTGAAATAAATACCATTTGGAGGCATTTAATGTTCGAGCAAAAACGGCTGATTTTCGACAAAAGAGATAACACCCCCCCATTACGTCATGCTTCAGAAATGTGGAAAATGGTCCGTTTTCAAATGTTTTATTTTTGAACGTCAGTTCACATTTGTAGGTGGATCATCAGTGTTAGAGCTAAAATTAGCATGTTTAAAGTGATTTTCATGCTTCCAGGGGCTCGGGAAGTGAAATAAATACCATTTGGAGGCATTTAATGTTCGAGCAAAAACGGCTGATTTTCGACAAAAGAGATAACACCCCCCCATTACGTCATGCTTCAGAAATGTGGAAAATGGTCCGTTTTCAAATGTTTTATTTTTGAACGTCAGTTCACATTTGTAGGTGGATCATCAGTGTTAGAGCTAAAATTAGCATGTTTAAAGTGATTTTCATGCTTCCAGGGGCCCAAAACACAAGATTAATGGAATGGTTAAAAGTGCATGAAAATGGCCAATTTACTCACTCTGAGTTCTCAAAAAGGGTTTCTTTACCCCGGGAAGTGAAATAAATACCATTTGGAGGCATTTAATGTTCGAGCAAAAACGGCTGATTTTCGACAAAAGAGATAACACCCCCCATTACGTCATGCTTCAGAAATGTGGAAAATGGTCCGTTTTCAAATGTTTTATTTTTGAACGTCTGTTCACATTTGTAGGTGGATCATCAGTGTTAGAGCTAAAATTAGCATGTTTAAAGTGATTTTCATGCTTCCAGGGGCTCGGGAAGTTAATTAAATACCATTTGGAGGCATTTAATGTTCGAGCAAAAACGGCTGATTTTCGACAAAAGAGATAACACCCCCCCATTACGTCATGCTTCAGAAATGTGGAAAATGGTCCGTTTTCAAATGTTTTATTTTTGAACGTCAGTTCACATTTGTAGGTGGATCATCAGTGTTAGAGCTAAAATTAGCATGTTTAAAGTGATTTTCATGCTTCCAGGGGCTCGGGAAGTTATTTAAATACCATTTGGAGGCATTTAATGTTCGAACAAAAACGGCTGATTTTCGACAAAAGAGATAACAACCCCCCGTTACGTCATGCTTCAGAAATGTGGAAAATGGTCCGTTTTCAAATGTTTTATTTTTGAACGTCAGTTCACATTTGTAGGTGGATCATCAGTGTTAGAGCTAAAATTAGCATGTTTAAAGTGATTTTCATGCTTCCAGGGGCTCGGGAAGTTATTTAAATACCATTTGGAGGCATTTAATGTTCGAGCAAAAATGGCTGATTTTCGACAAAAGAGATAACACCCCCCCATTACGTCATGCTTCAGAAATGTGGAAAATGGTCCGTTTTCAAATGTTTTATTTTTGAACGTCAGTTCACATTTGTAGGTGGATCATCAGTGTTAGAGCTAAAATTAGCATGTTTAAAGTGATTTTCATGCTTCCAGGGGCTCGGGAAGTGAAATAAATACCATTTGGAGGCATTTAATGTTCGAGCAAAAACGGCTGATTTTCGACAAAAGAGATAACACCCCCCCATTACGTCATGCTTCAGAAATGTGGAAAATGGTCCGTTTTCAAATGTTTTATTTTTGAACGTCAGTTCACATTTGTAGGTGGATCATCAGTGTTAGAGCTAAAATTAGCATGTTTAAAGTGATTTTCATGCTTCCAGGGGCCCAAAACACAAGATTAATGGAATGGTTAAAAGTGCATGAAAATGGCCAATTTACTCACTCTGAGTTCTCAAAAAGGGTTTCTTCACCCCGGGAAGTTAATTAAATACCATTTGGAGGCATTTAATGTTCGAGCAAAAACGGCTGATTTTCGACAAAAGAGATAACACCCCCCATTACGTCATGCTTCAGAAATGTGGAAAATGGTCCGTTTTCAAATGTTTTTTTTTTGAACATCAGTTCACATTTGTAGGTGGATCATCAGTGTTAGAGCTAAAATTAGCATGTTTAAAGTGGTTTTCATGCTTCCAGGGGCTCGGGAAGTGAAATAAATACCATTTGGAGGCATTTAATGTTCGAGCAAAAACGGCTGATTTTCGACAAAAGAGATAACACCCCCCCATTACGTCATGCTTCAGAAATGTGGAAAATGGTCCGTTTTCAAATGTTTTATTTTTGAACGTCAGTTCACATTTGTAGGTGGATCATCAGTGTTAGAGCTAAAATTAGCATGTTTAAAGTGATTTTCATGCTTCCAGGGGCTCGGGAAGTTAATTAAATACCATTTGGAGGCATTTAATGTTCGAGCAAAAACGGCTGATTTTCGACAAAAGAGATAACACCCCCCCATTACGTCATGCTTCAGAAATGTGGAAAATGGTCCGTTTTCAAATGTTTTATTTTTGAACGTCAGTTCACATTTGTAGGTGGATCATCAGTGTTAGAGCTAAAATTAGCATGTTTAAAGTGATTTTCATGCTTCCAGGGGCCCAAAACACAAGATTTATGGAATGGTTAAAAGTGCATGAAAATGGCCAATTTACTCACTCTGAGTTCTCAAAAAGGGTTTCTTCACCCCGGGAAGTGAAATAAATACCATTTGGAGGCATTTAATGTTCGAGCAAAAACGGCTGATTTTCGACAAAAGAGATAACAACCCCCCATTACGTCATGCTTCAGAAATGTGGAAAATGGTCCGTTTTCAAATGTTTTATTTTTGAACGTCAGTTCACATTTGTAGGTGGATCATCAGTGTTAGAGCTAAAATTAGCATGTTTAAAGTGATTTTCATGCTTCCAGGGGCTCGGGAAGTTAATTAAATACCATTTGGAGGCATTTAATGTTCGAGCAAAAACGGCTGATTTTCGACAAAAGAGATAACACCCCCCCATTACGTCATGCTTCAGAAATGTGGAAAATGGTCCGTTTTCAAATGTTTTATTTTTGAACGTCAGTTCACATTTGTAGGTGGATCATCAGTGTTAGAGCTAAAATTAGCATGTTTAAAGTGATTTTCATGCTTCCAGGGGCTCGGGAAGTGAAATAAATACCATTTGGAGGCATTTAATGTTCGAGCAAAAACGGCTGATTTTCGACAAAAGAGATAACACCCCCCCATTACGTCATGCTTCAGAAATGTGGAAAATGGTCCGTTTTCAAATGTTTTATTTTTGAACGTCAGTTCACATTTGTAGGTGGATCATCAGTGTTAGAGCTAAAATTAGCATGTTTAAAGTGATTTTCATGCTTCCAGGGGCCCAAAACACAAGATTTATGGAATGGTTAAAAGTGCATGAAAATGGCCAATTTACTCACTCTGAGTTCTCAAAAAGGGTTTCTTCACCCCGGGAAGTGAAATAAATACCATTTGGAGGCATTTAATGTTCGAGCAAAAACGGCTGATTTTCGACAAAAGAGATAACACCCCCCCATTACGTCATGCTTCAGAAATGTGGAAAATGGTCCGTTTTCAAATGTTTTATTTTTGAACGTCAGTTCACATTTGTAGGTGGATCATCAGTGTTAGAGCTAAAATTAGCATGTTTAAAGTGATTTTCATGCTTCCAGGGGCTCGGGAAGTGAAATAAATACCATTTGGAGGCATTTAATGTTCGAGCAAAAACGGCTGATTTTCGACAAAAGAGATAACACCCCCCCATTACGTCATGCTTCAGAAATGTGGAAAATGGTCCGTTTTCAAATGTTTTATTTTTGAACGTCAGTTCACATTTGTAGGTGGATCATCAGTGTTAGAGCTAAAATTAGCATGTTTAAAGTGATTTTCATGCTTCCAGGGGCTCGGGAAGTGAAATAAATACCATTTGGAGGCATTTAATGTTCGAGCAAAAACGGCTGATTTTCGACAAAAGAGATAACACCCCCCCATTACGTCATGCTTCAGAAATGTGGAAAATGGTCCGTTTTCAAATGTTTTATTTTTGAACGTCAGTTCACATTTGTAGGTGGATCATCAGTGTTAGAGCTAAAATTAGCATGTTTAAAGTGATTTTCATGCTTCCAGGGGCCCAAAACACAAGATTAATGGAATGGTTAAAAGTGCATGAAAATGGCCAATTTACTCACTCTGAGTTCTCAAAAAGGGTTTCTTTACCCCGGGAAGTGAAATAAATACCATTTGGAGGCATTTAATGTTCGAGCAAAAACGGCTGATTTTCGACAAAAGAGATAACACCCCCCATTACGTCATGCTTCAGAAATGTGGAAAATGGTCCGTTTTCAAATGTTTTATTTTTGAACGTCTGTTCACATTTGTAGGTGGATCATCAGTGTTAGAGCTAAAATTAGCATGTTTAAAGTGATTTTCATGCTTCCAGGGGCTCGGGAAGTTAATTAAATACCATTTGGAGGCATTTAATGTTCGAGCAAAAACGGCTGATTTTCGACAAAAGAGATAACACCCCCCCATTACGTCATGCTTCAGAAATGTGGAAAATGGTCCGTTTTCAAATGTTTTATTTTTGAACGTCAGTTCACATTTGTAGGTGGATCATCAGTGTTAGAGCTAAAATTAGCATGTTTAAAGTGATTTTCATGCTTCCAGGGGCTCGGGAAGTGAAATAAATACCATTTGGAGGCATTTAATGTTCGAACAAAAACGGCAGATTTTCGACAGAAGAGATAACAACCCCCCATTACGTCATGCTTCAGAAATGTGGAAAATGGTCCGTTTTCAAATGTTTTATTTTTGAACGTCAGTTCACATTTGTAGGTGGATCATCAGTGTTAGAGCTAAAATTAGCATGTTTAAAGTGATTTTCATGCTTCCAGGGGCTCGGGAAGTTAATTAAATACCATTTGGAGGCATTTAATGTTCGAGCAAAAACGGCTGATTTTCGACAAAAGAGATAACACCCCCCCATTACGTCATGCTTCAGAAATGTGGAAAATGGTCCGTTTTCAAATGTTTTATTTTTGAACGTCAGTTCACATTTGTAGGTGGATCATCAGTGTTAGAGCTAAAATTAGCATGTTTAAAGTGATTTTCATGCTTCCAGGGGCTCGGGAAGTTAATTAAATACCATTTGGAGGCATTTAATGTTCGAGCAAAAACGGCTGATTTTCGACAAAAGAGATAACACCCCCCCATTACGTCATGCTTCAGAAATGTGGAAAATGGTCCGTTTTCAAATGTTTTATTTTTGAACGTCAGTTCACATTTGTAGGTGGATCATCAGTGTTAGAGCTAAAATTAGCTTGTTTAAAGTGATTTTCATGCTTCCAGGGGCTCGGGAAGTGAAATAAATACCATTTGGAGGCATTTAATGTTCGAGCAAAAACGGCTGATTTTCGACAAAAGAGATAACACCCCCCCATTACGTCATGCTTCAGAAATGTGGAAAATGGTCCGTTTTCAAATGTTTTATTTTTGAACGTCAGTTCACATTTGTAGGTGGATCATCAGTGTTAGAGCTAAAATTAGCATGTTTAAAGTGATTTTCATGCTTCCAGGGGCCCAAAACACAAGATTTATGGAATGGTTAAAAGTGCATGAAAATGGCCAATTTACTCACTCTGAGTTCTCAAAAAGGGTTTCTTCACCCCGGGAAGTGAAATAAATACCATTTGGAGGCATTTAATGTTCGAGCAAAAACGGCTGATTTTCGACAAAAGAGATAACACCCCCCCATTACGTCATGCTTCAGAAATGTGGAAAATGGTCCGTTTTCAAATGTTTTATTTTTGAACGTCAGTTCACATTTGTAGGTGGATCATCAGTGTTAGAGCTAAAATTAGCATGTTTAAAGTGATTTTCATGCTTCCAGGGGCTCGGGAAGTGAAATAAATACCATTTGGAGGCATTTAATGTTCGAGCAAAAACGGCTGATTTTCGACAAAAGAGATAACACCCCCCCATTACGTCATGCTTCAGAAATGTGGAAAATGGTCCGTTTTCAAATGTTTTATTTTTGAACGTCAGTTCACATTTGTAGGTGGATCATCAGTGTTAGAGCTAAAATTAGCATGTTTAAAGTGATTTTCATGCTTCCAGGGGCCCAAAACACAAGATTAATGGAATGGTTAAAAGTGCATGAAAATGGCCAATTTACTCACTCTGAGTTCTCAAAAAGGGTTTCTTTACCCCGGGAAGTGAAATAAATACCATTTGGAGGCATTTAATGTTCGAGCAAAAACGGCTGATTTTCGACAAAAGAGATAACACCCCCCATTACGTCATGCTTCAGAAATGTGGAAAATGGTCCGTTTTCAAATGTTTTATTTTTGAACGTCTGTTCACATTTGTAGGTGGATCATCAGTGTTAGAGCTAAAATTAGCATGTTTAAAGTGATTTTCATGCTTCCAGGGGCTCGGGAAGTTAATTAAATACCATTTGGAGGCATTTAATGTTCGAGCAAAAACGGCTGATTTTCGACAAAAGAGATAACACCCCCCCATTACGTCATGCTTCAGAAATGTGGAAAATGGTCCGTTTTCAAATGTTTTATTTTTGAACGTCAGTTCACATTTGTAGGTGGATCATCAGTGTTAGAGCTAAAATTAGCATGTTTAAAGTGATTTTCATGCTTCCAGGGGCTCGGGAAGTTATTTAAATACCATTTGGAGGCATTTAATGTTCGAACAAAAACGGCTGATTTTCGACAAAAGAGATAACAACCCCCCGTTACGTCATGCTTCAGAAATGTGGAAAATGGTCCGTTTTCAAATGTTTTATTTTTGAACGTCAGTTCACATTTGTAGGTGGATCATCAGTGTTAGAGCTAAAATTAGCATGTTTAAAGTGATTTTCATGCTTCCAGGGGCTCGGGAAGTTATTTAAATACCATTTGGAGGCATTTAATGTTCGAGCAAAAATGGCTGATTTTCGACAAAAGAGATAACACCCCCCCATTACGTCATGCTTCAGAAATGTGGAAAATGGTCCGTTTTCAAATGTTTTATTTTTGAACGTCAGTTCACATTTGTAGGTGGATCATCAGTGTTAGAGCTAAAATTAGCATGTTTAAAGTGATTTTCATGCTTCCAGGGGCTCGGGAAGTGAAATAAATACCATTTGGAGGCATTTAATGTTCGAACAAAAACGGCTGATTTTCGACAAAAGAGATAACAACCCCCCATTACGTCATGCTTCAGAAATGTGGAAAATGGTCCGTTTTCAAATGTTTTATTTTTGAACGTCAGTTCACATTTGTAGGTGGATCATCAGTGTTAGAGCTAAAATTAGCATGTTTAAAGTGATTTTCATGCTTCCAGGGGCTCGGGAAGTTAATTAAATACCATTTGGAGGCATTTAATGTTCGAGCAAAAACGGCTGATTTTCGACAAAAGAGATAACACCCCCCCATTACGTCATGCTTCAGAAATGTGGAAAATGGTCCGTTTTCAAATGTTTTATTTTTGAACGTCAGTTCACATTTGTAGGTGGATCATCAGTGTTAGAGCTAAAATTAGCATGTTTAAAGTGATTTTCATGCTTCCAGGGGCCCAAAACACAAGATTTATGGAATGGTTAAAAGTGCATGAAAATGGCCAATTTACTCACTCTGAGTTCTCAAAAAGGGTTTCTTCACCCCGGGAAGTGAAATAAATACCATTTGGAGGCATTTGATGTTCGAGCAAAAAAGGCTGATTTTCGACAAAAGAGATAACACCCCCCCATTACGTCATGCTTCAGAAATGTGGAAAATGGTCCGTTTTCAAATGTTTTATTTTTGAACGTCAGTTCACATTTGTAGGTGGATCATCAGTGTTAGAGCTAAAATTAGCATGTTTAAAGTGATTTTCATGCTTCCAGGGGCTCGGGAAGTTAATTAAATACCATTTGGAGGCATTTAATGTTCGAGCAAAAACGGCTGATTTTCGACAAAAGAGATAACACCCCCCCATTACGTCATGCTTCAGAAATGTGGAAAATGGTCCGTTTTCAAATGTTTTATTTTTGAACGTCAGTTCACATTTGTAGGTGGATCATCAGTGTTAGAGCTAAAATTAGCTTGTTTAAAGTGATTTTCATGCTTCCAGGGGCTCGGGAAGTGAAATAAATACCATTTGGAGGCATTTAATGTTCGAGCAAAAACGGCTGATTTTCGACAAAAGAGATAACACCCCCCCATTACGTCATGCTTCAGAAATGTGGAAAATGGTCCGTTTTCAAATGTTTTATTTTTGAACGTCAGTTCACATTTGTAGGTGGATCATCAGTGTTAGAGCTAAAATTAGCATGTTTAAAGTGATTTTCATGCTTCCAGGGGCCCAAAACACAAGATTTATGGAATGGTTAAAAGTGCATGAAAATGGCCAATTTACTCACTCTGAGTTCTCAAAAAGGGTTTCTTCACCCCGGGAAGTGAAATAAATACCATTTGGAGGCATTTAATGTTCGAGCAAAAACGGCTGATTTTCGACAAAAGAGATAACACCCCCCCATTACGTCATGCTTCAGAAATGTGGAAAATGGTCCGTTTTCAAATGTTTTATTTTTGAACGTCAGTTCACATTTGTAGGTGGATCATCAGTGTTAGAGCTAAAATTAGCATGTTTAAAGTGATTTTCATGCTTCCAGGGGCTCGGGAAGTGAAATAAATACCATTTGGAGGCATTTAATGTTCGAGCAAAAATGGCTGATTTTCGACAAAAGAGATAACACCCCCCCATTACGTCATGCTTCAGAAATGTGGAAAATGGTCCGTTTTCAAATGTTTTATTTTTGAACGTCAGTTCACATTTGTAGGTGGATCATCAGTGTTAGAGCTAAAATTAGCATGTTTAAAGTGATTTTCATGCTTCCAGGGGCTCGGGAAGTGAAATAAATACCATTTGGAGGCATTTAATGTTCGAGCAAAAACGGCTGATTTTCGACAAAAGAGATAACACCCCCCCATTACGTCATGCTTCAGAAATGTGGAAAATGGTCCGTTTTCAAATGTTTTATTTTTGAACGTCAGTTCACATTTGTAGGTGGATCATCAGTGTTAGAGCTAAAATTAGCATGTTTAAAGTGATTTTCATGCTTCCAGGGGCCCAAAACACAAGATTAATGGAATGGTTAAAAGTGCATGAAAATGGCCAATTTACTCACTCTGAGTTCTCAAAAAGGGTTTCTTTACCCCGGGAAGTGAAATAAATACCATTTGGAGGCATTTAATGTTCGAGCAAAAACGGCTGATTTTCGACAAAAGAGATAACACCCCCCATTACGTCATGCTTCAGAAATGTGGAAAATGGTCCGTTTTCAAATGTTTTATTTTTGAACGTCTGTTCACATTTGTAGGTGGATCATCAGTGTTAGAGCTAAAATTAGCATGTTTAAAGTGATTTTCATGCTTCCAGGGGCTCGGGAAGTTAATTAAATACCATTTGGAGGCATTTAATGTTCGAGCAAAAACGGCTGATTTTCGACAAAAGAGATAACACCCCCCCATTACGTCATGCTTCAGAAATGTGGAAAATGGTCCGTTTTCAAATGTTTTATTTTTGAACGTCAGTTCACATTTGTAGGTGGATCATCAGTGTTAGAGCTAAAATTAGCATGTTTAAAGTGATTTTCATGCTTCCAGGGGCTCGGGAAGTTATTTAAATACCATTTGGAGGCATTTAATGTTCGAACAAAAACGGCTGATTTTCGACAAAAGAGATAACAACCCCCCGTTACGTCATGCTTCAGAAATGTGGAAAATGGTCCGTTTTCAAATGTTTTATTTTTGAACGTCAGTTCACATTTGTAGGTGGATCATCAGTGTTAGAGCTAAAATTAGCATGTTTAAAGTGATTTTCATGCTTCCAGGGGCTCGGGAAGTTATTTAAATACCATTTGGAGGCATTTAATGTTCGAGCAAAAATGGCTGATTTTCGACAAAAGAGATAACACCCCCCCATTACGTCATGCTTCAGAAATGTGGAAAATGGTCCGTTTTCAAATGTTTTATTTTTGAACGTCAGTTCACATTTGTAGGTGGATCATCAGTGTTAGAGCTAAAATTAGCATGTTTAAAGTGATTTTCATGCTTCCAGGGGCTCGGGAAGTGAAATAAATACCATTTGGAGGCATTTAATGTTCGAGCAAAAACGGCTGATTTTCGACAAAAGAGATAACACCCCCCCATTACGTCATGCTTCAGAAATGTGGAAAATGGTCCGTTTTCAAATGTTTTATTTTTGAACGTCAGTTCACATTTGTAGGTGGATCATCAGTGTTAGAGCTAAAATTAGCATGTTTAAAGTGATTTTCATGCTTCCAGGGGCCCAAAACACAAGATTAATGGAATGGTTAAAAGTGCATGAAAATGGCCAATTTACTCACTCTGAGTTCTCAAAAAGGGTTTCTTCACCCCGGGAAGTTAATTAAATACCATTTGGAGGCATTTAATGTTCGAGCAAAAACGGCTGATTTTCGACAAAAGAGATAACACCCCCCATTACGTCATGCTTCAGAAATGTGGAAAATGGTCCGTTTTCAAATGTTTTTTTTTTGAACATCAGTTCACATTTGTAGGTGGATCATCAGTGTTAGAGCTAAAATTAGCATGTTTAAAGTGGTTTTCATGCTTCCAGGGGCTCGGGAAGTGAAATAAATACCATTTGGAGGCATTTAATGTTCGAGCAAAAACGGCTGATTTTCGACAAAAGAGATAACACCCCCCCATTACGTCATGCTTCAGAAATGTGGAAAATGGTCCGTTTTCAAATGTTTTATTTTTGAACGTCAGTTCACATTTGTAGGTGGATCATCAGTGTTAGAGCTAAAATTAGCATGTTTAAAGTGATTTTCATGCTTCCAGGGGCTCGGGAAGTTAATTAAATACCATTTGGAGGCATTTAATGTTCGAGCAAAAACGGCTGATTTTCGACAAAAGAGATAACACCCCCCCATTACGTCATGCTTCAGAAATGTGGAAAATGGTCCGTTTTCAAATGTTTTATTTTTGAACGTCAGTTCACATTTGTAGGTGGATCATCAGTGTTAGTGCTAAAATTAGCATGTTTAAAGTGATTTTCATGCTTCCAGGGGCCCAAAACACAAGATTTATGGAATGGTTAAAAGTGCATGAAAATGGCCAATTTACTCACTCTGAGTTCTCAAAAAGGGTTTCTTCACCCCGGGAAGTGAAATAAATACCATTTGGAGGCATTTAATGTTCGAGCAAAAACGGCTGATTTTCGACAAAAGAGATAACAACCCCCCATTACGTCATGCTTCAGAAATGTGGAAAATGGTCCGTTTTCAAATGTTTTATTTTTGAACGTCAGTTCACATTTGTAGGTGGATCATCAGTGTTAGAGCTAAAATTAGCATGTTTAAAGTGATTTTCATGCTTCCAGGGGCTCGGGAAGTTAATTAAATACCATTTGGAGGCATTTAATGTTCGAGCAAAAACGGCTGATTTTCGACAAAAGAGATAACACCCCCCCATTACGTCATGCTTCAGAAATGTGGAAAATGGTCCGTTTTCAAATGTTTTATTTTTGAACGTCAGTTCACATTTGTAGGTGGATCATCAGTGTTAGAGCTAAAATTAGCATGTTTAAAGTGATTTTCATGCTTCCAGGGGCTCGGGAAGTGAAATAAATACCATTTGGAGGCATTTAATGTTCGAGCAAAAACGGCTGATTTTCGACAAAAGAGATAACACCCCCCCATTACGTCATGCTTCAGAAATGTGGAAAAGGGTCCGTTTTCAAATGTTTTATTTTTGAACGTCAGTTCACATTTGTAGGTGGATCATCAGTGTTAGAGCTAAAATTAGCATGTTTAAAGTGATTTTCATGCTTCCAGGGGCCCAAAACACAAGATTTATGGAATGGTTAAAAGTGCATGAAAATGGCCAATTTACTCACTCTGAGTTCTCAAAAAGGGTTTCTTCACCCCGGGAAGTGAAATAAATACCATTTGGAGGCATTTAATGTTCGAGCAAAAACGGCTGATTTTCGACAAAAGAGATAACACCCCCCCATTACGTCATGCTTCAGAAATGTGGAAAATGGTCCGTTTTCAAATGTTTTATTTTTGAACGTCAGTTCACATTTGTAGGTGGATCATCAGTGTTAGAGCTAAAATTAGCATGTTTAAAGTGATTTTCATGCTTCCAGGGGCTCGGGAAGTGAAATAAATACCATTTGGAGGCATTTAATGTTCGAGCAAAAATGGCTGATTTTCGACAAAAGAGATAACACCCCCCCATTACGTCATGCTTCAGAAATGTGGAAAATGGTCCGTTTTCAAATGTTTTATTTTTGAACGTCAGTTCACATTTGTAGGTGGATCATCAGTGTTAGAGCTAAAATTAGCATGTTTAAAGTGATTTTCCTGCTTCCAGGGGCTCGGGAAGTGAAATAAATACCATTTGGAGGCATTTAATGTTCGAGCAAAAACGGCTGATTTTCGACAAAAGAGATAACACCCCCCCATTACGTCATGCTTCAGAAATGTGGAAAATGGTCCGTTTTCAAATGTTTTATTTTTGAACGTCAGTTCACATTTGTAGGTGGATCATCAGTGTTAGAGCTAAAATTAGCATGTTTAAAGTGATTTTCATGCTTCCAGGGGCCCAAAACACAAGATTAATGGAATGGTTAAAAGTGCATGAAAATGGCCAATTTACTCACTCTGAGTTCTCAAAAAGGGTTTCTTTACCCCGGGAAGTGAAATAAATACCATTTGGAGGCATTTAATGTTCGAGCAAAAACGGCTGATTTTCGACAAAAGAGATAACACCCCCCATTACGTCATGCTTCAGAAATGTGGAAAATGGTCCGTTTTCAAATGTTTTATTTTTGAACGTCTGTTCACATTTGTAGGTGGATCATCAGTGTTAGAGCTAAAATTAGCATGTTTAAAGTGATTTTCATGCTTCCAGGGGCTCGGGAAGTTAATTAAATACCATTTGGAGGCATTTAATGTTCGAGCAAAAACGGCTGATTTTCGACAAAAGAGATAACACCCCCCCATTACGTCATGCTTCAGAAATGTGGAAAATGGTCCGTTTTCAAATGTTTTATTTTTGAACGTCAGTTCACATTTGTAGGTGGATCATCAGTGTTAGAGCTAAAATTAGCATGTTTAAAGTGATTTTCATGCTTCCAGGGGCTCGGGAAGTGAAATAAATACCATTTGGAGGCATTTAATGTTCGAACAAAAACGGCTGATTTTCGACAAAAGAGATAACAACCCCCCATTACGTCATGCTTCAGAAATGTGGAAAATGGTCCGTTTTCAAATGTTTTATTTTTGAACGTCAGTTCACATTTGTAGGTGGATCATCAGTGTTAGAGCTAAAATTAGCATGTTTAAAGTGATTTTCATGCTTCCAGGGGCTCGGGAAGTTAATTAAATACCATTTGGAGGCATTTAATGTTCGAGCAAAAACGGCTGATTTTCGACAAAAGAGATAACACCCCCCCATTACGTCATGCTTCAGAAATGTGGAAAATGGTCCGTTTTCAAATGTTTTATTTTTGAACGTCAGTTCACATTTGTAGGTGGATCATCAGTGTTAGAGCTAAAATTAGCATGTTTAAAGTGATTTTCATGCTTCCAGGGGCCCAAAACACAAGATTTATGGAATGGTTAAAAGTGCATGAAAATGGCCAATTTACTCACTCTGAGTTCTCAAAAAGGGTTTCTTCACCCCGGGAAGTGAAATAAATACCATTTGGAGGCATTTGATGTTCGAGCAAAAAAGGCTGATTTTCGACAAAAGAGATAACACCCCCCCATTACGTCATGCTTCAGAAATGTGGAAAATGGTCCGTTTTCAAATGTTTTATTTTTGAACGTCAGTTCACATTTGTAGGTGGATCATCAGTGTTAGAGCTAAAATTAGCATGTTTAAAGTGATTTTCATGCTTCCAGGGGCTCGGGAAGTTAATTAAATACCATTTGGAGGCATTTAATGTTCGAGCAAAAACGGCTGATTTTCGACAAAAGAGATAACACCCCCCCATTACGTCATGCTTCAGAAATGTGGAAAATGGTCCGTTTTCAAATGTTTTATTTTTGAACGTCAGTTCACATTTGTAGGTGGATCATCAGTGTTAGAGCTAAAATTAGCTTGTTTAAAGTGATTTTCATGCTTCCAGGGGCTCGGGAAGTGAAATAAATACCATTTGGAGGCATTTAATGTTCGAGCAAAAACGGCTGATTTTCGACAAAAGAGATAACACCCCCCCATTACGTCATGCTTCAGAAATGTGGAAAATGGTCCGTTTTCAAATGTTTTATTTTTGAACGTCAGTTCACATTTGTAGGTGGATCATCAGTGTTAGAGCTAAAATTAGCATGTTTAAAGTGATTTTCATGCTTCCAGGGGCCCAAAACACAAGATTTATGGAATGGTTAAAAGTGCATGAAAATGGCCAATTTACTCACTCTGAGTTCTCAAAAAGGGTTTCTTCACCCCGGGAAGTGAAATAAATACCATTTGGAGGCATTTAATGTTCGAGCAAAAACGGCTGATTTTCGACAAAAGAGATAACACCCCCCCATTACGTCATGCTTCAGAAATGTGGAAAATGGTCCGTTTTCAAATGTTTTATTTTTGAACGTCAGTTCACATTTGTAGGTGGATCATCAGTGTTAGAGCTAAAATTAGCATGTTTAAAGTGATTTTCATGCTTCCAGGGGCTCGGGAAGTGAAATAAATACCATTTGGAGGCATTTAATGTTCGAGCAAAAACGGCTGATTTTCGACAAAAGAGATAACACCCCCCCATTACGTCATGCTTCAGAAATGTGGAAAATGGTCCGTTTTCAAATGTTTTATTTTTGAACGTCAGTTCACATTTGTAGGTGGATCATCAGTGTTAGAGCTAAAATTAGCATGTTTAAAGTGATTTTCATGCTTCCAGGGGCCCAAAACACAAGATTAATGGAATGGTTAAAAGTGCATGAAAATGGCCAATTTACTCACTCTGAGTTCTCAAAAAGGGTTTCTTTACCCCGGGAAGTGAAATAAATACCATTTGGAGGCATTTAATGTTCGAGCAAAAACGGCTGATTTTCGACAAAAGAGATAACACCCCCCATTACGTCATGCTTCAGAAATGTGGAAAATGGTCCGTTTTCAAATGTTTTATTTTTGAACGTCTGTTCACATTTGTAGGTGGATCATCAGTGTTAGAGCTAAAATTAGCATGTTTAAAGTGATTTTCATGCTTCCAGGGGCTCGGGAAGTTAATTAAATACCATTTGGAGGCATTTAATGTTCGAGCAAAAACGGCTGATTTTCGACAAAAGAGATAACACCCCCCCATTACGTCATGCTTCAGAAATGTGGAAAATGGTCCGTTTTCAAATGTTTTATTTTTGAACGTCAGTTCACATTTGTAGGTGGATCATCAGTGTTAGAGCTAAAATTAGCATGTTTAAAGTGATTTTCATGCTTCCAGGGGCTCGGGAAGTTATTTAAATACCATTTGGAGGCATTTAATGTTCGAACAAAAACGGCTGATTTTCGACAAAAGAGATAACAACCCCCCGTTACGTCATGCTTCAGAAATGTGGAAAATGGTCCGTTTTCAAATGTTTTATTTTTGAACGTCAGTTCACATTTGTAGGTGGATCATCAGTGTTAGAGCTAAAATTAGCATGTTTAAAGTGATTTTCATGCTTCCAGGGGCTCGGGAAGTTATTTAAATACCATTTGGAGGCATTTAATGTTCGAGCAAAAATGGCTGATTTTCGACAAAAGAGATAACACCCCCCCATTACGTCATGCTTCAGAAATGTGGAAAATGGTCCGTTTTCAAATGTTTTATTTTTGAACGTCAGTTCACATTTGTAGGTGGATCATCAGTGTTAGAGCTAAAATTAGCATGTTTAAAGTGATTTTCATGCTTCCAGGGGCTCGGGAAGTGAAATAAATACCATTTGGAGGCATTTAATGTTCGAGCAAAAACGGCTGATTTTCGACAAAAGAGATAACACCCCCCCATTACGTCATGCTTCAGAAATGTGGAAAATGGTCCGTTTTCAAATGTTTTATTTTTGAACGTCAGTTCACATTTGTAGGTGGATCATCAGTGTTAGAGCTAAAATTAGCATGTTTAAAGTGATTTTCATGCTTCCAAGGGGCCCAAAACACAAGATTAATGGAATGGTTAAAAGTGCATGAAAATGGCCAATTTACTCACTCTGAGTTCTCAAAAAGGGTTTCTTCACCCCGGGAAGTTAATTAAATACCATTTGGAGGCATTTAATGTTCGAGCAAAAACGGCTGATTTTCGACAAAAGAGATAACACCCCCCATTACGTCATGCTTCAGAAATGTGGAAAATGGTCCGTTTTCAAATGTTTTATTTTTGAACGTCAGTTCACATTTGTAGGTGGATCATCAGTGTTAGAGCTAAAATTAGCATGTTTAAAGTGATTTTCATGCTTCCAGGGGCTCGGGAAGTGAAATAAATACCATTTGGAGGCATTTAATGTTCGAGCAAAAACGGCTGATTTTCGACAAAAGAGATAACACCCCCCATTACGTCATGCTTCAGAAATGTGGAAAATGGTCCGTTTTCAAATGTTTTATTTTTGAACGTCAGTTCACATTTGTAGGTGGATCATCAGTGTTAGAGCTAAAATTTGCATGTTTAAAGTGATTTTCATGCTTCCAGGGGCCCAAAACACAAGATTTATGGAATGGTTAAAAGTGCATGAAAATGGCCAATTTACTCAATCTGAGTTCTCAAAAAAAGTTTCTTCACCCCGGGAAGTTAATTAAATACCATTTGGAGGCATTTAATGTTCGAGCAAAAACGGCTGATTTTCAACAAAAGAGATAACACCCCCCCATTACGTCATGCTTCAGAAATGTGGAAAATGGTCCGTTTTCAAATGTTTTATTTTTGAACGTCAGTTCACATTTGTAGGTGGATCATCAGTGTTAGAGCTAAAATTAGCATGTTTAAAGTGATTTTCATGCTTCTAGGGGCTCGGGAAGTTAATTAAATACCATTTGGAGGCATTTAATGTTCGAGCAAAAACGGCTGATTTTCGACAAAAGAGATAACACCCCCCCATTACGTCATGCTTCAGAAATGTGGAAAATGGTCCGTTTTCAAATGTTTTATTTTTGAACGTCAGTTCACATTTGTAGGTGGATCATCAGTGTTAGAGCTAAAATTAGCATGTTTAAAGTGATTTTCATGCTTCCAGGGGCCCAAAACACAAGATTAATGGAATGGTTAAAAGTGCATGAAAATGGCCAATTTACTCACTCTGAGTTCTCAAAAAGGGTTTCTTCACCCCAGGAAGTGAAATAAATACCATTTGGAGGCATTTAATGTTTGAGCAAAAACGGCTGATTTTCGACAAAAGAGATAACACCCCCCCATTACGTCATGCTTCAGAAATGTGGAAAATGGTCCGTTTTTAAATGTTTTATTTTTGAACGTCAGTTCACATTTGTAGGTGGATCATCAGTGTTAGAGCTAAAATTAGCATGTTTAAAGTGATTTTCATGCTTCCAGGGGCTCGGGAAGTTAATTAAATACCATTTGGAGGCATTTAATGTTCGAGCAAAAACGGCTGATTTTCGACAAAAGAGATAACACCCCCCCATTACGTCATGCTTCAGAAATGTGGAAAATGGTCCGTTTTCAAATGTTTTATTTTTGAACGTCAGTTCACATTTGTAGGTGGATCATCAGTGTTAGAGCTAAAATTAGCATGTTTAAAGTGATTTTCATGCTTCCAGGGGCTCGGGAAGTGAAATAAATACCATTTGGAGGCATTTAATGTTCGAGCAAAAACGGCTGATTTTCGACAAAAGAGATAACACCCCCCCATTACGTCATGCTTCAGAAATGTGGAAAATGGTCCGTTTTCAAATGTTTTATTTTTGAACGTCAGTTCACATTTGTAGGTGGATCATCAGTGTTAGAGCTAAAATTAGCATGTTTAAAGTGATTTTCATGCTTCCAGGGGCTCTGGAAGTTAATTAAATACCATTTGGAGGCATTTAATGTTCGAGCAAAAACGGCTGATTTTCGACAAAAGAGATAACACCCCCCCATTACGTCATGCTTCAGAAATGTGGAAAATGGTCCGTTTTCAAATGTTTTATTTTTGAACGTCAGTTCACATTTGTAGGTGGATCATCAGTGTTAGAGCTAAAATTAGCATGTTTAAAGTGATTTTCATGCTTCCAGGGGCTCGGGAAGTTAATTAAATACCATTTGGAGGCATTTAATGTTCGAGCAAAAACGGCTGATTTTCGACAAAAGAGATAACACCCCCCCATTACGTCATGCTTCAGAAATGTGGAAAATGGTCCGTTTTCAAATGTTTTGTTTTTGAACGTCAGTTCACATTTGTAGGTGGATCATCAGTGTTAGAGCTAAAATTAGCATGTTTAAAGTGATTTTCATGCTTCCAGGGGCCCAAAACACAAGATTTATGGAATGGTTAAAAGTGCATGAAAATGGCCAATTTACTCACTCTGAGTTCTCAAAAAGGGTTTCTTCACCCCGGGAAGTTAATTAAATACCATTTGGAGGCATTTAATGTTCGAGCAAAAACGGCTGATTTTCGACAAAAGAGATAACACCCCCCATTACGTCATGCTTCAGAAATGTGGAAAATGGTCCGTTTTCAAATGTTTTATTTTTGAACGTCAGTTCACATTTGTAGGTGGATCATCAGTGTTAGAGCTAAAATTAGCATGTTTAAAGTGATGTTCATGCTTCCAGGGGCTCGGGAAGTGAAATAAATACCATTTGGAGGCATTTAATGTTCGAGCAAAAACGGCTGATTTTCGACAAAAGAGATAACACCCCCCCATTACGTCATGCTTCAGAAATGTGGAAAATGGTCCGTTTTCAAATGTTTTATTTTTGAACGTCAGTTCACATTTGTAGGTGGATCATCAGTGTTAGAGCTAAAATTAGCATGTTTAAAGTGATTTTCATGCTTCCAGGGGCTCGGGAAGTTAATTAAATACCATTTGGAGGCATTTAATGTTCGAGCAAAAACGGCTGATTTTCGACAAAAGAGATAACACCCCCCCATTACGTCATGCTTCAGAAATGTGGAAAATGGTCCGTTTTCAAATGTTTTGTTTTTGAACGTCAGTTCACATTTGTAGGTGGATCATCAGTGTTAGAGCTAAAATTAGCATGTTTAAAGTGATTTTCATGCTTCCAGGGGCCCAAAACACAAGATTTATGGAATGGTTAAAAGTGCATGAAAATGGCCAATTTACTCACTCTGAGTTCTCAAAAAGGGTTTCTTCACCCCGGGAAGTTAATTAAATACCATTTGGAGGCATTTAATGTTCGAGCAAAAACGGCTGATTTTCGACAAAAGAGATAACACCCCCCATTACGTCATGCTTCAGAAATGTGGAAAATGGTCCGTTTTCAAATGTTTTATTTTTGAACGTCAGTTCACATTTGTAGGTGGATCATCAGTGTTAGAGCTAAAATTAGCATGTTTAAAGTGATGTTCATGCTTCCAGGGGCTCGGGAAGTGAAATAAATACCATTTGGAGGCATTTAATGTTCGAGCAAAAACGGCTGATTTTCGACAAAAGAGATAACACCCCCCCATTACGTCATGCTTCAGAAATGTGGAAAATGGTCCGTTTTCAAATGTTTTATTTTTGAACGTCAGTTCACATTTGTAGGTGGATCATCAGTGTTAGAGCTAAAATTAGCATGTTTAAAGTGATTTTCATGCTTCCAGGGGCTCGGGAAGTTAATTAAATACCATTTGGAGGCATTTAATGTTCGAGCAAAAACGGCTGATTTTCGACAAAAGAGATAACACCCCCCCATTACGTCATGCTTCAGAAATGTGGAAAATGGTCCGTTTTCAAATGTTTTATTTTTGAACGTCAGTTCACATTTGTAGGTGGATCATCAGTGTTAGAGCTAAAATTAGCATGTTTAAAGTGATTTTCATGCTTCCAGGGGCCCAAAACACAAGATTTATGGAATGGTTAAAAGTGCATGAAAATGGCCAATTTACTCACTCTGAGTTCTCAAAAAGGGTTTCTTCACCCCGGGAAGTTAATTAAATACCATTTGGAGGCATTTAATGTTCGAGCAAAAACGGCTGATTTTCGACAAAAGAGATAACACCCCCCCATTACGTCATGCTTCAGAAATGTGGAAAATGGTCCGTTTTCAAATGTTTTATTTTTGAACGTCAGTTCACATTTGTAGGTGGATAATCAGTGTTAGAGCTAAAATTAGCATGTTTAAAGTGATTTTCATGCTTCCAGGGGCTCGGGAAGTTAATTAAATACCATTTGGAGGCATTTAATGTTCGAGCAAAAATGGCTGATTTTCGACAAAAGAGATAACACCCCCCCATTACGTCATGCTTCAGAAATGTGGAAAATGGTCCGTTTTCAAATGTTTTATTTTTGAACGTCAGTTCACATTTGTAGGTGGATCATCAGTGTTAGAGCTAAAATTAGCATGTTTAAAGTGATTTTCATGCTTCCAGGGGCCCAAAACACAAGATTTATGGAATGGTTAAAAGTGCATGAAAATGGCCAATTTACTCACTCTGAGTTCTCAAAAAGGGTTTCTTCACCCCGGGAAGTTAATTAAATACCATTTGGAGGCATTTAATGTTCGAGCAAAAACGGCTGATTTTCGACCAAAGAGATAACACCCCCCCATTACGTCATGCTTCAGAAATGTGGAAAATGGTCCGTTTTCAAATGTTTTATTTTTGAACGTCAGTTCACATTTGTAGGTGGATCATCAGTGTTAGAGCTAAAATTAGCATGTTTAAATTGATTTTCATGCTTCCAGGGGCTCGGGAAGTTAATTAAATACCATTTGGAGGCATTTAATGTTCGAGCAAAAACGGCTGATTTTCGACAAAAGAGATAACACCCCCCCATTACGTCATGCTTCAGAAATGTGGAAAATGGTCCGTTTTCAAATGTTTTATTTTTGAACGTCAGTTCACATTTGTAGGTGGATCATCAGTGTTAGAGCTAAAATTAGCATGTTTAAAGTGATTTTCATGCTTCCAGGGGCTCGGGAAGTTAATTAAATACCATTTGGAGGCATTTAATGTTCGAGCAAAAACGGCTGATTTTCGACAAAAGAGATAACACCCCCCCATTACGTCATGCTTCAGAAATGTGGAAAATGGTCCGTTTTCAAATGTTTTATTTTTGAACGTCAGTTCACATTTGTAGGTGGATCATCAGTGTTAGAGCTAAAATTAGCATGTTTAAAGTGATTTTCATGCTTCCAGGGGACCAAAACACAAGATTTATGGAATGGTTAAAAGTGCATGAAAATGGCCAATTTACTCACTCTGAGTTCTCAAAAAGGGTTTCTTCACCCCGGGAAGTGAAATAAATACCATTTGGAGGCATTTAATGTTCGAGCAAAAACGGCTGATTTTCGACAAAAGAGATAACACCCCCCCATTACGTCATGCTTCAGAAATGTGGAAAATGGTCCGTTTTCAAATGTTTTATTTTTGAACGTCAGTTCACATTTGTAGTTGGATCATCAGTGTTAGAGCTAAAATTAGCATGTTTAAAGTGATTTTCATGCTTCCAGGGGCTCGGGAAGTTAATTAAATACCATTTGGAGGCATTTAATGTTCGAGCAAAAACGGCTGATTTTCGACAAAAGAGATAACACCCCCCCCATTACGTCATGCTTCAGAAATGTGGAAAATGGTCCGTTTTCAAATGTTTTATTTTTGAACGTCAGTTCACATTTGTAGGTGGATCATCAGTGTTAGAGCTAAAATTAGCATGTTTAAAGTGATTTTCATGCTTCCAGGGGCTCGGGAAGTGAAATAAATACCATTTGGAGGCATTTAATGTTCGAGCAAAAACGGCTGATTTTCGACAAAAGAGATAACACCCCCCCATTACGTCATGCTTCAGAAATGTGGAAAATGGTCCGTTTTCAAATGTTTTATTTTTGAACGTCAGTTCACATTTGTAGGTGGATCATCAGTGTTAGAGCTAAAATTAGCATGTTTAACGTGATTTTCATGCTTCCAGGGGCCCAAAACACAAGATTTATGGAATGGTAAAAAGTGCATGAAAATGGCCAATTTACTCACTCTGAGTTCTCAAAAAGGGTTTCTTCACCCCGGGAAGTTAATTAAATACCATTTGGAGGCATTTAATGTTCGAGCAAAAACGGCTGATTTTCGACAAAAGAGATAACACCCCCCCATTACGTCATGCTTCAGAAATGTGGAAAATGGTCCGTTTTCAAATGTTTTATTTTTGAACGTCAGTTCACATTTGTAGGTGGATCATCAGTGTTAGAGCTAAAATTAGCATGTTTAAAGTGATTTTCATGCTTCCAGGGGCCCAAAACACAAGATTTATGGAATGGTTAAAAGTGCATGAAAATGGCCAATTTACTCACTCTGAGTTCTCAAAAAGGGTTTCTTCACCCCGGGAAGTTAATTAAATACCATTTGGAGGCATTTAATGTTCGAGCAAAAACGGCTGATTTTCGACAAAAGAGATAACACCCCCCCATTACGTCATGCTTCAGAAATGTGGAAAATGGTCCGTTTTCAAATGTTTTATTTTTGAACGTCAGTTCACATTTGTAGGTGGATAATCAGTGTTAGAGCTAAAATTAGCATGTTTAAAGTGATTTTCATGCTTCCAGGGGCTCGGGAAGTTAATTAAATACCATTTGGAGGCATTTAATGTTCGAGCAAAAATGGCTGATTTTCGACAAAAGAGATAACACCCCCCCATTACGTCATGCTTCAGAAATGTGGAAAATGGTCCGTTTTCAAATGTTTTATTTTTGAACGTCAGTTCACATTTGTAGGTGGATCATCAGTGTTAGAGCTAAAATTAGCATGTTTAAAGTGATTTTCATGCTTCCAGGGGCCCAAAACACAAGATTTATGGAATGGTTAAAAGTGCATGAAAATGGCCAATTTACTCACTCTGAGTTCTCAAAAAGGGTTTCTTCACCCCGGGAAGTTAATTAAATACCATTTGGAGGCATTTAATGTTCGAGCAAAAACGGCTGATTTTCGACCAAAGAGATAACACCCCCCCATTACGTCATGCTTCAGAAATGTGGAAAATGGTCCGTTTTCAAATGTTTTATTTTTGAACGTCAGTTCACATTTGTAGGTGGATCATCAGTGTTAGAGCTAAAATTAGCATGTTTAAATTGATTTTCATGCTTCCAGGGGCTCGGGAAGTTAATTAAATACCATTTGGAGGCATTTAATGTTCGAGCAAAAACGGCTGATTTTCGACAAAAGAGATAACACCCCCCCATTACGTCATGCTTCAGAAATGTGGAAAATGGTCCGTTTTCAAATGTTTTATTTTTGAACGTCAGTTCACATTTGTAGGTGGATCATCAGTGTTAGAGCTAAAATTAGCATGTTTAAAGTGATTTTCATGCTTCCAGGGGCCCAAAACACAAGATTAATGGAATGGTTAAAAGTGCATGAAAATGGCCAATTTACTCACTCTGAGTTCTCAAAAAGGGTTTCTTCACCCCGGGAAGTTAATTAAATACCATTTGGAGGCATTTAATGTTCGAGCAAAAACGGCTGATTTTCGACAAAAGAGATAACACCCCCCATTACGTCATGCTTCAGAAATGTGGAAAATGGTCCGTTTTCAAATGTTTTATTTTTGAACGTCAGTTCACATTTGTAGGTGGATCATCAGTGTTAGAGCTAAAATTAGCATGTTTAAAGTGATTTTCATGCTTCCAGGGGACCAAAACACAAGATTTATGGAATGGTTAAAAGTGCATGAAAATGGCCAATTTACTCACTCTGAGTTCTCAAAAAGGGTTTCTTCACCCCGGGAAGTGAAATAAATACCATTTGGAGGCATTTAATGTTCGAGCAAAAACGGCTGATTTTCGACAAAAGAGATAACACCCCCCCATTACGTCATGCTTCAGAAATGTGGAAAATGGTCCGTTTTCAAATGTTTTATTTTTGAACGTCAGTTCACATTTGTAGTTGGATCATCAGTGTTAGAGCTAAAATTAGCATGTTTAAAGTGATTTTCATGCTTCCAGGGGCTCGGGAAGTTAATTAAATACCATTTGGAGGCATTTAATGTTCGAGAAAAAACGGCTGATTTTCGACAAAAGAGATAACACCCCCCCCATTACGTCATGCTTCAGAAATGTGGAAAATGGTCCGTTTTCAAATGTTTTATTTTTGAACGTCAGTTCACATTTGTAGGTGGATCATCAGTGTTAGAGCTAAAATTAGCATGTTTAAAGTGATTTTCATGCTTCCAGGGGCTCGGGAAGTGAAATAAATACCATTTGGAGGCATTTAATGTTCGAGCAAAAACGGCTGATTTTCGACAAAAGAGATAACACCCCCCCATTACGTCATGCTTCAGAAATGTGGAAAATGGTCCGTTTTCAAATGTTTTATTTTTGAACGTCAGTTCACATTTGTAGGTGGATCATCAGTGTTAGAGCTAAAATTAGCATGTTTAAAGTGATTTTCATGCTTCCAGGGGCTCGGGAAGTGAAATAAATACCATTTGGAGGCATTTAATGTTCGAGCAAAAACGGCTGATTTTCGACAAAAGAGATAACACCCCCCCATTACGTCATGCTTCAGAAATGTGGAAAATGGTCCGTTTTCAAATGTTTTATTTTTGAACGTCAGTTCACATTTGTAGGTGGATCATCAGTGTTAGAGCTAAAATTAGCATGTTTAAAGTGATTTTCATGCTTCCAGGGGCCCAAAACACAAGATTTATGGAATGGTTAAAAGTGCATGAAAATGGCCAATTTACTCACTCTGAGTTCTCAAAAAGGGTTTCTTCACCCCGGGAAGTTAATGAAATACCATTTGGAGGCATTTAATGTTCGAGCAAAAATGACTGATTTTCGACAAAAGAGATAACACCCCCCCATTACGTCATGCTTCAGAAATGTGGAAAATGGTCCGTTTTCAAATGTTTTATTTTTGAACGTCAGTTCACATTTGTAGGTGGATCATCAGTGTTAGAGCTAAAATTAGCATGTTTAAAGTGATTTTCATGCTTCCAGGGGCTCGGGAAGTGAAATAAATACCATTTGGAGGCATTTAATGTTCGAGCAAAAACGGCTGATTTTCGACAAAAGAGATAACACCCCCCCATTACGTCATGCTTCAGAAATGTGGAAAATGGTCCGTTTTCAAATGTTTTATTTTTGAACGTCAGTTCACATTTGTAGGTGGATCATCAGTGTTAGAGCTAAAATTAGCATGTTTAAAGTGATTTTCATGCTTCCAGGGGCCCAAAACACAAGATTTATGGAATGGTTAAAAGTGCATGAAAATGGCCAATTTACTCACTCTGAGTTCTCAAAAAGAGTTTCTTCACCCCGGGAAGTGAAATAAATACCATTTGGAGGCATTTAATGTTCGAGCAAAAACGGCTGATTTTCGACAAAAGAGATAACACCCCCCCATTACGTCATGCTTCAGAAATGTGGAAAATGGTCCGTTTTCAAATGTTTTATTTTTGAACGTCAGTTCACATTTGTAGGTGGATCATCAGTGTTAGAGCTAAAATTAGCATGTTTAAAGTGATTTTCATGCTTCCAGGGGCCCAAAACACAAGATTTATGGAATGGTTAAAAGTGCATGAAAATGGCCAATTTACTCACTCTGAGTTCTCAAAAAGGGTTTCTTCACCCCGGGAAGTTAATTAAATACCATTTGGAGGCATTTAATGTTCGAGCAAAAACGGCTGATTTTCGACAAAAGAGATAACACCCCCCCCATTACGTCATGCTTCAGAAATGTGGAAAATGGTCCGTTTTCAAATGTTTTATTTTTGAACGTCAGTTCACATTTGTAGGTGGATCATCAGTGTTAGAGCTAAAATTAGCATGTTTAAAGTGATTTTCATGCTTCCAGGGGCTCGGGAAGTTAATTAAATACCATTTGGAGGCATTTAATATTCGAGCAAAAACGGCTGATTTTCGACAAAAGAGATAACACCCCCCCATTACGTCATGCTTCAGAAATGTGGAAAATGGTCCGTTTTCAAATGTTTTATTTTTGAACTCAGTTCACATTTGTAGGTGGATCATCAGTGTTAGAGCTAAAATTAGCATGTTTAAAGTGATTTTCATGCTTCCAGGGGCCCAAAACACAAGATTAATGGAATGGTTAAAAGTGCATGAAAATGGCCAATTTACTCACTCTGAGTTCTCAAAAAGAGTTTCTTCACCCCGGGAAGTGAAATAAATACCATTTGGAGGCATTTAATGTTCGAGCAAAAACGGCTGATTTATGACAAAAGAGATAACACCCCCCCATTACGTCATGCTTCAGAAATGTGGAAAATGGTCCGTTTTCAAATGTTTTATTTTTGAACGTCAGTTCACATTTGTAGGTGGATCATCAGTGTTAGAGCTAAAATTAGCATGTTTAAAGTGATTTTCATGCTTCCAGGGGCCCAAAACACAAGATTTATGGAATGGTTAAAAGTGCATGAAAATGGCCAATTTACTCACTCTGAGTTCTCAAAAAGGGTTTCTTCACCCCGGGAAGTTAATTAAATACCATTTGGAGGCATTTAATGTTCGAGCAAAAACGGCTGATTTTCGACAAAAGAGATAACACCCCCCCATTACGTCATGCTTCAGAAATGTGGAAAATGGTCCGTTTTCAAATGTTTTATTTTTGAACGTCAGTTCACATTTGTAGGTGGATCATCAGTGTTAGAGCTAAAATTAGCATGTTTAAAGTGATTTTCATGCTTCCAGGGGCTCGGGAAGTTAATTAAATACCATTTGGAGGCATTTAATGTTCGAGCAAAAATGGCTGATTTTCGACAAAAGAGATAACACCCCCCCATTACGTCATGCTTCAGAAATGTGGAAAATGGTCCGTTTTCAAATGTTTTATTTTTGAACGTCAGTTCACATTTGTAGGTGGATCATCAGTGTTAGAGCTAAAATTAGCATGTTTAAAGTGATTTTCATGCTTCCAGGGGCTCGGGAAGTGAAATAAATACCATTTGGAGGCATTTAATGTTCGAGCAAAAACGGCTGATTTTCGACAAAAGAGATAACACCCCCCCATTACGTCATGCTTCAGAAATGTGGAAAATGGTCCGTTTTCAAATTTTTTATTTTTGAACGTCAGTTCACATTTGTAGGTGGATCATCAGTGTTAGAGCTAAAATTAGCATGTTTAAAGTGATTTTCATGCTTCCAGGGGCCCAAAACACAAGATTTATGGAATGGTTAAAAGTGCATGAAAATGGCCAATTTACTCACTCTGAGTTCTCAAAAAGGGTTTCTTCACCCCGGGAAGTTAATTAAATACCATTTGGAGGCATTTAATGTTCGAGCAAAAACGGCTGATTTTCGACAAAAGAGATAACACCCCCCCCATTACGTCATGCTTCAGAAATGTGGAAAATGGTCCGTTTTCAAATGTTTTATTTTTGAACGTCAGTTCACATTTGTAGGTGGATCATCAGTGTTAGAGCTAAAATTAGCATGTTTAAAGTGATTTTCATGCTTCCAGGGGCTCGGGAAGTTAATTAAATACCATTTGGAGGCATTTAATGTTCGAGCAAAAACGGCTGATTTTTCACAAAAGAGATAACACCCCCCCATTACGTCATGCTTCAGAAATGTGGAAAATGGTCCGTTTTCAAATGTTTTATTTTTGAACGTCAGTTCACATTTGTAGGTGGATCATCAGTGTTAGAGCTAAAATTAGCATGTTTAAAGTGATTTTCATGCTTCCAGGGGCCCAAAACACAAGATTAATGGAATGGTTAAAAGTGCATGAAAATGGCCAATTTACTCACTCTGAGTTCTCAAAAAGGGTTTCTTCACCCCGGGAAGTTAATTAAATACCATTTGGAGGCATTTAATGTTCAAGCAAAAACGGCTGATTTTCGACAAAAGAGATAACACCCCCCATTACGTCATGCTTCAGAAATGTGGAAAATGGTCCGTTTTCAAATGTTTTATTTTTGAACGTCAGTTCACATTTGTAGGTGGATCATCAGTGTTAGAGCTAAAATTAGAATGTTTAAAGTGATTTTCATGCTTCCAGGGGCTCGGGAAGTTAATTAAATACCATTTGGAGGCATTTAATGTTCGAGCAAAAACGGCTGATTTTCGACAAAAGAGATAACACCCCCCCATTACGTCATGCTTCAGAAATGTGGAAAATGGTCCGTTTTCAAATGTTTTATTTTTGAACGTCAGTTCACATTTGTAGGTGGATCATCAGTGTTAGAGCTAAAATTAGCATGTTTAAAGTGATTTTCATGCTTCCAGGGGCCCAAAACACAAGATTAATGGAATGGTTAAAAGTGCATGAAAATGGCCAATTTACTCACTCTGAGTTCTCAAAAAGGGTTTCTTCACCCCGGGAAGTGAAATAAATACCATTTGGAGGCATTTAATGTTCGAGCAAAAACGGCTGATTTTCGACAAAAGAGATAACACCCCCCCATTACGTCATGCTTCAGAAATGTGGAAAATGGTCCGTTTTCAAATGTTTTATTTTTGAACGTCAGTTCACATTTGTAGGTGGATCATCAGTGTTAGAGCTAAAATTAGCATGTTTAAAGTGATTTTCATGCTTCCAGGGGCTCGGGAAGTTAATTAAATACCATTTGGAGGCATTTAATGTTCGAGCAAAAACGGCTGATTTTCGACAAAAGAGATAACACCCCCCCCATTACGTCATGCTTCAGAAATGTGGAAAATGGTCCGTTTTCAAATGTTTTATTTTTGAACGTCAGTTCACATTTGTAGGTGGATCATCAGTGTTAGAGCTAAAATTAGCATGTTTAAAGTGATTTTCATGCTTCCAGGGGCTCGGGAAGTTAATTAAATACCATTTGGAGGCATTTAATGTTCGAGCAAAAACGGCTGATTTTCGAAAAAAGAGATAACACCCCCCATTACGTCATGCTTCAGAAATGTGGAAAATGGTCCGTTTTCAAATGTTTTATTTTTGAGCGTCAGTTCACATTTGTAGGTGGATCATCAGTGTTAGAGCTAAAATTAGCATGTTTAAAGTGATTTTCATGCTTCCAGGGGCTCGGGAAGTGAAATAAATACCATTTGGAGGCATTTAATGTTCGAGCAAAAACGGCTGATTTTCGACAAAAGAGATAACACCCCCCCATTACGTCATGCTTCAGAAATGTGGAAAATGGTCCGTTTTCAAATGTTTTATTTTTGAACGTCAGTTCACATTTGTAGGTGGATCATCAGTGTTAGAGCTAAAATTAGCATGTTTAAAGTGATTTTCATGCTTCCAGGGGCTCGGGAAGTTAATTAAATACCATTTGGAGGCATTTAATGTTCGAGCAAAAACGGCTGATTTTCGACAAAAGAGATAACACCCCCCCATTACGTCATGCTTCAGAAATGTGGAAAATGGTCCATTTTCAAATGTTTTATTTTTGAACGTCAGTTCACATTTGTAGGTGGATCATCAGTGTTAGAGCTAAAATTAGCATGTTTAAAGTGATTTTCATGCTTCCAGGGGCCCAAAACACAAGATTAATGGAATGGTTAAAAGTGCATGAAAATGGCCAATTTACTCACTCTGAGTTCTCAAAAAGGGTTTCTTCACCCCGGGAAGTTAATTAAATACCATTTGGAGGCATTTAATGTTCGAGCAAAAACGGCTGATTTTCGACAAAAGAGATAACACCCCCCATTACGTCATGCTTCAGAAATGTGGAAAATGGTCCGTTTTCAAATGTTTTATTTTTGAACGTCAGTTCACATTTGTAGGTGGATCATCAGTGTTAGAGCTAAAATTAGCATGTTTAAAGTGATTTTCATGCTTCCAGGGGCTCGGGAAGTTAATTAAATACCATTTGGAGGCATTTAATGTTCGAGCAAAAACGGATGATTTTCGACAAAAGAGATAACACCCCTCCATTACGTCATGCTTCAGAAATGTGGAAAATGGTCCGTTTTCAAATGTTTTATTTTTGAACGTCAGTTCACATTTGTAGGTGGATCATCAGTGTTAGAGCTAAAATTAGCATGTTTAAAGTGATTTTCATGCTTCCAGGGGCTCGGGAAGTTAATTAAATACCATTTGGAGGCATTTAATGTTCGAGCAAAAACGGCTGATTTTCGACAAAAGAGATAACACCCCCCCATTACGTCATGCTTCAGAAATGTGGAAAATGGTCCGTTTTCAAATGTTTTATTTTTGAACGTCAGTTCACATTTGTAGGTGGATCATCAGTGTTAGAGCTAAAATTAGCATGTTTAAAGTGATTTTCATGCTTCCAGGGACCCAAAACACAAGATTTATGGAATGGTTAAAAGTGCATGAAAATGGCCAATTTACTCACTCTGAGTTCTCAAAAAGGGTTTCTTCACCCCGGGAAGTTAATTAAATACCATTTGGAGGCATTTAATGTTCGAGCAAAAACGGCTGATTTTCGACAAAAGAGATAACACCCCCCCATTACGTCATGCTTCAGAAATGTGGAAAATGGTCCGTTTTCAAATGTTTTATTTTTGAACGTCAGTTCACATTTGTAGGTGGATCATCAGTGTTAGAGCTAAAATTAGCATGTTTAAAGTGATTTTCATGCTTCCAGGGGCTCGGGAAGTTAATTAAATACCATTTGGAGGCATTTAATGTTCGAGCAAAAACGGCTGATTTTCGACAAAAGAGATAACACCCCCCCATTACGTCATGCTTCAGAAATGTGGAAAATGGTCCGTTTTCAAATGTTTTATTTTTGAACGTCAGTTCACATTTGTAGGTGGATCATCAGTGTTAGAGCTAAAATTAGCATGTTTAAAGTGATTTTCATGCTTCCAGGGGCCCAAAACACAAGATTTATGGAATGGTTAAAAGTGCATGAAAATGGCCAATTTACTCACTCTGAGTTCTCAAAAAGGATTTCTTCACCCCGGGAAGTTAATTAAATACCATTTGGAGGCATTTACTGTTCGAGCAAAAACGGCTGATTTTCGACAAAAGAGATAACACCCCCCCATTACGTCATGCTTCAGAAATGTGGAAAATGGTCCGTTTTCAAATGTTTTATTTTTGAACGTCAGTTCACATTTGTAGGTGGATCATCAGTGTTAGAGCTAAAATTAGCATGTTTAAAGTGATTTTCATGCTTCCAGGGGCTCGGGAAGTTAATTAAATACCATTTGGAGGCATTTAATGTTCGAGCAAAAACGGCTGATTTTCGACAAAAGAGATAACACCCCCCCATTACGTCATGCTTCAGAAATGTGGAAAATGGTCAGTTTTCAAATGTTTTATTTTTGAACGTCAGTTCACATTTGTAGGTGGATCATCAGTGTTAGAGCTAAAATTAGCATGTTTAAAGTGATTTTCATGCTTCCAGGGGCCCAAAACACAAGATTTATGGAATGGTTAAAAGTGCATGAAAATGGCCAATTTACTCACTCTGAGTTCTCAAAAAGGGTTTCTTCACCCCGGGAAGTTAATTAAATACCATTTGGAGGCATTTAATGTTCGAGCAAAAACGGCTGATTTTCGACAAAAGAGATAACACCCCCCCATTACGTCATGCTTCAGTAATGTGGAAAATGGTCCGTTTTCAAATGTTTTATTTTTGAACGTCAGTTCACATTTGTAGGTGGATCATCAGTGTTAGAGCTAAAATTAGCATGTTTAAAGTGATTTTCATGCTTCCAGGGGCTCGGGAAGTTAATTAAATACCATTTGGAGGCATTTAATGTTCGAGCAAAAACGGCTGATTTTCGACAAAAGAGATAACACCCCCCCATTACGTCATGCTTCAGAAATGTGGAAAATGGTCCGTTTTCAAATGTTTTATTTTTGAACGTCAGTTCACATTTGTAGGTGGATCATCAGTGTTAGAGCTAAAATTAGCATGTTTAAAGTGATTTTCATGCTTCCAGGGGCCCAAAACACAAGATTTATGGAATGGTTAAAAGTGCATGAAAATGGCCAATTTACTCACTCTGAGTTCTCAAAAAGGGTTTCTTCACCCCGGGAAGTTAATTAAATACCATTTGGAGGCATTTAATGTTCGAGCAAAAACGGCTGATTTTCGACAAAAGAGATAACACCCCCCCCATTACGTCATGCTTCAGAAATGTGGAAAATGGTCCGTTTTCAAATGTTTTATTTTTGAACGTCAGTTCACATTTGTAGGTGGATCATCAGTGTTAGAGCTAAAATTAGCATGTTTAAAGTGATTTTCATGCTTCCAGGGGCTCGGGAAGTTAATTAAATACCATTTGGAGGCATTTAATGTTCGAGCAAAAACGGCTGATTTTCGACAAAAGAGATAACACCCCCCCATTACGTCATGCTTGAGAAATGTGGAAAATGGTCCGTTTTCAAATGTTTTATTTTTGAACGTCAGTTCACATTTGTAGGTGGATCATCAGTGTTAGAGCTAAAATTAGCATGTTTAAAGTGATTTTCATGCTTCCAGGGGCCCAAAACACAAGATTTATGGAATGGTTAAAAGTGCATGAAAATGGCCAATTTACTCACTCTGAGTTCTCAAAAAGGGTTTCTTCACCCCGGGAAGTGAAATAAATACCATTTGGAGGCAATTAATGTTCGAGCAAAAACCGCTGATTTTCGACAAAAGAGATAACACCCCCCCATTACGTCATGCTTCAGAAATGTGGAAAATGGTCCGTTTTCAAATGTTTTATTTTTGAACGTCAGTTCACATTTGTAGGTGGATCATCAGTGTTAGAGCTAAAATTAGCATGTTTAAAGTGATTTTCATGCTTCCAGGGGCTCGGGAAGTTAATTAAATACCATTTGGAGGCATTTAATGTTCGAGCAAAAACGGCTGATTTTCGACAAAAGAGATAACACCCCCCCATTACGTCATGCTTCAGAAATGTGGAAAATGGTCCGTTTTCAAATGTTTTATTTTTGAACGTCAGTTCACATTTGTAGGTGGATCATCAGTGTTAGAGCTAAAATTAGCATGTTTAAAGTGATTTTCATGCTTCCAGGGGCCCAAAACACAAGATTTATGGAATGGTTAAAAGTGCATGAAAATGGCCAATTTACTCACTCTGAGTTCTCAAAAAGGGTTTCTTCACCCCGGGAAGTTAATTAAACACCATTTGGAGGCATTTAATGTTCGAGCAAAAACGGCTGATTTTCGACAAAAGAGATAACACCCCCCCATTACGTCATGCTTCAGAAATGTGGAAAATGGTCCGTTTTCAAATGTTTTATTTTTGAACGTCAGTTCACATTTGTAGGTGGATCATCAGTGTTAGAGCTAAAATTAGCATGTTTAAAGTGATTTTCATGCTTCCAGGGGCTCGGGAAGTTAATTAAATACCTTTTGGAGGCATTTAATGTTCGAGCAAAAGCGGCTGATTTTCGACAAAAGAGATAACACCCCCCCATTACGTCATGCTTCAGAAATGTGGAAAATGGTCCGTTTTCAAATGTTTTATTTTTGAACGTCAGTTCAAATTTGTAGGTGGATCATCAGTGTTAGAGCTAAAATTAGCATGTTTAAAGTGATTTTCATGCTTCCAGGGGCCCAAAACACAAGATTTATGGAATGGTTAAAAGTGCATGAAAATGGCCAATTTACTCACTCTGAGTTCTCAAAAAGGGTTTCTTCACCCCGGGAAGTGAAATAAATACCATTTGGAGGCATTTAATGTTCGAGCAAAAACGGCAGATTTTCGACAAAAGAGATAACACCCCCCCATTACGTCATGCTTCAGAAATGTGGAAAATGGTCCGTTTTCAAATGTTTTATTTTTGAACGTCAGTTCACATTTGTAGGTGGATCATCAGTGTTAGAGCTAAAATTAGCATGTTTAAAGTGATTTTCATGCTTCCAGGGGTTCGGGAAGTTAATTAAATACCATTTGGAGGCATTTAATGTTCGAGCAAAAACGGCTGATTTTCGACAAAAGAGATAACACCCCCCCATTACGTCATGCTTCAGAAATGTGGAAAATGGTCCGTTTTCAAATGTTTTATTTTTGAACGTCAGTTCACATTTGTAGGTGGATCATCAGTGTTAGAGCTAAAATTAGCATGTTTAAAGTGATTTTCATGCTTCCAGGGGCCCAAAACACAAGATTTATGGAATGGTTAAAAGTGCATGAAAATGGCCAATTTACTCACTCTGAGTTCTCAAAAAGGGTTTCTTCACCCCGGGAAGTTAATTAAACACCATTTGGAGGCATTTAATGTTCGAGCAAAAACGGCTGATTTTCGACAAAAGAGATAACACCCCCCCATTACGTCATGCTTCAGAAATGTGGAAAATGGTCCGTTTTCAAATGTTTTATTTTTGAACGTCAGTTCACATTTGTAGGTGGATCATCAGTGTTAGAGCTAAAATTAGCATGTTTAAAGTGATTTTCATGCTTCCAGGGGCTCGGGAAGTTAATTAAATACCATTTGGAGGAATTTAATGTTCGAGCAAAAGCGGCTGATTTTCGACAAAAGAGATAACACCCCCCCATTACGTCATGCTTCAGAAATGTGGAAAATGGTCCGTTTTCAAATGTTTTATTTTTGAACGTCAGTTCACATTTGTAGGTGGATCATCAGTGTTAGAGCTAAAATTAGCATGTTTAAAGTGATTTTCATGCTTCCAGGGGCCCAAAACACAAGATTTATGGAATGGTTAAAAGTGCATGAAAATGGCCAATTTACTCACTCTGAGTTCTCAAAAAGGGTTTCTTCACCCCGGGAAGTGAAATAAATACCATTTGGAGGCATTTAATGTTCGAGCAAAAACGGCAGATTTTCGACAAAAGAGATAACACCCCCCCATTACGTCATGCTTCAGAAATGTGGAAAATGGTCCGTTTTCAAATGTTTTATTTTTGAACGTCAGTTCACATTTGTAGGTGGATCATCAGTGTTAGAGCTAAAATTAGCATGTTTAAAGTGATTTTCATGCTTCCAGGGGCTCGGGAAGTTAATTAAATACCATTTGGAGGCATTTAATGTTCGAGCAAAAACGGCTGATTTTCGACAAAAGAGATAACACCCCCCCATTACGTCATGCTTCAGAAATGTGGAAAATGGTCCGTTTTCAAATGTTTTATTTTTGAACGTCAGTTCACATTTGTAGGTGGATCATCAGTGTTAGAGCTAAAATTAGCATGTTTAAAGTGATTTTCATGCTTCCAGGGGCCCAAAACACAAGATTTATGGAATGGTTAAAAGTGCATGAAAATGGCCAATTTACTCACTCTGAGTTCTCAAAAAGGGTTTCTTCACCCCGGGAAGTGAAATAAATACCATTTGGAGGCATTTAATGTTCGAGCAAAAACGGCAGATTTTCGACAAAAGAGATAACACCCCCCCATTACGTCATGCTTCAGAAATGTGGAAAATGGTCCGTTTTCAAATGTTTTATTTTTGAACGTCAGTTCACATTTGTAGGTGGATCATCAGTGTTAGAGCTAAAATTAGCATGTTTAAAGTGATTTTCATGCTTCCAGGGGCTCGGGAAGTTAATTAAATACCATTTGGAGGCATTTAATGTTCGAGCAAAAACGGCTGATTTTCGACAAAAGAGATAACACCCCCCCATTACGTCATGCTTCAGAAATGTGGAAAATGGTCCGTTTTCAAATGTTTTATTTTTGAACGTCAGTTCACATTTGTAGGTGGATCATCAGTGTTAGAGCTAAAATTAGCATGTTTAAAGTGATTTTCATGCTTCCAGGGGCCCAAAACACAAGATTTATGGAATGGTTAAAAGTGCATGAAAATGGCCAATTTACTCACTCTGAGTTCTCAAAAAGGGTTTCTTCACCCCGGGAAGTTAATTAAACACCATTTGGAGGCATTTAATGTTCGAGCAAAAACGGCTGATTTTCGACAAAAGAGATAACACCCCCCCATTACGTCATGCTTCAGAAATGTGGAAAATGGTCCGTTTTCAAATGTTTTATTTTTGAACGTCAGTTCACATTTGTAGGTGGATCATCAGTGTTAGAGCTAAAATTAGCATGTTTAAAGTGATTTTCATGCTTCCAGGGGCTCGGGAAGTTAATTAAATACCATTTGGAGGCATTTAATGTTCGAGCAAAAGCGGCTGATTTTCGACAAAAGAGATAACACCCCCCCATTACGTCATGCTTCAGAAATGTGGAAAATGGTCCGTTTTCAAATGTTTTATTTTTGAACGTCAGTTCACATTTGTAGGTGGATCATCAGTGTTAGAGCTAAAATTAGCATGTTTAAAGTGATTTTCATGCTTCCAGGGGCTCGGGAAGTGAAATAAATACCATTTGGAGGCATTTAATGTTCGAACAAAAACGGCTGATTTTCGACAAAAGAGATAACAACCCCCCATTACGTCATGCTTCAGAAATGTGGAAAATGGTCCGTTTTCAAATGTTTTATTTTTGAACGTCAGTTCACATTTGTAGGTGGATCATCAGTGTTAGAGCTAAAATTAGCATGTTTAAAGTGATTTTCATGCTTCCAGGGGCTCGGGAAGTTATTTAAATACCATTTGGAGGCATTTAATGTTCGAGCAAAAATGGCTGATTTTCGACAAAAGAGATAACACCCCCCCATTACGTCATGCTTCAGAAATGTGGAAAATGGTCCGTTTTCAAATGTTTTATTTTTGAACGTCAGTTCACATTTGTAGGTGGATCATCAGTGTTAGAGCTAAAATTAGCATGTTTAAAGTGATTTTCATGCTTCCAGGGGCCCAAAACACAAGATTTATGGAATGGTTAAAAGTGCATGAAAATGGCCAATTTACTCACTCTGAGTTCTCAAAAAGGGTTTCTTCACCCCGGGAAGTGAAATAAATACCATTTGGAGGCATTTAATGTTCGAGCAAAAACGGCAGATTTTCGACAAAAGAGATAACACCCCCCCATTACGTCATGCTTCAGAAATGTGGAAAATGGTCCGTTTTCAAATGTTTTATTTTTGAACGTCAGTTCACATTTGTAGGTGGATCATCAGTGTTAGAGCTAAAATTAGCATGTTTAAAGTGATTTTCATGCTTCCAGGGGCTCGGGAAGTTAATTAAATACCATTTGGAGGCATTTAATGTTCGAGCAAAAACGGCTGATTTTCGACAAAAGAGATAACACCCCCCCATTACGTCATGCTTCAGAAATGTGGAAAATGGTCCGTTTTCAAATGTTTTATTTTTGAACGTCAGTTCACATTTGTAGGTGGATCATCAGTGTTAGAGCTAAAATTAGCATGTTTAAAGTGATTTTCATGCTTCCAGGGGCCCAAAACACAAGATTTATGGAATGGTTAAAAGTGCATGAAAATGGCCAATTTACTCACTCTGAGTTCTCAAAAAGGGTTTCTTCACCCCGGGAAGTGAAATAAATACCATTTGGAGGCATTTAATGTTCGAGCAAAAACGGCAGATTTTCGACAAAAGAGATAACACCCCCCCATTACGTCATGCTTCAGAAATGTGGAAAATGGTCCGTTTTCAAATGTTTTATTTTTGAACGTCAGTTCACATTTGTAGGTGGATCATCAGTGTTAGAGCTAAAATTAGCATGTTTAAAGTGATTTTCATGCTTCCAGGGGCTCGGGAAGTTAATTAAATACCATTTGGAGGCATTTAATGTTCGAGCAAAAACGGCTGATTTTCGACAAAAGAGATAACACCCCCCCATTACGTCATGCTTCAGAAATGTGGAAAATGGTCCGTTTTCAAATGTTTTATTTTTGAACGTCAGTTCACATTTGTAGGTGGATCATCAGTGTTAGAGCTAAAATTAGCATGTTTAAAGTGATTTTCATGCTTCCAGGGGCCCAAAACACAAGATTTATGGAATGGTTAAAAGTGCATGAAAATGGCCAATTTACTCACTCTGAGTTCTCAAAAAGGGTTTCTTCACCCCGGGAAGTTAATTAAACACCATTTGGAGGCATTTAATGTTCGAGCAAAAACGGCTGATTTTCGACAAAAGAGATAACACCCCCCCATTACGTCATGCTTCAGAAATGTGGAAAATGGTCCGTTTTCAAATGTTTTATTTTTGAACGTCAGTTCACATTTGTAGGTGGATCATCAGTGTTAGAGCTAAAATTAGCATGTTTAAAGTGATTTTCATGCTTCCAGGGGCTCGGGAAGTTAATTAAATACCATTTGGAGGCATTTAATGTTCGAGCAAAAGCGGCTGATTTTCGACAAAAGAGATAACACCCCCCCATTACGTCATGCTTCAGAAATGTGGAAAATGGTCCGTTTTCAAATGTTTTATTTTTGAACGTCAGTTCACATTTGTAGGTGGATCATCAGTGTTAGAGCTAAAATTAGCATGTTTAAAGTGATTTTCATGCTTCCAGGGGCTCGGGAAGTTAATTAAATACCATTTGGAGGCATTTAATGTTCGAGCAAAAACGGCAGATTTTCGACAACAGAGATAACACCCCCCCATTACGTCATGCTTCAGAAATGTGGAAAATGGTCCGTTTTCAAATGTTTTATTTTTGAACGTCAGTTCACATTTGTAGGTGGATCATCAGTGTTAGAGCTAAAATTAGCATGTTTAAAGTGATTTTCATGCTTCCAGGGGCTCGGGAAGTTAATTAAATACCATTTGGAGGCATTTAATGTTCGAGCAAAAACGGCTGATTTTCGACAAAAGAGATAACAACCCCCCATTACGTCATGCTTCAGAAATGTGGAAAATGGTCCGTTTTCAAATGTTTTATTTTTGAACGTCAGTTCACATTTGTAGGTGGATCATCAGTGTTAGAGCTAAAATTAGCATGTTTAAAGTGATTTTCATGCTTCCAGGGGCCCAAAACACAAGATTTATGGAATGGTTAAAAGTGCATGAAAATGGCCAATTTACTCACTCTGAGTTCTCAAAAAGGGTTTCTTCACCCCGGGAAGTTAATTAAACACCATTTGGAGGCATTTAATGTTCGAGCAAAAACGGCTGATTTTCGACAAAAGAGATAACACCCCCCCATTACGTCATGCTTCAGAAATGTGGAAAATGGTCCGTTTTCAAATGTTTTATTTTTGAACGTCAGTTCACATTTGTAGGTGGATCATCAGTGTTAGAGCTAAAATTAGCATGTTTAAAGTGATTTTCATGCTTCCAGGGGCTCGGGAAGTTAATTAAATACCATTTGGAGGCATTTAATGTTCGAGCAAAAGCGGCTGATTTTCGACAAAAGAGATAACACCCCCCCATTACGTCATGCTTCAGAAATGTGGAAAATGGTCCGTTTTCAAATGTTTTATTTTTGAACGTCAGTTCACATTTGTAGGTGGATCATCAGTGTTAGAGCTAAAATTAGCATGTTTAAAGTGATTTTCATGCTTCCAGGGGCCCAAAACACAAGATTTATGGAATGGTTAAAAGTGCATGAAAATGGCCAATTTACTCACTCTGAGTTCTCAAAAAGGGTTTCTTCACCCCGGGAAGTTAATTAAACACCATTTGGAGGCATTTAATGTTCGAGCAAAAACGGCTGATTTTCGACAAAAGAGATAACACCCCCCCATTACGTCATGCTTCAGAAATGTGGAAAATGGTCCGTTTTCAAATGTTTTATTTTTGAACGTCAGTTCACATTTGTAGGTGGATCATCAGTGTTAGAGCTAAAATTAGCATGTTTAAAGTGATTTTCATGCTTCCAGGGGCACGGGAAGTTAATTAAATACCATTTGGAGGCATTTAATGTTCGAGCAAAAGCGGCTGATTTTCGACAAAAGAGATAACACCCCCCCATTACGTCATGCTTCAGAAATGTGGAAAATGGTCCGTTTTCAAATGTTTTATTTTTGAACGTCAGTTCACATTTGTAGGTGGATCATCAGTGTTAGAGCTAAAATTAGCATGTTTAAAGTGATTTTCATGCTTCCAGGGGCCCAAAACACAAGATTTATGGAATGGTTAAAAGTGCATGAAAATGGCCAATTTACTCACTCTGAGTTCTCAAAAAGGGTTTCTTCACCCCGGGAAGTGAAATAAATACCATTTGGAGGCATTTAATGTTCGAGCAAAAACGGCAGATTTTCGACAAAAGAGATAACACCCCCCCATTACGTCATGCTTCAGAAATGTGGAAAATGGTCCGTTTTCAAATGTTTTATTTTTGAACGTCAGTTCACATTTGTAGGTGGATCATCAGTGTTAGAGCTAAAATTAGCATGTTTAAAGTGATTTTCATGCTTCCAGGGGCTCGGGAAGTTAATTAAATACCATTTGGAGGCATTTAATGTTCGAGCAAAAACGGCTGATTTTCGACAAAAGAGATAACACCCCCCCATTACGTCATGCTTCAGAAATGTGGAAAATGGTCCGTTTTCAAATGTTTTATTTTTGAACGTCAGTTCACATTTGTAGGTGGATCATCAGTGTTAGAGCTAAAATTAGCATGTTTAAAGTGATTTTCATGCTTCCAGGGGCCCAAAACACAAGATTTATGGAATGGTTAAAAGTGCATGAAAATGGCCAATTTACTCACTCTGAGTTCTCAAAAAGGGTTTCTTCACCCCGGGAAGTTAATTAAATACCATTTGGAGGCATTTAATGTTCGAGCAAAAACGGCTGATTTTCGACAAAAGAGATAACACCCCCCCATTACGTCATGCTTCAGAAATGTGGAAAATGGTCCGTTTTCAAATGTTTTATTTTTGAACGTCAGTTCACATTTGTAGGTGGATCATCAGTGTTAGAGCTAAAATTAGCATGTTTAAAGTGATTTTCATGCTTCCAGGGGCCCAAAACACAAGATTTATGGAATGGTTAAAAGTGCATGAAAATGGCCAATTTACTCACTCTGAGTTCTCAAAAAGGGTTTCTTCACCCCGGGAAGTTAATTAAACACCATTTGGAGGCATTTAATGTTCGAGCAAAAACGGCTGATTTTCGACAAAAGAGATAACACCCCCCCATTACGTCATGCTTCAGAAATGTGGAAAATGGTCCGTTTTCAAATGTTTTATTTTTGAACGTCAGTTCACATTTGTAGGTGGATCATCAGTGTTAGAGCTAAAATTAGCATGTTTAAAGTGATTTTCATGCTTCCAGGGGCTCGGGAAGTTAATTAAATACCATTTGGAGGCATTTAATGTTCGAGCAAAAACGGCTGATTTTCGACAAAAGAGATAACACCCCCCCATTACGTCATGCTTCAGAAATGTGGAAAATGGTCCGTTTTCAAATGTTTTATTTTTGAACGTCAGTTCACATTTGTAGGTGGATCATCAGTGTTAGAGCTAAAATTAGCATGTTTAAAGTGATTTTCATGCTTCCAGGGGCACGGGAAGTTAATTAAATACCATTTGGAGGCATTTAATGTTCGAGCAAAAGCGGCTGATTTTCGACAAAAGAGATAACACCCCCCCATTACGTCATGCTTCAGAAATGTGGAAAATGGTCCGTTTTCAAATGTTTTATTTTTGAACGTCAGTTCACATTTGTAGGTGGATCATCAGTGTTAGAGCTAAAATTAGCATGTTTAAAGTGATTTTCATGCTTCCAGGGGCCCAAAACACAAGATTTATGGAATGGTTAAAAGTGCATGAAAATGGCCAATTTACTCACTCTGAGTTCTCAAAAAGGGTTTCTTCACCCCGGGAAGTGAAATAAATACCATTTGGAGGCATTTAATGTTCGAGCAAAAACGGCAGATTTTCGACAAAAGAGATAACACCCCCCCATTACGTCATGCTTCAGAAATGTGGAAAATGGTCCGTTTTCAAATGTTTTATTTTTGAACGTCAGTTCACATTTGTAGGTGGATCATCAGTGTTAGAGCTAAAATTAGCATGTTTAAAGTGATTTTCATGCTTCCAGGGGCTCGGGAAGTTAATTAAATACCATTTGGAGGCATTTAATGTTCGAGCAAAAACGGCTGATTTTCGACAAAAGAGATAACACCCCCCCATTACGTCATGCTTCAGAAATGTGGAAAATGGTCCGTTTTCAAATGTTTTATTTTTGAACGTCAGTTCACATTTGTAGGTGGATCATCAGTGTTAGAGCTAAAATTAGCATGTTTAAAGTGATTTTCATGCTTCCAGGGGCCCAAAACACAAGATTTATGGAATGGTTAAAAGTGCATGAAAATGGCCAATTTACTCACTCTGAGTTCTCAAAAAGGGTTTCTTCACCCCGGGAAGTTAATTAAATACCATTTGGAGGCATTTAATGTTCGAGCAAAAACGGCTGATTTTCGACAAAAGAGATAACACCCCCCCATTACGTCATGCTTCAGAAATGTGGAAAATGGTCCGTTTTCAAATGTTTTATTTTTGAACGTCAGTTCACATTTGTAGGTGGATCATCAGTGTTAGAGCTAAAATTAGCATGTTTAAAGTGATTTTCATGCTTCCAGGGGCCCAAAACACAAGATTTATGGAATGGTTAAAAGTGCATGAAAATGGCCAATTTACTCACTCTGAGTTCTCAAAAAGGGTTTCTTCACCCCGGGAAGTTAATTAAACACCATTTGGAGGCATTTAATGTTCGAGCAAAAACGGCTGATTTTCGACAAAAGAGATAACACCCCCCCATTACGTCATGCTTCAGAAATGTGGAAAATGGTCCGTTTTCAAATGTTTTATTTTTGAACGTCAGTTCACATTTGTAGGTGGATCATCAGTGTTAGAGCTAAAATTAGCATGTTTAAAGTGATTTTCATGCTTCCAGGGGCTCGGGAAGTTAATTAAATACCATTTGGAGGCATTTAATGTTCGAGCAAAAGCGGCTGATTTTCGACAAAAGAGATAACACCCCCCCATTACGTCATGCTTCAGAAATGTGGAAAATGGTCCGTTTTCAAATGTTTTATTTTTGAACGTCAGTTCACATTTGTAGGTGGATCATCAGTGTTAGAGCTAAAATTAGCATGTTTAAAGTGATTTTCATGCTTCCAGGGGCTCGGGAAGTTAATTAAATACCATTTGGAGGCATTTAATGTTCGAGCAAAAACGGCAGATTTTCGACAACAGAGATAACACCCCCCCATTACGTCATGCTTCAGAAATGTGGAAAATGGTCCGTTTTCAAATGTTTTATTTTTGAACGTCAGTTCACATTTGTAGGTGGATCATCAGTGTTAGAGCTAAAATTAGCATGTTTAAAGTGATTTTCATGCTTCCAGGGGCTCGGGAAGTTAATTAAATACCATTTGGAGGCATTTAATGTTCGAGCAAAAACGGCTGATTTTCGACAAAAGAGATAACAACCCCCCATTACGTCATGCTTCAGAAATGTGGAAAATGGTCCGTTTTCAAATGTTTTATTTTTGAACGTCAGTTCACATTTGTAGGTGGATCATCAGTGTTAGAGCTAAAATTAGCATGTTTAAAGTGATTTTCATGCTTCCAGGGGCCCAAAACACAAGATTTATGGAATGGTTAAAAGTGCATGAAAATGGCCAATTTACTCACTCTGAGTTCTCAAAAAGGGTTTCTTCACCCCGGGAAGTTAATTAAACACCATTTGGAGGCATTTAATGTTCGAGCAAAAACGGCTGATTTTCGACAAAAGAGATAACACCCCCCCATTACGTCATGCTTCAGAAATGTGGAAAATGGTCCGTTTTCAAATGTTTTATTTTTGAACGTCAGTTCACATTTGTAGGTGGATCATCAGTGTTAGAGCTAAAATTAGCATGTTTAAAGTGATTTTCATGCTTCCAGGGGCTCGGGAAGTTAATTAAATACCATTTGGAGGCATTTAATGTTCGAGCAAAAGCGGCTGATTTTCGACAAAAGAGATAACACCCCCCCATTACGTCATGCTTCAGAAATGTGGAAAATGGTCCGTTTTCAAATGTTTTATTTTTGAACGTCAGTTCACATTTGTAGGTGGATCATCAGTGTTAGAGCTAAAATTAGCATGTTTAAAGTGATTTTCATGCTTCCAGGGGCCCAAAACACAAGATTTATGGAATGGTTAAAAGTGCATGAAAATGGCCAATTTACTCACTCTGAGTTCTCAAAAAGGGTTTCTTCACCCCGGGAAGTTAATTAAACACCATTTGGAGGCATTTAATGTTCGAGCAAAAACGGCTGATTTTCGACAAAAGAGATAACACCCCCCCATTACGTCATGCTTCAGAAATGTGGAAAATGGTCCGTTTTCAAATGTTTTATTTTTGAACGTCAGTTCACATTTGTAGGTGGATCATCAGTGTTAGAGCTAAAATTAGCATGTTTAAAGTGATTTTCATGCTTCCAGGGGCTCGGGAAGTTAATTAAATACCATTTGGAGGCATTTAATGTTCGAGCAAAAGCGGCTGATTTTCGACAAAAGAGATAACACCCCCCCATTACGTCATGCTTCAGAAATGTGGAAAATGGTCCGTTTTCAAATGTTTTATTTTTGAACGTCAGTTCACATTTGTAGGTGGATCATCAGTGTTAGAGCTAAAATTAGCATGTTTAAAGTGATTTTCATGCTTCCAGGGGCCCAAAACACAAGATTTATGGAATGGTTAAAAGTGCATGAAAATGGCCAATTTACTCACTCTGAGTTCTCAAAAAGGGTTTCTTCACCCCGGGAAGTGAAATAAATACCATTTGGAGGCATTTAATGTTCGAGCAAAAACGGCAGATTTTCGACAAAAGAGATAACACCCCCCCATTACGTCATGCTTCAGAAATGTGGAAAATGGTCCGTTTTCAAATGTTTTATTTTTGAACGTCAGTTCACATTTGTAGGTGGATCATCAGTGTTAGAGCTAAAATTAGCATGTTTAAAGTGATTTTCATGCTTCCAGGGGCTCGGGAAGTTAATTAAATACCATTTGGAGGCATTTAATGTTCGAGCAAAAACGGCTGATTTTCGACAAAAGAGATAACACCCCCCCATTACGTCATGCTTCAGAAATGTGGAAAATGGTCCGTTTTCAAATGTTTTATTTTTGAACGTCAGTTCACATTTGTAGGTGGATCATCAGTGTTAGAGCTAAAATTAGCATGTTTAAAGTGATTTTCATGCTTCCAGGGGCTCGGGAAGTTAATTAAATACCATTTGGAGGCATTTAATGTTCGAGCAAAAGCGGCTGATTTTCGACAAAAGAGATAACACCCCCCCATTACGTCATGCTTCAGAAATGTGGAAAATGGTCCGTTTTCAAATGTTTTATTTTTGAACGTCAGTTCACATTTGTAGGTGGATCATCAGTGTTAGAGCTAAAATTAGCATGTTTAAAGTGATTTTCATGCTTCCAGGGGCCCAAAACACAAGATTTATGGAATGGTTAAAAGTGCATGAAAATGGCCAATTTACTCACTCTGAGTTCTCAAAAAGGGTTTCTTCACCCCGGGAAGTGAAATAAATACCATTTGGAGGCATTTAATGTTCGAGCAAAAACGGCAGATTTTCGACAAAAGAGATAACACCCCCCCATTACGTCATGCTTCAGAAATGTGGAAAATGGTCCGTTTTCAAATGTTTTATTTTTGAACGTCAGTTCACATTTGTAGGTGGATCATCAGTGTTAGAGCTAAAATTAGCATGTTTAAAGTGATTTTCATGCTTCCAGGGGCTCGGGAAGTTAATTAAATACCATTTGGAGGCATTTAATGTTCGAGCAAAAACGGCTGATTTTCGACAAAAGAGATAACACCCCCCCATTACGTCATGCTTCAGAAATGTGGAAAATGGTCCGTTTTCAAATGTTTTATTTTTGAACGTCAGTTCACATTTGTAGGTGGATCATCAGTGTTAGAGCTAAAATTAGCATGTTTAAAGTGATTTTCATGCTTCCAGGGGCCCAAAACACAAGATTTATGGAATGGTTAAAAGTGCATGAAAATGGCCAATTTACTCACTCTGAGTTCTCAAAAAGGGTTTCTTCACCCCGGGAAGTTAATTAAATACCATTTGGAGGCATTTAATGTTCGAGCAAAAACGGCTGATTTTCGACAAAAGAGATAACACCCCCCCATTACGTCATGCTTCAGAAATGTGGAAAATGGTCCGTTTTCAAATGTTTTATTTTTGAACGTCAGTTCACATTTGTAGGTGGATCATCAGTGTTAGAGCTAAAATTAGCATGTTTAAAGTGATTTTCATGCTTCCAGGGGCTCGGGAAGTTAATTAAATACCATTTGGAGGCATTTAATGTTCGAGCAAAAACGGCTGATTTTCGACAAAAGAGATAACACCCCCCCATTACGTCATGCTTCAGAAATGTGGAAAATGGTCCGTTTTCAAATGTTTTATTTTTGAACGTCAGTTCACATTTGTAGGTGGATCATCAGTGTTAGAGCTAAAATTAGCATGTTTAAAGTGATTTTCATGCTTCCAGGGGCTCGGGAAGTGAAATAAATACCATTTGGAGGCATTTAATGTTCGCGCAAAAACGGCTGATTTTCGACAAAAGAGATAACACCCCCCCATTACGTCATGCTTCAGAAATGTGGAAAATGGTCCGTTTTCAAATGTTTTATTTTTGAACGTCAGTTCACATTTGTAGGTGGATCATCAGTGTTAGAGCTAAAATTAGCATGTTTAAAGTGATTTTCATGCTTTCAGGGGCCCAAAACACAAGATTTATGGAATGGTTAAAAGTGCATGAAAATGGCCAATTTACTCACTCTGAGTTCTCAAAAAGGGTTTCTTCACCCCGGGAAGTGAAATAAATACCATTTGGAGGCATTTAATGTTCGAGCAAAAACGGCTGATTTTCGACAAAAGAGATAACACCCCCCCATTACGTCATGCTTCAGAAATGTGGAAAATGGTCCGTTTTCAAATGTTTTATTTTTGAACGTCAGTTCACATTTGTAGGTGGATCATCAGTGTTAGAGCTAAAATTAGCATGTTTAAAGTGATTTTCATGCTTCCAGGGGCTCGGGAAGTTAATTAAATACCATTTGGAGGCATTTAATGTTCGAGCAAAAGCGGCTGATTTTCGACAAAAGAGATAACACCCCCCCATTACGTCATGCTTCAGAAATGTGGAAAATGGTCCGTTTTCAAATGTTTTATTTTTGAACGTCAGTTCACATTTGTAGGTGGATCATCAGTGTTAGAGCTAAAATTAGCATGTTTAAAGTGATTTTCATGCTTCCAGGGGCTCGGGAAGTTAATTAAATACCATTTGGAGGCATTTAATGTTCGAGCAAAAACGGCAGATTTTCGACAACAGAGATAACACCCCCCCATTACGTCATGCTTCAGAAATGTGGAAAATGGTCCGTTTTCAAATGTTTTATTTTTGAACGTCAGTTCACATTTGTAGGTGGATCATCAGTGTTAGAGCTAAAATTAGCATGTTTAAAGTGATTTTCATGCTTCCAGGGGCTCGGGAAGTTAATTAAATACCATTTGGAGGCATTTAATGTTCGAGCAAAAACGGCTGATTTTCGACAAAAGAGATAACAACCCCCCATTACGTCATGCTTCAGAAATGTGGAAAATGGTCCGTTTTCAAATGTTTTATTTTTGAACGTCAGTTCACATTTGTAGGTGGATCATCAGTGTTAGAGCTAAAATTAGCATGTTTAAAGTGATTTTCATGCTTCCAGGGGCCCAAAACACAAGATTTATGGAATGGTTAAAAGTGCATGAAAATGGCCAATTTACTCACTCTGAGTTCTCAAAAAGGGTTTCTTCACCCCGGGAAGTTAATTAAACACCATTTGGAGGCATTTAATGTTCGAGCAAAAACGGCTGATTTTCGACAAAAGAGATAACACCCCCCCATTACGTCATGCTTCAGAAATGTGGAAAATGGTCCGTTTTCAAATGTTTTATTTTTGAACGTCAGTTCACATTTGTAGGTGGATCATCAGTGTTAGAGCTAAAATTAGCATGTTTAAAGTGATTTTCATGCTTCCAGGGGCTCGGGAAGTTAATTAAATACCATTTGGAGGCATTTAATGTTCGAGCAAAAGCGGCTGATTTTCGACAAAAGAGATAACACCCCCCCATTACGTCATGCTTCAGAAATGTGGAAAATGGTCCGTTTTCAAATGTTTTATTTTTGAACGTCAGTTCACATTTGTAGGTGGATCATCAGTGTTAGAGCTAAAATTAGCATGTTTAAAGTGATTTTCATGCTTCCAGGGGCCCAAAACACAAGATTTATGGAATGGTTAAAAGTGCATGAAAATGGCCAATTTACTCACTCTGAGTTCTCAAAAAGGGTTTCTTCACCCCGGGAAGTTAATTAAACACCATTTGGAGGCATTTAATGTTCGAGCAAAAACGGCTGATTTTCGACAAAAGAGATAACACCCCCCCATTACGTCATGCTTCAGAAATGTGGAAAATGGTCCGTTTTCAAATGTTTTATTTTTGAACGTCAGTTCACATTTGTAGGTGGATCATCAGTGTTAGAGCTAAAATTAGCATGTTTAAAGTGATTTTCATGCTTCCAGGGGCTCGGGAAGTTAATTAAATACCATTTGGAGGCATTTAATGTTCGAGCAAAAGCGGCTGATTTTCGACAAAAGAGATAACACCCCCCCATTACGTCATGCTTCAGAAATGTGGAAAATGGTCCGTTTTCAAATGTTTTATTTTTGAACGTCAGTTCACATTTGTAGGTGGATCATCAGTGTTAGAGCTAAAATTAGCATGTTTAAAGTGATTTTCATGCTTCCAGGGGCCCAAAACACAAGATTTATGGAATGGTTAAAAGTGCATGAAAATGGCCAATTTACTCACTCTGAGTTCTCAAAAAGGGTTTCTTCACCCCGGGAAGTGAAATAAATACCATTTGGAGGCATTTAATGTTCGAGCAAAAACGGCAGATTTTCGACAAAAGAGATAACACCCCCCCATTACGTCATGCTTCAGAAATGTGGAAAATGGTCCGTTTTCAAATGTTTTATTTTTGAACGTCAGTTCACATTTGTAGGTGGATCATCAGTGTTAGAGCTAAAATTAGCATGTTTAAAGTGATTTTCATGCTTCCAGGGGCTCGGGAAGTTAATTAAATACCATTTGGAGGCATTTAATGTTCGAGCAAAAACGGCTGATTTTCGACAAAAGAGATAACACCCCCCCATTACGTCATGCTTCAGAAATGTGGAAAATGGTCCGTTTTCAAATGTTTTATTTTTGAACGTCAGTTCACATTTGTAGGTGGATCATCAGTGTTAGAGCTAAAATTAGCATGTTTAAAGTGATTTTCATGCTTCCAGGGGCCCAAAACACAAGATTTATGGAATGGTTAAAAGTGCATGAAAATGGCCAATTTACTCACTCTGAGTTCTCAAAAAGGGTTTCTTCACCCCGGGAAGTTAATTAAATACCATTTGGAGGCATTTAATGTTCGAGCAAAAACGGCTGATTTTCGACAAAAGAGATAACACCCCCCCATTACGTCATGCTTCAGAAATGTGGAAAATGGTCCGTTTTCAAATGTTTTATTTTTGAACGTCAGTTCACATTTGTAGGTGGATCATCAGTGTTAGAGCTAAAATTAGCATGTTTAAAGTGATTTTCATGCTTCCAGGGGCTCGGGAAGTTAATTAAATACCATTTGGAGGCATTTAATGTTCGAGCAAAAACGGCTGATTTTCGACAAAAGAGATAACACCCCCCCATTACGTCATGCTTCAGAAATGTGGAAAATGGTCCGTTTTCAAATGTTTTATTTTTGAACGTCAGTTCACATTTGTAGGTGGATCATCAGTGTTAGAGCTAAAATTAGCATGTTTAAAGTGATTTTCATGCTTCCAGGGGCTCGGGAAGTGAAATAAATACCATTTGGAGGCATTTAATGTTCGCGCAAAAACGGCTGATTTTCGACAAAAGAGATAACACCCCCCCATTACGTCATGCTTCAGAAATGTGGAAAATGGTCCGTTTTCAAATGTTTTATTTTTGAACGTCAGTTCACATTTGTAGGTGGATCATCAGTGTTAGAGCTAAAATTAGCATGTTTAAAGTGATTTTCATGCTTTCAGGGGCCCAAAACACAAGATTTATGGAATGGTTAAAAGTGCATGAAAATGGCCAATTTACTCACTCTGAGTTCTCAAAAAGGGTTTCTTCACCCCGGGAAGTGAAATAAATACCATTTGGAGGCATTTAATGTTCGAGCAAAAACGGCAGATTTTCGACAAAAGAGATAACACCCCCCCATTACGTCATGCTTCAGAAATGTGGAAAATGGTCCGTTTTCAAATGTTTTATTTTTGAACGTCAGTTCACATTTGTAGGTGGATCATCAGTGTTAGAGCTAAAATTAGCATGTTTAAAGTGATTTTCATGCTTCCAGGGGCTCGGGAAGTAAATTAAATACCATTTGGAGGCATTTAATGTTCGAGCAAAAACGGCTGATTTTCGACAAAAGAGATAACACCCCCCCATTACGTCATGCTTCAGAAATGTGGAAAATGGTCCGTTTTCAAATGTTTTATTTTTGAACGTCAGTTCACATTTGTAGGTGGATCATCAGTGTTAGAGCTAAAATTAGCATGTTTAAAGTGATTTTCATGCTTCCAGGGGCCCAAAACACAAGATTTATGGAATGGTTAAAAGTGCATGAAAATGGCCAATTTACTCACTCTGAGTTCTCAAAAAGGGTTTCTTCACCCCGGGAAGTTAATTAAACACCATTTGGAGGCATTTAATGTTCGAGCAAAAACGGCTGATTTTCGACAAAAGAGATAACACCCCCCCATTACGTCATGCTTCAGAAATGTGGAAAATGGTCCGTTTTCAAATGTTTTATTTTTGAACGTCAGTTCACATTTGTAGGTGGATCATCAGTGTTAGAGCTAAAATTAGCATGTTTAAAGTGATTTTCATGCTTCCAGGGGCTCGGGAAGTTAATTAAATACCATTTGGAGGCATTTAATGTTCGAGCAAAAGCGGCTGATTTTCGACAAAAGAGATAACACCCCCCCATTACGTCATGCTTCAGAAATGTGGAAAATGGTCCGTTTTCAAATGTTTTATTTTTGAACGTCAGTTCACATTTGTAGGTGGATCATCAGTGTTAGAGCTAAAATTAGCATGTTTAAAGTGATTTTCATGCTTCCAGGGGCCCAAAACACAAGATTTATGGAATGGTTAAAAGTGCATGAAAATGGCCAATTTACTCACTCTGAGTTCTCAAACAGGGTTTCTTCACCCCGGGAAGTGAAATAAATACCATTTGGAGGCATTTAATGTTCGAGCAAAAACGGCAGATTTTCGACAAAAGAGATAACACCCCCCCCATTACGTCATGCTTCAGAAATGTGGAAAATGGTCCGTTTTCAAATGTTTTATTTTTGAACGTCAGTTCACATTTGTAGGTGGATCATCAGTGTTAGAGCTAAAATTAGCATGTTTAAAGTGATTTTCATGCTTCCAGGGGCTCGGGAAGTTAATTAAATACCATTTGGAGGCATTTAATGTTCGAGCAAAAACGGCTGATTTTCGACAAAAGAGATAACACCCCCCCATTACGTCATGCTTCAGAAATGTGGAAAATGGTCCGTTTTCAAATGTTTTATTTTTGAACGTCAGTTCACATTTGTAGGTGGATCATCAGTGTTAGAGCTAAAATTAGCATGTTTAAAGTGATTTTCATGCTTCCAGGGGCTCGGGAAGTGAAATAAATACCATTTGGAGGCATTTAATGTTCGCGCAAAAACGGCTGATTTTCGACAAAAGAGATAACACCCCCCCATTACGTCATGCTTCAGAAATGTGGAAAATGGTCCGTTTTCAAATGTTTTATTTTTGAACGTCAGTTCACATTTGTAGGTGGATCATCAGTGTTAGAGCTAAAATTAGCATGTTTAAAGTGATTTTCATGCTTTCAGGGGCCCAAAACACAAGATTTATGGAATGGTTAAAAGTGCATGAAAATGGCCAATTTACTCACTCTGAGTTCTCAAAAAGGGTTTCTTCACCCCGGGAAGTGAAATAAATACCATTTGGAGGCATTTAATGTTCGAGCAAAAACGGCAGATTTTCGACAAAAGAGATAACACCCCCCCATTACGTCATGCTTCAGAAATGTGGAAAATGGTCCGTTTTCAAATGTTTTATTTTTGAACGTCAGTTCACATTTGTAGGTGGATCATCAGTGTTAGAGCTAAAATTAGCATGTTTAAAGTGATTTTCATGCTTCCAGGGGCTCGGGAAGTTAATTAAATACCATTTGGAGGCATTTAATGTTCGAGCAAAAACGGCTGATTTTCGACAAAAGAGATAACACCCCCCCATTACGTCATGCTTCAGAAATGTGGAAAATGGTCCGTTTTCAAATGTTTTATTTTTGAACGTCAGTTCACATTTGTAGGTGGATCATCAGTGTTAGAGCTAAAATTAGCATGTTTAAAGTGATTTTCATGCTTCCAGGGGCCCAAAACACAAGATTTATGGAATGGTTAAAAGTGCATGAAAATGGCCAATTTACTCACTCTGAGTTCTCAAAAAGGGTTTCTTCACCCCGGGAAGTTAATTAAACACCATTTGGAGGCATTTAATGTTCGAGCAAAAACGGCTGATTTTCGACAAAAGAGATAACACCCCCCCATTACGTCATGCTTCAGAAATGTGGAAAATGGTCCGTTTTCAAATGTTTTATTTTTGAACGTCAGTTCACATTTGTAGGTGGATCATCAGTGTTAGAGCTAAAATTAGCATGTTTAAAGTGATTTTCATGCTTCCAGGGGCTCGGGAAGTTAATTAAATACCATTTGGAGGCATTTAATGTTCGAGCAAAAGCGGCTGATTTTCGACAAAAGAGATAACACCCCCCCATTACGTCATGCTTCAGAAATGTGGAAAATGGTCCGTTTTCAAATGTTTTATTTTTGAACGTCAGTTCACATTTGTAGGTGGATCATCAGTGTTAGAGCTAAAATTAGCATGTTTAAAGTGATTTTCATGCTTCCAGGGGCCCAAAACACAAGATTTATGGAATGGTTAAAAGTGCATGAAAATGGCCAATTTACTCACTCTGAGTTCTCAAACAGGGTTTCTTCACCCCGGGAAGTGAAATAAATACCATTTGGAGGCATTTAATGTTCGAGCAAAAACGGCAGATTTTCGACAAAAGAGATAACACCCCCCCATTACGTCATGCTTCAGAAATGTGGAAAATGGTCCGTTTTCAAATGTTTTATTTTTGAACGTCAGTTCACATTTGTAGGTGGATCATCAGTGTTAGAGCTAAAATTAGCATGTTTAAAGTGATTTTCATGCTTCCAGGGGCTCGGGAAGTTAATTAAATACCATTTGGAGGCATTTAATGTTCGAGCAAAAACGGCTGATTTTCGACAAAAGAGATAACACCCCCCCATTACGTCATGCTTCAGAAATGTGGAAAATGGTCCGTTTTCAAATGTTTTATTTTTGAACGTCAGTTCACATTTGTAGGTGGATCATCAGTGTTAGAGCTAAAATTAGCATGTTTAAAGTGATTTTCATGCTTCCAGGGGCCCAAAACACAAGATTTATGGAATGGTTAAAAGTGCATGAAAATGGCCAATTTTCTCACTCTGAGTTCTCAAAAAGGGTTTCTTCACCCCTGGAAGTTAATTAAATACCATTTGGATGCATTTAATGTTCGAGCAAAAACGGCTGATTTTCGACAAAAGAGATAACACCCCCCCATTACGTCATGCTTCAGAAATGTGGAAAATGGTCCGTTTTCAAATGTTTTATTTTTGAACGTCAGTTCACATTTGTAGGTGGATCATCAGTGTTAGAGCTAAAATTAGCATGTTTAAAGTGATTTTCATGCTTCCAGGGGCTCGGGAAGTTAATTAAATACCATTTGGAGGCATTTAATGTTCGAGCAAAAACGGCTGATTTTCGACAAAAGAGATAACACCCCCCCATTACGTCATGCTTCAGAAATGTGGAAAATGGTCCGTTTTCAAATGTTTTATTTTTGAACGTCAGTTCACATTTGTAGGTGGATCATCAGTGTTAGAGCTAAAATTAGCATGTTTAAAGTGATTTTCATGCTTCCAGGGGCTCGGGAAGTGAAATAAATACCATTTGGAGGCATTTAATGTTCGCGCAAAAACGGCTGATTTTCGACAAAAGAGATAACACCCCCCCATTACGTCATGCTTCAGAAATGTGGAAAATGGTCCGTTTTCAAATGTTTTATTTTTGAACATCAGTTCACATTTGTAGGTGGATCATCAGTGTTAGAGCTAAAATTAGCATGTTTAAAGTGATTTTCATGCTTCCAGGGGCTCGGGAAGTGAAATAAATACCATTTGGAGGCATTTAATGTTCGAGCAAAAACGGCTGATTTTCGACAAAAGAGATAACACCCCCCCATTACGTCATGCTTCAGAAATGTGAAAAATGGTCCGTTTTCAAATGTTTTATTTTTGAACGTCAGTTCACATTTGTAGGTGGATCATCAGTGTTAGAGCTAAAATTAGCATGTTTAAAGTGATTTTCATGCTTCCAGGGGCCCAAAACACAAGATTTATGGAATGGTTAAAAGTGCATGAAAATGGCCAATTTACTCACTCTGAGTTCTCAAAAAGGGTTTCTTCACCCCGGGAAGTGAAATAAATACCATTTGGAGGCATTTAATGTTCGAGCAAAAATGGCTGATTTTCGACAAAAGAGATAACACCCCCCCATTACGTCATGCTTCAGAAATGTGGAAAATGGTCCGTTTTCAAATGTTTTATTTTTGAACGTCAGTTCACATTTGTAGGTGGATCATCAGTGTTAGAGCTAAAATTAGCATGTTTAAAGTGATTTTCATGCTTCCAGGGGCCCAAAACACAAGATTTATGGAATGGTTAAAAGTGCATGAAAATGGCCAATTTACTCACTCTGAGTTCTCAAAAAGGGTTTCTTCACCCCGGGAAGTTAATTAAATACCATTTGGAGGCATTTAATGTTCGAGCAAAAACGGCTGATTTTCGACAAAAGAGATAACACCCCCCCATTACGTCATGCTTCAGAAATGTGGAAAATGGTCCGTTTTCAAATGTTTTATTTTTGAACGTCAGTTCACATTTGTAGGTGGATCATCAGTGTTAGAGCTAAAATTAGCATGTTTAAAGTGATTTTCATGCTTCCAGGGGCTCGGGAAGTTAATTAAATATCATTTGGAGGCATTTAATGTTCGAGCAAAAACGGCTGATTTTCGACAAAAGAGATAACACCCCCCCATTACGTCATGCTTCAGAAATGTGGAAAATGGTCCGTTTTCAAATGTTTTATTTTTGAACGTCAGTTCACATTTGTAGGTGGATCATCAGTGTTAGAGCTAAAATTAGCATGTTTAAAGTGATTTTCATGCTTCCAGGGGCCCAAAACAGAAGATTTATGGAATGGTTAAAAGTGCATGAAAATGGCCAATTTACTCACTCTGAGTTCTCAAAAAGGGTTTCTTCACCCCGGGAAGTTAATTAAATACCATTTGGAGGCATTTAATGTTCGAGCAAAAACGGCTGATTTTCGACAAAAGAGATAACACCCCCCCATTACGTCATGCTTCAGAAATGTGGAAAATGGTCCGTTTTCAAATGTTTTATTTTTGAACGTCAGTTCACATTTGTAGGTGGATCATCAGTGTTAGAGCTAAAATTAGCATGTTTAAAGTGATTTTCATGCTTCCAGGGGCTCGGGAAGTTAATTAAATACCATTTGGAGGCATTTAATGTTCGAGCAAAAACGGCTGATTTTCGACAAAAGAGATAACACCCCCCCATTACGTCATGCTTCAGAAATGTGGAAAATGGTCCGTTTTCAAATGTTTTATTTTTGAACGTCAGTTCACATTTGTAGGTGGATCATCAGTGTTAGAGCTAAAATTAGCATGTTTAAAGTGATTTTCATGCTTCCAGGGGCCCAAAACACAAGATTTATGGAATGGTTAAAAGTGCATGAAAATGGCCAATTTACTCACTCTGAGTTCTCAAAAAGGGTTTCTTCACCCCGGGAAGTTAATTAAATACCATTTGGAGGCATTTAATGTTCGAGCAAAAACGGCTGATTTTCGACAAAAGAGATAACACCCCCCCATTACGTCATGCTTCAGAAATGTGGAAAATGGTCCGTTTTCAAATGTTTTATTTTTGAACGTCAGTTCACATTTGTAGGTGGATCATCAGTGTTAGAGCTAAAATTAGCATGTTTAAAGTGATTTTCATGCTTCCAGGGGCTCGGGAAGTTAATTAAATACCATTTGGAGGCATTTAATGTTCGAGCAAAAACGGCTGATTTTCGACAAAAGAGATAACACCCCCCCTTTACGTCATGCTTCAGAAATGTGGAAAATGGTCCGTTTTCAAATGTTTTATTTTTGAACGTCAGTTCACATTTGTAGGTGGATCATCAGTGTTAGAGCTAAAATTAGCATGTTTAAAGTGATTTTCATGCTTCCAGGGGCCCAAAACACAAGATTTATGGAATGGTTAAAAGTGCATGAAAATGGCCAATTTACTCACTCTGAGTTCTCAAAAAGGGTTTCTTCACCCCGGGAAGTTAATTAAATACCATTTGGAGGCATTTAATGTTCGAGCAAAAACGGCTGATTTTCGACAAAAGAGATAACACCCCCCCATTACGTCATGCTTCAGAAATGTGGAAAATGGTCTGTTTGCAAATGTTTTATTTTTGAACGTCAGTTCACATTTGTAGGTGGATCATCAGTGTTAGAGCTAAAATTAGCATGTTTAAAGTGATTTTCATGTTTCCAGGGGCCCAAAACACAAGATTTATGGAATGGTTAAAAGTGCATGAAAAATGGCCAATTTACTCACTCTGAGTTCTCAAAAAGGGTTTCTTCACCCCGGGAAGTTAATTAAATACCATTTGGAGGCATTTAATGTTCGAGCAAAAACGGCTGATTTTCGACAAAAGAGATAACACCCCCCCATTACGTCATGCTTCAGAAATGTGGAAAATGGTCCGTTTTCAAATGTTTTATTTTTGAACGTCAGTTCACATTTGTAGGTGGATCATCAGTGTTAGAGCTAAAATTAGCATGTTTAAAGTGATTTTCATGCTTCCAGGGGCTCGGGAAGTTAATTAAATACCATTTGGAGGCATTTAATGTTCGAGCAAAAACGGCTGATTTTCGACAAAAGAGATAACACCCCCCCATTACGTCATGCTTCAGAAATGTGGAAAATGGTCCGTTTTCAAATGTTTTATTTTTGAACGTCAGTTCACATTTGTAGGTGGATCATCAGTGTTAGAGCTAAAATTAGCATGTTTAAAGTGATTTTCATGCTTCCAGGGGCTCGGGAAGTGAAATAAATACCATTTGGAGGCATTTAATGTTCGCGCAAAAACGGCTGATTTTCGACAAAAGAGATAACACCCCCCCATTACGTCATGCTTCAGAAATGTGGAAAATGGTCCGTTTTCAAATGTTTTATTTTTGAACATCAGTTCACATTTGTAGGTGGATCATCAGTGTTAGAGCTAAAATTAGCATGTTTAAAGTGATTTTCATGCTTCCAGTGGCTCGGGAAGTGAAATAAATACCATTTGGAGGAATTTAATGTTCGAGCAAAAACGGCTGATTTTCGACAAAAGAGATAACACCCCCCCATTACGTCATGCTTCAGAAATGTGGAAAATGGTCCGTTTTCAAATGTTTTATTCTTGAACGTCAGTTCACATTTGTAGGTGGATCATCAGTGTTAGAGCTAAAATTAGCATGTTTAAAGTGATTTTCATGCTTCCAGGGGCCCAAAACACAAGATTTATGGAATGGTAAAAAGTGCATGAAAATGGCCAATTTACTCACTCTGAGTTCTCAAAAAGGGTTTCTTCACCCCGGGAAGTTAATTAAATACCATTTGGAGGCATTTAATGTTCGAGCAAAAACGGCTGATTTTCGACAAAAGAGATAACACCCCCCCATTACGTCATGCTTCAGAAATGTGGAAAATGGTCCGTTTTCAAATGTTTTATTTTTGAACGTCAGTTCACATTTGTAGGTGGATCATCAGTGTTAGAGCTAAAATTAGCATGTTTAAAGTGATTTTCATGCTTCCAGGGGCTCGGGAAGTTAATTAAATACCATTTGGAGGCATTTAATGTTCGAGCAAAAACGGCTGATTTTCGACAAAAGAGATAACACCCCCCCATTACGTCATGCTTCAGAAATGTGGAAAATGGTCCGTTTTCAAATGTTTTATTTTTGAACGTCAGTTCACATTTGTAGGTGGATCATCAGTGTTAGAGCTAAAATTAGCATGTTTAAAGTGATTTTCATGCTTCCAGGGGCCCAAAACACAAGATTTATGGAATGGTTAAAAGTGCATGAAAATGGCCAATTTACTCACTCTGAGTTCTCAAAAAGGGTTTCTTCACCCCGGGAAGTTAATTAAATACCATTTGGAGGCATTTAATGTTCGAGCAAAAACGGCTGATTTTCGACAAAAGAGATAACACCCCCCCATTACGTCATGCTTCAGAAATGTGGAAAATGGTCTGTTTGCAAATGTTTTATTTTTGAACGTCAGTTCACATTTGTAGGTGGATCATCAGTGTTAGAGCTAAAATTAGCATGTTTAAAGTGATTTTCATGTTTCCAGGGGCCCAAAACACAAGATTTATGGAATGGTTAAAAGTGCATGAAAAATGGCCAATTTACTCACTCTGAATTCTCAAAAAGGGTTTCTTCACCCCGGGAAGTTAATTAAATACCATTTGGAGGCATTTAATGTTCGAGCAAAAACGGCTGATTTTCGACAAAAGAGATAACACCCCCCCATTACGTCATGCTTCAGAAATGTGGAAAATGGTCCGTTTTCAAATGTTTTATTTTTGAACGTCAGTTCACATTTGTAGGTGGATCATCAGTGTTAGAGCTAAAATTAGCATGTTTAAAGTGATTTTCATGCTTCCAGGGGCTCGGGAAGTTAATTAAATACCATTTGGAGGCATTTAATGTTCGAGCAAAAACGGCTGATTTTCGACAAAAGAGATAACACCCCCCCATTACGTCATGCTTCAGAAATGTGGAAAATGGTCCGTTTTCAAATGTTTTATTTTTGAACGTCAGTTCACATTTGTAGGTGGATCATCAGTGTTAGAGCTAAAATTAGCATGTTTAAAGTGATTTTCATGCTTCCAGGGGCTCGGGAAGTGAAATAAATACCATTTGGAGGCATTTAATGTTCGCGCAAAAACGGCTGATTTTCGACAAAAGAGATAACACCCCCCCATTACGTCATGCTTCAGAAATGTGGAAAATGGTCCGTTTTCAAATGTTTTATTTTTGAACATCAGTTCACATTTGTAGGTGGATCATCAGTGTTAGAGCTAAAATTAGCATGTTTAAAGTGATTTTCATGCTTCCAGGGGCTCGGGAAGTGAAATAAATACCATTTGGAGGCATTTAATGTTCGAGCAAAAACGGCTGATTTTCGACAAAAGAGATAACACCCCCCCATTACGTCATGCTTCAGAAATGTGGAAAATGGTCCGTTTTCAAATGTTTTATTCTTGAACGTCAGTTCACATTTGTAGGTGGATCATCAGTGTTAGAGCTAAAATTAGCATGTTTAAAGTGATTTTCATGCTTCCAGGGGCCCAAAACACAAGATTTATGGAATGGTAAAAAGTGCATGAAAATGGCCAATTTACTCACTCTGAGTTCTCAAAAAGGGTTTCTTCACCCCGGGAAGTTAATTAAATACCATTTGGAGGCATTTAATGTTCGAGCAAAAATGGCTGATTTTCGACAAAAGAGATAACACCCCCCCATTACGTCATGCTTCAGAAATGTGGAAAATGGTCCGTTTTCAAATGTTTTATTTTTGAACGTCAGTTCACATTTGTAGGTGGATCATCAGTGTTAGAGCTAAAATTAGCATGTTTAAAGTGATTTTCATGCTTCCAGGGGCTCGGGAAGTTAATTAAATACCATTTGGAGGCATTTAATGTTCGAGCAAAAACGGCTGATTTTCGACAAAAGAGATAACACCCCCCATTACGTCATGCTTCAGAAATGTGGAAAATGGTCCGTTTTCAAATGTTTTATTTTTGAACGTCAGTTCACATTTGTAGGTGGATCATCAGTGTTAGAGCTAAAATTAGCATGTTTAAAGTGATTTTCATGCTTCCAGGGGCCCAAAACACAAGATTTATGGAATGGTTAAAAGTGCATGAAAATGGCCAATTTACTCACTCTGAGTTCTCAAAAAGGGTTTCTTCACCCCGGGAAGTTAATTAAATACCATTTGGAGGCATTTAATGTTCGAGCAAAAACGGCTGATTTTCGACAAAAGAGATAACACCCCCCCATTACGTCATGCTTCAGAAATGTGGAAAATGGTCTGTTTGCAAATGTTTTATTTTTGAACGTCAGTTCACATTTGTAGGTGGATCATCAGTGTTAGAGCTAAAATTAGCATGTTTAAAGTGATTTTCATGTTTCCAGGGGCCCAAAACACAAGATTTATGGAATGGTTAAAAGTGCATGAAAAATGGCCAATTTACTCACTCTGAGTTCTCAAAAAGGGTTTCTTCACCCCGGGAAGTTAATTAAATACCATTTGGAGGCATTTAATGTTCGAGCAAAAACGGCTGATTTTCGACAAAAGAGATAACACCCCCCCATTACGTCATGCTTCAGAAATGTGGAAAATGGTCCGTTTTCAAATGTTTTATTTTTGAACGTCAGTTCACATTTGTAGGTGGATCATCAGTGTTAGAGCTAAAATTAGCATGTTTAAAGTGATTTTCATGCTTCCAGGGGCTCGGGAAGTTAATTAAATACCATTTGGAGGCATTTAATGTTCGAGCAAAAATGGCTGATTTTCGACAAAAGAGATAACACCCCCCCATTACGTCATGCTTCAGAAATGTGGAAAATGGTCCGTTTTCAAATGTTTTATTTTTGAACGTCAGTTCACATTTGTTGGTGGATCATCAGTGTTAGAGCTAAAATTAGCATGTTTAAAGTGATTTTCATGCTTCCAGGGGCTCGGGAAGTTAATTAAATACCATTTGGAGGCATTTAATGTTCGAGCAAAAACGGCTGATTTTCGACAAAAGAGATAACACCCCCCCATTACGTCATGCTTCAGAAATGTGGAAAATGGTCCGTTTTCAAATGTTTTATTTTTGAACGTCAGTTCACATTTGTAGGTGGATCATCAGTGTTAGAGCTAAAATTAGCATGTTTAAAGTGATTTTCATGCTTCCAGGGGCCCAAAACACAAGATTTATGGAATGGTTAAAAGTGCATGAAAATGGCCAATTTACTCACTCTGAGTTCTCAAAAAGGGTTTCTTCACCCCGGGAAGTTAATTAAATACCATTTGGAGGCATTTAATGTTCGAGCAAAAACGGCTGATTTTCGACAAAAGAGATAACACCCCCCCATTACGTCATGCTTCAGAAATGTGGAAAATGGTCCGTTTTCAAATGTTTTATTTTTGAACGTCAGTTCACATTTGTAGGTGGATCATCAGTGTTAGAGCTAAAATTAGCATGTTTAAAGTGATTTTCATGCTTCCAGGGGCTCGGGAAGTGAAATAAATACCATTTGGAGGCATTTAATGTTCGCGCAAAAACAGCTGATTTTCGACAAAAGAGATAACACCCCCCCATTACGTCATGCTTCAGAAATGTGGAAAATGGTCCGTTTTCAAATGTTTTATTTTTGAACATCAGTTCACATTTGTAGGTGGATCATCAGTGTTAGAGCTAAAATTAGCATGTTTAAAGTGATTTTCATGCTTCCAGGGGCTCGGGAAGTGAAATAAATACCATTTGGAGGCATTTAATGTTCGAGCAAAAACGGCTGATTTTCGACAAAAGAGATAACACCCCCCCATTACGTCATGCTTCAGAAATGTGAAAAATGGTCCGTTTTCAAATGTTTTATTTTTGAACGTCAGTTCACATTTGTAGGTGGATCATCAGTGTTAGAGCTAAAATTAGCATGTTTAAAGTGATTTTCATGCTTCCAGGGGCCCAAAACACAAGATTTATGGAATGGTTAAAAGTGCATGAAAATGGCCAATTTACTCACTCTGAGTTCTCAAAAAGGGTTTCTTCACCCCGGGAAGTGAAATAAATACCATTTGGAGGCATTTAATGTTCGAGCAAAAATGGCTGATTTTCGACAAAAGAGATAACACCCCCCCATTACGTCATGCTTCAGAAATGTGGAAAATGGTCCGTTTTCAAATGTTTTATTTTTGAACGTCAGTTCACATTTGTAGGTGGATCATCAGTGTTAGAGCTAAAATTAGCATGTTTAAAGTGATTTTCATGCTTCCAGGGGCCCAAAACACAAGATTTATGGAATGGTTAAAAGTGCATGAAAATTGCCAATTTACTCACTCTGAGTTCTCAAAAAGGGTTTCTTCACCCCGGGAAGTTAATTAAATACCATTTGGAGGCATTTAATGTTCGAGCAAAAACGGATGATTTTCGACAAAAGAGATAACACCCCCCCATTACGTCATGCTTCAGAAATGTGGAAAATGGTCCGTTTGCAAATGTTTTATTTTTGAACGTCAGTTCACATTTGTAGGTGGATCATCAGTGTTAGAGCTAAAATTAGCATGTTTAAAGTGATTTTCATGTTTCCAGGGGCCCAAAACACAAGATTTATGGAATGGTTAAAAGTGCATGAAAAATGGCCAATTTACTCACTCTGCGTTCTCAAAAAGGGTTTCTTCACCCCGGGAAGTTAATTAAATACCATTTGGAGGCATTTAATGTTCGAGCAAAAACGGCTGATTTTCGACAAAAGAGATAACACCCCCCCATTACGTCATGCTTCAGAAATGTGGAAAATGGTCCGTTTTCAAATGTTTTATTTTTGAACGTCAGTTCACATTTGTAGGTGGATCATCAGTGTTAGAGCTAAAATTAGCATGTTTAAAGTGATTTTCATGCTTCCAGGGGCTCGGGAAGTGAAATAAATACCATTTGGAGGCATTTAATGTTCGCGCAAAAACGGCTGATTTTCGACAAAAGAGATAACACCCCCCCATTACGTCATGCTTCAGAAATGTGGAAAATGGTCCGTTTTCAAATGTTTTATTTTTGAACATCAGGTCACATTTGTAGGTGGATCATCAGTGTTAGAGCTAAAATTAGCATGTTTAAAGTGATTTTCATGCTTCCAGGGGCTCGGGAAGTGAAATAAATACCATTTGGAGGCATTTAATGTTCGAGCAAAAACGGCTGATTTTCGACAAAAGAGATAACAACCCCCCATTACGTCATGCTTCAGAAATGTGGAAAATGGTCCGTTTTCAAATGTTTTATTTTTGAACGTCAGTTCACATTTGTAGGTGGATCATCAGTGTTAGAGCTAAAATTAGCATGTTTAAAGTGATTTTCATGCTTCCAGGGGCTCGGGAAGTGAAATAAATACCATTTGGAGGCATTTAATGTTCGAGCAAAAACGGCTGATTTTCGACAAAAGAGATAACACCCCCCCATTACGTCATTCTTCAGAAATGTGGAAAATGGTCCGTTTTCAAATGTTTTATTTTTGAACGTCAGTTCACATTTGTAGGTGGATCATCAGTGTTAGAGCTAAAATTAGCATGTTTAAAGTGATTTTCATGCTTCCAGGGGCTCGGGAAGTTAATTAAATACCATTTGGAGGCATTTAATGTTCGAGCAAAAACGGCTGATTTTCGACAAAAGAGATAACACCCCCCCATTACGTCATGCTTCAGAAATGTGGAAAATGGTCCGTTTTCAAATGTTTTATTTTTGAACGTCAGTTCACATTTGTAGGTGGATCATCAGTGTTAGAGCTAAAATTAGCATGTTTAAAGTGATTTTCATGCTTCCAGGGGCCCAAAACACAAGATTAATGGAATGGTTAAAAGTGCATGAAAATGGCCAATTTACTCACTCTGAGTTCTCAAAAAGGGTTTCTTCACCCCGGGAAGTGAAATAAATACCATTTGGAGGCATTTAATGTTCGAGCAAAAACGGCTGATTTTCGACAAAAGAGATAACACCCCCCCATTACGTCATGCTTCAGAAATGTGGAAAATGGTCCGTTTTCAAATGTTTTATTTTTGAACGTCAGTTCACATTTGTAGGTGGATCATCAGTGTTAGAGCTAAAATTAGCATGTTTAAAGTGATTTTCATGCTTCCAGGGGCTCGGGAAGTGAAATAAATACCATTTGGAGGCATTTAATGTTCGAGCAAAAACGGCTGATTTTCGACAAAAGAGATAACACCCCCCCATTACGTCATGCTTCAGAAATGTGGAAAATGGTCCGTTTTCAAATGTTTTATTTTTGAACGTCAGTTCACATTTGTAGGTGGATCATCAGTGTTAGAGCTAAAATTAGCATGTTTAAAGTGATTTTCATGCTTCCAGGGGCCCAAAACACAAGATTTATGGAATGGTTAAAAGTGCATGAAAATGGCCAATTTACTCACTCTGAGTTCTCAAAAAGGGTTTCTTCACCCCGGGAAGTTAATTAAATACCATTTGGAGGCATTTAATGTTCGAGCAAAAACGGCTGATTTTCGACAAAAGAGATAACACCCCCCCATTACGTCATGCTTCAGAAATGTGGAAAATGGTCCGTTTTCAAATGTTTTATTTTTGAACGTCAGTTCACATTTGTAGGTGGATCATCAGTGTTAGAGCTAAAATTAGCATGTTTAAAGTGATTTTCATGCTTCCAGGGGCTCGGGAAGTTAATTAAATACCATTTTGAGGCATTTAATGTTCGAGCAAAAACGGCTGATTTTCGACAAAAGAGATAACACCCCCCCATTACGTCATGCTTCAGAAATGTGGAAAATGGTCCGTTTTCAAATGTTTTATTTTTGAACGTCAGTTCACATTTGTAGGTGGATCATCAGTGTTAGAGCTAAAATTAGCATGTTTAAAGTGATTTTCATGCTTCCAGGGGCTCGGGAAGTTAATTAAATACTATTTGGAGGCATTTAATGTTCGAGCAAAAACGGCTGATTTTCGACAAAAGAGATAACACCCCCCCATTACGTCATGCTTCAGAAATGTGGAAAATGGTCCGTTTTCAAATGTTTTATTTTTGAACGTCAGTTCACATTTGTAGGTGGATCATCAGTGTTAGAGCTAAAATTAGCATGTTTAAAGTGATTTTCATGCTTCCAGGGGCTCGGGAAGTGAAATAAATACCATTTGGAGGCATTTAATGTTCGCGCAAAAACGGCTGATTTTCGACAAAAGAGATAACACCCCCCCATTACGTCATGCTTCAGAAATGTGGAAAATGGTCCGTTTTCAAATGTTTTATTTTTGAACATCAGTTCACATTTGTAGGTGGATCATCAGTGTTAGAGCTAAAATTAGCATGTTTAAAGTGATTTTCATGCTTCCAGGGGCTCGGGAAGTGAAATAAATACCATTTGGAGGCATTTAATGTTCGAGCAAAAACGGCTGATTTTCGACAAAAGAGATAACACCCCCCCATTACGTCATGCTTCAGAAATGTGGAAAATGGTCCGTTTTCAAATGTTTTATTCTTGAACGTCAGTTCACATTTGTAGGTGGATCATCAGTGTTAGAGCTAAAATTAGCATGTTTAAAGTGATTTTCATGCTTCCAGGGGCCCAAAACACAAGATTTATGGAATGGTAAAAAGTGCATGAAAATGGCCAATTTACTCACTCTGAGTTCTCAAAAAGGGTTTCTTCACCCCGGGAAGTTAATTAAATACCATTTGGAGGCATTTAATGTTCGAGCAAAAACGGCTGATTTTCGACAAAAGAGATAACACCCCCCCATTACGTCATGCTTCAGAAATGTGGAAAATGGTCCGTTTTCAAATGTTTTATTTTTGAACGTCAGTTCACATTTGTAGGTGGATCATCAGTGTTAGAGCTAAAATTAGCATGTTTAAAGTGATTTTCATGCTTCCAGGGGCTCGGGAAGTTAATTAAATACCATTTGGAGGCATTTAATGTTCGAGCAAAAACGGCTGATTTTCGACAAAAGAGATAACACCCCCCCATTACGTCATGCTTCAGAAATGTGGAAAATGGTCCGTTTTCAAATGTTTTATTTTTGAACGTCAGTTCACATTTGTAGGTGGATCATCAGTGTTAGAGCTAAAATTAGCATGTTTAAAGTGATTTTCATGCTTCCAGGGGCCCAAAACACAAGATTTATGGAATGGTTAAAAGTGCATGAAAATGGCCAATTTACTCACTCTGAGTTCTCAAAAAGGGTTTCTTCACCCCGGGAAGTTAATTAAATACCATTTGGAGGCATTTAATGTTCGAGCAAAAACGGCTGATTTTCGACAAAAGAGATAACACCCCCCCATTACGTCATGCTTCAGAAATGTGGAAAATGGTCTGTTTGCAAATGTTTTATTTTTGAACGTCAGTTCACATTTGTAGGTGGATCATCAGTGTTAGAGCTAAAATTAGCATGTTTAAAGTGATTTTCATGTTTCCAGGGGCCCAAAACACAAGATTTATGGAATGGTTAAAAGTGCATGAAAAATGGCCAATTTACTCACTCTGAGTTCTCAAAAAGGGTTTCTTCACCCCGGGAAGTTAATTAAATACCATTTGGAGGCATTTAATGTTCGAGCAAAAACGGCTGATTTTCGACAAAAGAGATAACACCCCCCCATTACGTCATGCTTCAGAAATGTGGAAAATGGTCCGTTTTCAAATGTTTTATTTTTGAACGTCAGTTCACATTTGTAGGTGGATCATCAGTGTTAGAGCTAAAATTAGCATGTTTAAAGTGATTTTCATGCTTCCAGGGGCTCGGGAAGTTAATTAAATACCATTTGGAGGCATTTAATGTTCGAGCAAAAATGGCTGATTTTCGACAAAAGAGATAACACCCCCCCATTACGTCATGCTTCAGAAATGTGGAAAATGGTCCGTTTTCAAATGTTTTATTTTTGAACGTCAGTTCACATTTGTAGGTGGATCATCAGTGTTAGAGCTAAAATTAGCATGTTTAAAGTGATTTTCATGCTTCCAGGGGCTCGGGAAGTGAAATAAATACCATTTGGATGCATTTAATGTTCGCGCAAAAACGGCTGATTTTCGACAAAAGAGATAACACCCCCCCATTACATCATGCTTCAGAAATGTGGAAAATGGTCCGTTTTCAAATGTTTTATTCTTGAACGTCAGTTCACATTTGTAGGTGGATCATCAGTGTTAGAGCTAAAATTAGCATGTTTAACGTGATTTTCATGCTTCCAGGGGCCCAAAACACAAGATTTATGGAATGGTAAAAAGTGCATGAAAATGGCCAATTTACTCACTCTGAGTTCTCAAAAAGGGTTTCTTCACCCCGGGAAGTTAATTAAATACCATTTGGAGGCATTTAATGTTCGAGCAAAAACGGCTGATTTTCGACAAAAGAGATAACACCCCCCCATTACGTCATGCTTCAGAAATGTGGAAAATGGTCCGTTTTCAAATGTTTTATTTTTGAACGTCAGTTCACATTTGTAGGTGGATCATCAGTGTTAGAGCTAAAATTAGCATGTTTAAAGTGATTTTCATGCTTCCAGGGGCTCGGGAAGTTAATTAAATACCATTTGGAGGCATTTAATGTTCGAGCAAAAACGGCTGATTTTCGACAAAAGAGATAACACCCCCCCATTACGTCATGCTTCAGAAATGTGGAAAATGGTCCGTTTTCAAATGTTTTATTTTTGAACGTCAGTTCACATTTGTAGGTGGATCATCAGTGTTAGAGCTAAAATTAGCATGTTTAAAGTGATTTTCATGCTTCCAGGGGCCCAAAACACAAGATTTATGGAATGGTTAAAAGTGCATGAAAATGGCCAATTTACTCACTCTGAGTTCTCAAAAAGGGTTTCTTCACCCCGGGAAGTTAATTAAATACCATTTGGAGGCATTTAATGTTCGAGCAAAAACGGCTGATTTTCGACAAAAGAGATAACACCCCCCCATTACGTCATGCTTCAGAAATGTGGAAAATGGTCCGTTTTCAAATGTTTTATTTTTGAACGTCAGTTCACATTTGTAGGTGGATCATCAGTGTTAGAGCTAAAATTAGCATGTTTAAAGTGATTTTCATGCTTCCAGGGGCTCGGGAAGTGAAATAAATACCATTTGGAGGCATTTAATGTTCGCGCAAAAAGGGCTGATTTTCGACAAAAGAGATAACACCCCCCCATTACGTCATGCTTCAGAAATGTGGAAAATGGTCCGTTTTCAAATGTTTTATTTTTGAACATCAGTTCACATTTGTAGGTGGATCATCAGTGTTAGAGCTAAAATTAGCATGTTTAAAGTGATTTTCATGCTTCCAGGGGCTCGGGAAGTGAAATAAATACCATTTGGAGGCATTTAATGTTCGAGCAAAAACGGCTGATTTTCGACAAAAGAGATAACACCCCCCCATTACGTCATGCTTCAGAAATGTGAAAAATGGTCCGTTTTCAAATGTTTTATTTTTGAACGTCAGTTCACATTTGTAGGTGGATCATCAGTGTTAGAGCTAAAATTAGCATGTTTAAAGTGATTTTCATGCTTCCAGGGGCCCAAAACACAAGATTTATGGAATGGTTAAAAGTGCATGAAAATGGCCAATTTACTCACTCTGAGTTCTCAAAAAGGGTTTCTTCACCCCGGGAAGTGAAATAAATACCATTTGGAGGCATTTAATGTTCGAGCAAAAATGGCTGATTTTCGACAAAAGAGATAACACCCCCCCATTACGTCATGCTTCAGAAATGTGGAAAATGGTCCGTTTTCAAATGTTTTATTTTTGAACGTCAGTTCACATTTGTAGGTGGATCATCAGTGTTAGAGCTAAAATTAGCATGTTTAAAGTGATTTTCATGCTTCCAGGGGCCCAAAACACAAGATTTATGGAATGGTTAAAAGTGCATGAAAATTGCCAATTTACTCACTCTGAGTTCTCAAAAAGGGTTTCTTCACCCCGGGAAGTTAATTAAATACCATTTGGAGGCATTTAATGTTCGAGCAAAAACGGCTGATTTTCGACAAAAGAGATAACACCCCCCCATTACGTCATGCTTCAGAAATGTGGAAAATGGTCCGTTTTCAAATGTTTTATTTTTGAACGTCAGTTCACATTTGTAGGTGGATCATCAGTGTTAGAGCTAAAATTAGCATGTTTAAAGTGATTTTCATGCTTCCAGGGGCTCGGGAAGTTAATTAAATACCATTTGGAGGCATTTAATGTTCGAGCAAAAACGGCTGATTTTCGACAAAAGAGATAACACCCCCCCATTACGTCATGCTTCAGAAATGTGGAAAATGGTCCGTTTTCAAATGTTTTATTTTTGAACGTCAGTTCACATTTGTAGGTGGATCATCAGTGTTAGAGCTAAAATTAATTTGTTTAAAGTGATTTTCATGCTTCCAGGGGCCCAAAACACAAGATTTATGGAATGGTTAAAAGTGCATGAAAATGGCCAATTTACTCACTCTGAGTTCTCAAAAAGGGTTTCTTCACCCCGGGAAGTTAATTAAATACCATTTGGAGGCATTTAATGTTCGAGAAAAAACGGCTGATTTTCGACAAAAGAGATAACACCCCCCCATTACGTCATGCTTCAGAAATGTGGAAAATGGTCCGTTTTCAAATGTTTTATTTTTGAACGTCAGTTCACATTTGTAGGTGGATCATCAGTGTTAGAGCTAAAATTAGCATGTTTAAAGTGATTTTCATGCTTCCAGGGGTTTGGGAAGTTAATTAAATACCATTTGGAGGCATTTAATGTTCGAGCAAAAACGGCTGATTTTCGACAAAAGAGATAACACCCCCCCATTACGTCATGCTTCAGAAATGTGGAAAATGGTCCGTTTTCAAATGTTTTATTTTTGAACGTCAGTTCACATTTGTAGGTGGATCATCAGTGTTAGAGCTAAAATTAGCATGTTTAAAGTGATTTTCATGCTTCCAGGGGCCCAAAACACAAGATTTATGGAATGGTTAAAAGTGCATGAAAATGGCCAATTTACTCACTCTGAGTTCTCAAAAAGGGTTTCTTCACCCCGGGAAGTTAATTAAATACCATTTGGAGGCATTTAATGTTCGAGCAAAAACGGCTGATTTTCGACAAAAGAGATAACACCCCCCCATTACGTCATGCTTCAGAAATGTGGAAAATGGTCCGTTTTCAAATGTTTTATTTTTGAACGTCAGTTCACATTTGTAGGTGGATCATCAGTGTTAGAGCTAAAATTAGCATGTTTAAAGTGATTTTCATGCTTCCAGGGGCTCGGGAAGTTAATTAAATACCATTTGGAGGCATTTAATGTTCGAGCAAAAACGGCAGATTTTCGACAAAAGAGATAACACCCCCCCATTACGTCATGCTTCAGAAATGTGGAAAATGGTCCGTTTTCAAATGTTTTATTTTTGAACGTCAGTTCACATTTGTAGGTGGATCATCAGTGTTAGAGCTAAAATTAGCATGTTTAAAGTGATTTTCGTGCTTCCAGGGGCCCAAAACACAAGATTTATGGAATGGTTAAAAGTGCATGAAAATGGCCAATTCACTCACTCTGAGTTCTCAAAAAGGGTTTCTTCACCTCGGGAAGTTAATTAAATACCATTTGGAGGCATTTAATGTTCGAGCAAAACGGCTGATTTTCGACAAAAGAGATAACACCCCCCCATTACGTCATGCTTCAGAAATGTGGAAAATGGTCCGTTTTCAAATGTTTTATTTTTGAACGTCAGTTCACATTTGTAGGTGGATCATCAGTGTTAGAGCTAAAATTAGCATGTTTAAAGTGATTTTCATGCTTCCAGGGGCTCGGGAAGTTAATTAAATACCATTTGGAGGCATTTAATGTTCGAGCAAAAACGGCTGATTTTCGACAAAAGAGATAACACCCTCCCATTACGTCATGCTTCAGAAATGTGGAAAATGGTCCGTTTTCAAATGTTTTATTTTTGAACGTCAGTTCACATTTGTAGGTGGATCATCAGTGTTAGAGCTAAAATTAGCATGTTTAAAGTGATTTTCATGCTTCCAGGGGCCCAAAACACAAGATTTATGGAATGGTTAAAAGTGCATGAAAATGGCCAATTTACTCACTCTGAGTTCTCAAAAAGGGTTTCTTCACCCCGGGAAGTTAATTAAATACCATTTGGAGGCATTTAATGTTCGAGCAAAAACGGATGATTTTCGACAAAAGAGATAACACCCCCCCATTACGTCATGCTTCAGAAATGTGGAAAATGGTCCGTTTGCAAATGTTTTATTTTTGAACGTCAGTTCACATTTGTAGGTGGATCATCAGTGTTAGAGCTAAAATTAGCATGTTTAAAGTGATTTTCATGTTTCCAGGGGCCCAAAACACAAGATTTATGGAATGGTTAAAAGTGCATGAAAAATGGCCAATTTACTCACTCTGCGTTCTCAAAAAGGGTTTCTTCACCCCGGGAAGTTAATTAAATACCATTTGGAGGCATTTAATGTTCGAGCAAAAACGGCTGATTTTCGACAAAAGAGATAACACCCCCCCATTACGTCATGCTTCAGAAATGTGGAAAATGGTCCGTTTTCAAATGTTTTATTTTTGAACGTCAGTTCACATTTGTAGGTGGATCATCAGTGTTAGAGCTAAAATTAGCATGTTTAAAGTGATTTTCATGCTTCCAGGGGCTCGGGAAGTTAATTAAATACCATTTGGAGGCATTTAATGTTCGAGCAAAAACGGCTGATTTTCGACAAAAGAGATAACACCCCCCCATTACGTCATGCTTCAGAAATGTGGAAAATGGTCCGTTTTCAAATGTTTTATTTTTGAACGTCAGTTCACATTTGTAGGTGGATCATCAGTGTTAGAGCTAAAATTAGCATGTTTAAAGTGATTTTCATGCTTCCAGGGGCTCGGGAAGTGAAATAAATACCATTTGGAGGCATTTAATGTTCGCGCAAAAACGGCTGATTTTCGACAAAAGAGATAACACCCCCCCATTACGTCATGCTTCAGAAATGTGGAAAATGGTCCGTTTTCAAATGTTTTATTTTTGAACATCAGTTCACATTTGTAGGTGGATCATCAGTGTTAGAGCTAAAATTAGCATGTTTAAAGTGATTTTCATGCTTCCAGGGGCTCGGGAAGTGAAATAAATACCATTTGGAGGCATTTAATGTTCGAGCAAAAACGGCTGATTTTCGACAAAAGAGATAACAACCCCCCATTACGTCATGCTTCAGAAATGTGGAAAATGGTCCGTTTTCAAATGTTTTATTCTTGAACGTCAGTTCACATTTGTAGGTGGATCATCAGTGTTAGAGCTAAAATTAGCATGTTTAAAGTGATTTTCATGCTTCCAGGGGCCCAAAACACAAGATTTATGGAATGGATAAAAGTGCATGAAAATGGCCAATTTACTCACTCTGAGTTCTCAAAAAGGGTTTCTTCACCCCGGGAAGTGAAATAAATACCATTTGGAGGCATTTAATGTTCGAGCAAAAACGGCTGATTTTCGACAAAAGAGATAACACCCCCCCATTACGTCATGCTTCAGAAATGTGGAAAATGGTCCGTTTTCAAATGTTTTATTTTTGAACGTCAGTTCACATTTGTAGGTGGATCATCAGTGTTAGAGCTAAAATTAGCATGTTTAAAGTGATTTTCATGCTTCTAGGTTCCCAAAACACAAGATTTATGGAATGGTTAAAAGTGCATGAAAATGGCCAATTTACTCACTCTGAGTTCTCAAAAAGGGTTTCTTCACCCCGGGAAGTTAATTAAATACCATTTGGAGGCATTTAATGTTCGAGCAAAAACGGCTGATTTTCGACAAAAGAGATAACACCCCCCCATTACGTCATGCTTCAGAAATGTGGAAAATGGTCCGTTTTCAAATGTTTTATTTTTGAACGTCAGTTCACATTTGTAGGTGGATCATCAGTGTTAGAGCTAAAATTAGCATGTTTAAAGTGATTTTCATGCTTCCAGGGGCTCGGGAAGTGAAATAAATACCATTTGGAGGAACTTAATGTTCGAGCAAAAACGGCTGATTTTCATGCTTCCAGGGGCTCGGGAAGTGAAATAAATACCATTTGGAGGCATTTAATGTTCGAGCAAAAACGGCTGATTTTCGACAAAAGAGATAACACCCCCCCATTACGTCATGCTTCAGAAATGTGGAAAATGGTCCGTTTTCAAATGTTTTATTTTTGAACGTCAGTTCACATTTGTAGGTGGATCATCAGTGTTAGAGCTAAAATTAGCATGTTTAAAGTGATTTTCATGCTTCCAGGGGCTCGGGAAGTGAAATAAATACCATTTGGAGGCATTTAATGTTCGAGCAAAAACGGCTGATTTTCGACAAAAGAGATAACACCCCCCCATTACGTCATGCTTCAGAAATGTGGAAAATGGTCCGTTTTCAAATGTTTTATTTTTGAACGTCAGTTCACATTTGTAGGTGGATCATCAGTGTTAGAGCTAAAATTAGCATGTTTAAAGTGATTTTCATGCTTCCAGGGGCTCGGGAAGTTAATTAAATACCATTTGGAGGCATTTAATGTTCGAGCAAAAACGGCTGATTTTCGACAAAAGAGATAACACCCCCCCATTACGTCATGCTTCAGAAATGTGGAAAATGGTCCGTTTTCAAATGTTTTATTTTTGAACGTCAGTTCACATTTGTAGGTGGATCATCAGTGTTAGAGCTAAAATTAGCATGTTTAAAGTGATTTTCATGCTTCCAGGGGCCCAAAACACAAGATTAATGGAATGGTTAAAAGTGCATGAAAATGGCCAATTTACTCACTCTGAGTTCTCAAAAAGGGTTTCTTCACCCCGGGAAGTGAAATAAATACCATTTGGAGGCATTTAATGTTCGAGCAAAAACGGCTGATTTTCGACAAAAGAGATAACACCCCCCCATTACGTCATGCTTCAGAAATGTGGAAAATGGTCCGTTTTCAAATGTTTTATTTTTGAACGTCAGTTCACATTTGTAGGTGGATCATCAGTGTTAGAGCTAAAATTAGCATGTTTAAAGTGATTTTCATGCTTCCAGGGGCTCGGGAAGTGAAATAAATACCATTTGGAGGCATTTAATGTTCGAGCAAAAACGGCTGATTTTCGACAAAAGAGATAACACCCCCCCATTACGTCATGCTTCAGAAATGTGGAAAATGGTCCGTTTTCAAATGTTTTATTTTTGAACGTCAGTTCACATTTGTAGGTGGATCATCAGTGTTAGAGCTAAAATTAGCATGTTTAAAGTGATTTTCATGCTTCCAGGGGCCCAAAACACAAGATTTATGGAATGGTTAAAAGTGCATGAAAATGGCCAATTTACTCACTCTGAGTTCTCAAAAAGGGTTTCTTCACCCCGGGAAGTTAATTAAATACCATTTGGAGGCATTTAATGTTCGAGCAAAAACGGCTGATTTTCGACAAAAGAGATAACACCCCCCCATTACGTCATGCTTCAGAAATGTGGAAAATGGTCCGTTTTCAAATGTTTTATTTTTGAACGTCAGTTCACATTTGTAGGTGGATCATCAGTGTTAGAGCTAAAATTAGCATGTTTAAAGTGATTTTCATGCTTCCAGGGGCTCGGGAAGTTAATTAAATACCATTTTGAGGCATTTAATGTTCGAGCAAAAACGGCTGATTTTCGACAAAAGAGATAACACCCCCCCATTACGTCATGCTTCAGAAATGTGGAAAATGGTCCGTTTTCAAATGTTTTATTTTTGAACGTCAGTTCACATTTGTAGGTGGATCATCAGTGTTAGAGCTAAAATTAGCATGTTTAAAGTGATTTTCATGCTTCCAGGGGCCCAAAACACAAGATTTATGGAATGGTTAAAAGTGCATGAAAATGGCCAATTTACTCACTCTGAGTTCTCAAAAAGGGTTTCTTCACCCCGGGAAGTTAATTAAATACCATTTGGAGGCATTTAATGTTCGAGCAAAAACGGCTGATTTTCGACAAAAGAGATAACACCCCCCCCATTACGTCATGCTTCAGAAATGTGGAAAATGGTCCGTTTTCAAATGTTTTATTTTTGAACGTCAGTTCACATTTGTAGGTGGATCATCAGTGTTAGAGCTAAAATTAGCATGTTTAAAGTGATTTTCATGCTTCCAGGGGCTCGGGAAGTTAATTAAATACCATTTGGAGGCATTTAATGTTCGAGCAAAAACGGCTGATTTTCGACAAAAGAGATAACACCCCCCCATTACGTCATGCTTCAGAAATGTGGAAAATGGTCCGTTTTCAAATGTTTTATTTTTGAACGTCAGTTCACATTTGTAGGTGGATCATCAGTGTTAGAGCTAAAATTAGCATGTTTAAAGTGATTTTCATGCTTCCAGGGGCTCGGGAAGTTAATTAAATACCATTTGGAGGCATTTAATGTTCGAGCAAAAACGGCTGATTTTCGACAAAAGAGATAACACCCCCCCATTACGTCATGCTTCAGAAATGTGGAAAATGGTCCGTTTTCAAATGTTTTATTTTTGAACGTCAGTTCACATTTGTAGGTGGATCATCAGTGTCAGAGCTAAAATTAGCATGTTTAAAGTGATTTTCATGCTTCCAGGGGCCCAAAACACAAGATTTATGGAATGGTTAAAAGTGCATGAAAATGGCCAATTTACTCACTCTGAGTTCTCAAAAAGGGTTTCTTCACCCCGGGAAGTTAATTAAATACCATTTGGAGGCATTTAATGTTCAAGCAAAAACGGCTGATTTTCGACAAAAGAGATAACACCCCCCCATTACGTCATGCTTCAGAAATGTGGAAAATGGTCCGTTTTCAAATGTTTTATTTTTGAACGTCAGTTCACATTTGTAGGTGGATCATCAGTGTTAGAGCTAAAATTAGCATGTTTAAAGTGATTTTCATGCTTCCAGGGGCCCAAAACACAAGATTTATGGAATGGTTAAAAGTGCATGAAAATGGCCAATTTACTCACTCTGAGTTCTCAAAAAGGGTTTCTTCACCCCGGGAAGTTAATTAAATACCATTTGGAGGCATTTAATGTTCAAGCAAAAACGGCTGATTTTCGACAAAAGAGATAACACCCCCCCCATTACCTCCTGCTTCAGAAATGTGGAAAATGGTCCGTTTTCAAATGTTTTATTTTTGAACGTCAGTTCACATTTGTAGGTGGATCATCAGTGTTAGAGCTAAAATTAGCATGTTTAAAGTGATTTTCATGCTTCCAGGGGCTCGGGAAGTTAATTAAATACCATTTGGAGGCATTTAATGTTCGAGCAAAAACGGCTGATTTTCGACAAAAGAGATAACACCCCCCCATTACGTCATGCTTCAGAAATGTGGAAAATGGTCCGTTTTCAAATGTTTTATTTTTGAACGTCAGTTCACATTTGTAGGTGGATCATCAGTGTTAGAGCTAAAATTAGCATGTTTAAAGTGATTTTCATGCTTCCAGGGGCTCGGGAAGTTAATTAAATACCATTTGGAGGCATTTAATGTTCGAGCAAAAACGGCTGATTTTCGACAAAAGAGATAACACCCCCCCATTACGTCATGCTTCAGAAATGTGGAAAATGGTCCGTTTTCAAATGTTTTATTTTTGAACGTCAGTTCACATTTGTAGGTGGATCATCAGTGTTAGAGCTAAAATTAGCATGTTGAAAGTGATTTTCATGCTTCCAGGGGCCCAAAACACAAGATTTATGGAATGGTTAAAAGTGCATGAAAATGGCCAATTTACTCACTCTGAGTTCTCAAAAAGGGTTTCTTCACCCCGGGAAGTTAATTAAATACCAGTTGGAGGCATTTAATGTTCGAGCAAAAACAGCTGATTTTCGACAAAAGAGATAACACCCCCCCATTACGTCATGCTTCAGAAATGTGGAAAATGGTCCGTTTTCAAATGTTTTATTTTTGAACGTCAGTTCACATTTGTAGGTGGATCATCAGTGTTAGAGCTAAAATTAGCATGTTTAAAGTGATGTTCATGCTTCCAGAGGCCCAAAACACAAGATTTATGGAATGGTTAAAAGTGCATGAAAATGGCCAATTTACTCACTCTGAGTTCTCAAAAAGGGTTTCTTCACCCCGGGAAGTTAATTAAATACCATTTGGAGGCATTTAATGTTCGAGCAAAAACGGCTGATTTTCGACAAAAGAGATAACACCCCCCCATTACGTCATGCTTCAGAAATGTGGAAAATGGTCCGTTTTCAAATGTTTTATTTTTGAACGTCAGTTCACATTTGTAGGTGGATCATCAGTGTTAGAGCTAAAATTAGCATGTTTAAAGTGATTTTCATGCTTCCAGGGGCTCGGGAAGTTAATTAAATACCATTTGGAGGCATTTAATGTTCGAGCAAAAGCGGCTGATTTTCGACAAAAGAGATAACACCCCCCCATTACGTCATGCTTCAGAAATGTGGAAAATGGTCCGTTTTCAAATGTTTTATTTTTGAACGTCAGTTCACATTTGTAGGTGGATCATCAGTGTTAGAGCTAAAATTAGCATGTTTAAAGTGATTTTCATGCTTCCAGGGGCTCGGGAAGTTAATTAAATACCATTTGGAGGCATTTAATGTTCGAGCAAAAACGGCTGATTTTCGACAAAAGAGATAACACCCCCCCATTACGTCATGCTTCGGAAATGTGGAAAATGGTCCGTTTTCAAATGTTTTATTTTTGAACGTCAGTTCACATTTGTAGGTGGATCATCAGTGTTAGAGCTAAAATTAGCATGTTTAAAGTGATTTTCATGCTTCCAGGGGCCCAAAACACAAGATTTATGGAATGGTTAAAAGTGCATGAAAATGGCCAATTTACTCACTCTGAGTTCTCAAAAAGGGTTTCTTCACCCCGGGAAGTTAATTAAATACCATTTGGAGGCATTTAATGTTCGAGCAAAAACGGCTGATTTTCGACAAAAGAGATAACACCCCCCCATTACGTCATGCTTCAGAAATGTGGAAAATGGTCCGTTTTCAAATGTTTTATTTTTGAACGTCAGTTCACATTTGTAGGTGGATCATCAGTGTTAGAGCTAAAATTAGCATGTTTAAAGTGATTTTCATGCTTCCAGGGGCTCGGGAAGTTAATTAAATACCATTTGGAGGCATTTAATGTCCGAGCAAAAACGGCTGATTTTCGACAAAAGAGATAACACCCCCCCATTACGTCATGCTTCAGAAATGTGGAAAATGGTCCGTTTTCAAATGTTTTATTTTTGAACGTCAGTTCACATTTGTAGGTGGATCATCAGTGTTAGAGCTAAAATTAGCATGTTTAAAGTGATTTTCATGCTTCCAGGGGCTCGGGAAGTGAAATAAATACCATTTGGAGGCATTTAATGTTCGAGCAAAAACGGCTGATTTACGACAAAAGAGATAACACCCCCCATTACGTCATGCTTCAGAAATGTGGAAAATGGTCCGTTTTCAAATGTTTTATTTTTGAACGTCAGTTCACATTTGTAGGTGGATCATCAGTGTTAGAGCTAAAATTAGCATGTTTAAAGTGATTTTCATGCTTCCAGGGGCCCAAAACACAAGATTTATGGAATGGTTAAAAGTGCATGAAAATGGACAATTTACTCACTCTGAGTTCTCAAAAAGGGTTTCTTCACCCCGGGAAGTTAATTAAATACCATTTGGAGGCATTTAATGTTCGAGCAAAAACGGCTGATTTTCGACAAAAGAGATAACACCCCCCCCATTAGGTCATGCTTCAGAAATGTGGAAAATGGTCCGTTTTCAAATGTTTTATTTTTGAACGTCAGTTCACATTTGTAGGTGGATCATCAGTGTTAGAGCTAAAATTAGCATGTTTAAAGTGATTTTCATGCTTCCAGGGGCTCGGGAAGTGAAATAAATACCATTTGGAGGCATTTAATGTTCGAGCAAAAACGGCTGATTTTCGACAAAAGAGATAACACCCCCCATTACGTCATGCTTCAGAAATGTGGAAAATGGTCCGTTTTCAAATGTTTTATTTTTGAACGTCAGTTCACATTTGTAGGTGGATCATCAGTGTTAGAGCTAAAATTAGCATGTTTAAAGTGATTTTCATGCTTCCAGGGGCCCAAAACACAAGATTTATGGAATGGTTAAAAGTGCATGAAAATGGCCAATTTACTCACTCTGAGTTCTCAAAAAGGGTTTCTTCACCCCGGGAAGTTAATTAAATACCATTTGGAGGCATTTAATGTTCGAGCAAAAACGGTTGATTTTCGACAAAAGAGATAACACCCCCCCATTACGTCATGCTTCAGAAATGTGGAAAATGGTCCGTTTTCAAATGTTTTATTTTTGAACGTCAGTTCACATTTGTAGGTGGATCATCAGTGTTAGAGCTAAAATTAGCATGTTTAAAGTGATTTTCTTGCTTCCAGGGGCTCGGGAAGTTAATTAAATACCATTTGGAGGCATTTAATGTTCGAGCAAAAACGGCTGATTTTCGACAAAAGAGATAACACCCCCCCATTACGTCATGCTTCAGAAATGTGGAAAATGGTCCATTTTCAAATGTTTTATTTTTGAACGTCAGTTCACATTTGTAGGTGGATCATCAGTGTTAGAGCTAAAATTAGCATGTTTAAAGTGATTTTCATGCTTCCAGGGGCTCGGGAAGTGAAATAAATACCATTTGGAGGCATTTAATGTCCGAGCAAAAACCGCTGATTTTCGACAAAAGAGATAACACCCCCCCATTACGTCATGCTTCAGAAATGTGGAAAATGGTCCGTTTTCAAATGTTTTATTTTTGAATGTCAGTTCACATTTGTAGGTGGATCATCAGTGTTAGAGCTAAAATTAGCATGTTTAAAGTGATTTTCATGCTTCCAGGGGCTCGGGAAGTTAATTAAATACCATTTGGAGGCATTTAATGTTCGAGCAAAAACGGCTGATTTTCGACAAAAGAGATAACACCCCCCCATTACGTCATGCTTCAGAAATGTGGAAAATGGTCCGTTTTCAAATGTTTTATTTTTGAACGTCAGTTCACATTTGTAGGTGGATCATCAGTGTTAGAGCTAAAATTAGCATGTTTAAAGTGATTTTCATGCTTCCAGGGGCCCAAAACACAAGATCAATGGAATGGTTAAAAGTGCATGAAAATGGCCAATTTACTCACTCTGAGTTCTCAAAAAGGGTTTCTTCACCCCGGGAAGTGAAATAAATACCATTTGGAGGCATTTAATGTTCGAGCAAAAACGGCTGATTTTCGACAAAAGAGATAACACCCCCCCATTACGTCATGCTTCAGAAATGTGGAAAATGGTCCGTTTTCAAATGTTTTATTCTTGAACGTCAGTTCACATTTGTAGGTGGATCATCAGTGTTAGAGCTAAAATTAGCATGTTTAAAGTGATTTTCATGCTTCCAGGGGCTCGGGAAGTGAAATAAATACCATTTGGAGGCATTTAATGTTCGAGCAAAAACGGCTGATTTTCGACAAAAGAGATAACACCCCCCATTACGTCATGCTTCAGAAATGTGGAAAATGGTCCGTTTTCAAATGTTTTATTTTTGAACGTCAGTTCACATTTGTAGGTGGATCATCAGTGTTAGAGCTAAAATTAGCATGTTTAAAGTGATTTTCATGCTTCCAGGGGCCCAAAACACAAGATTTATGGAATGGTTAAAAGTGCATGAAAATGGCCAATTTACTCACTCTGAGTTCTCAAAAAGGGTTTCTTCACCCCGGGAAGTTAATTAAATACCATTTGGAGGCATTTAATGTTCGAGCAAAAACGGTTGATTTTCGACAAAAGAGATAACACCCCCCCATTACGTCATGCTTCAAAAATGTGGAAAATGGTCCGTTTTCAAATGTTTTATTTTTGAACGTCAGTTCACATTTGTAGGTGGATCATCAGTGTTAGAGCTAAAATTAGCATGTTTAAAGTGATTTTCTTGCTTCCAGGGGCTCGGGAAGTTAATTAAATACCATTTGGAGGCATTTAATGTTCGAGCAAAAACGGCTGATTTTCGACAAAAGAGATAACACCCCCCCATTACGTCATGCTTCAGAAATGTGGAAAATGGTCCGTTTTCAAATGTTTTATTTTTGAATGTCAGTTCACATTTGTAGGTGGATCATCAGTGTTAGAGCTAAAATTAGCATGTTTAAAGTGATTTTCATGCTTCCAGGGGCTCGGGAAGTTAATTAAATACCATTTGGAGGCATTTAATGTTCGAGCAAAAACGGCTGATTTTCGACAAAAGAGATAACACCCCCCCATTACGTCATGCTTCAGAAATGTGGAAAATGGTCCGTTTTCAAATGTTTTATTTTTGAACGTCAGTTCACATTTGTAGGTGGATCATCAGTGTTAGAGCTAAAATTAGCATGTTTAAAGTGATTTTCATGCTTCCAGGGGCCCAAAACACAAGATTAATGGAATGGTTAAAAGTGCATGAAAATGGCCAATTTACTCACTCTGAGTTCTCAAAAAGGGTTTCTTCACCCCGGGAAGTGAAATAAATACCATTTGGAGGCATTTAATGTTCGAGCAAAAACGGCTGATTTTCGACAAAAGAGATAACACCCCCCCATTACGTCATGCTTCAGAAATGTGGAAAATGGTCCGTTTTCAAATGTTTTATTCTTGAACGTCAGTTCACATTTGTAGGTGGATCATCAGTGTTAGAGCTAAAATTAGCATGTTTAAAGTGATTTTCATGCTTCCAGGGGCTCGGGAAGTTAATTAAATACCATTTGGAGGCATTTAATGTTCGAGCAAAAGCGGCTGATATTCGACAAAAGAGATAACACCCCCCCATTACGTCATGCTTCAGAAATGTGGAAAATGGTCCGTTTTCAAATGTTTTATTTTTGAACGTCAGTTCACATTTGTAGGTGGATCATCAGTGTTAGAGCTAAAATTAGCATGTTTAAAGTGATTTTCATGCTTCCAGGGGCTCGGGAAGTTAATTAAATACCATTTGGAGGCATTTAATGTTCGAGCAAAAACGGCTGATTTTCGACAAAAGAGATAACACCCCCCCATTACGTCATGCTTCAGAAATGTGGAAAATGGTCCGTTTTCAAATGTTTTATTTTTGAACGTCAGTTCACATTTGTAGGTGGATCATCAGTGTTAGAGCTAAAATTAGCATGTTTAAAGTGATTTTCATGCTTCCAGGGGCCCAAAACACAAGATTTATGGAATGGTTAAAAGTGCATGAAAATGGCCAATTTACTCACTCTGACTTCTCAAAAAGGGTTTCTTCACCCCGGGAAGTTAATTAAATACCATTTGGAGGCATTTAATGTTCGAGCAAAAACGGTTGATTTTCGACAAAAGAGATAACACCCCCCCATTACGTCATGCTTCAGAAATGTGGAAAATGGTCCGTTTTCAAATGTTTTATTTTTGAACGTCAGTTCACATTTGTAGGTGGATCATCAGTGTTAGAGCTAAAATTAGCATGTTTAAAGTGATTTTCTTGCTTCCAGGGGCTCGGGAAGTTAATTAAATACCATTTGGAGGCATTTAATGTTCGAGCAAAAACGGCTGATTTTCGACAAAAGAGATAACACCCCCCCATTACGTCATGCTTCAGAAATGTGGAAAATGGTCCATTTTCAAATGTTTTATTTTTGAACGTCAGTTCACATTTGTAGGTGGATCATCAGTGTTAGAGCTAAAATTAGCGTGTTTAAAGTGATTTTCATGCTTCCAGGGGCTCGGGAAGTGAAATAAATACCATTTGGAGGCATTTAATGTCCGAGCAAAAACGGCTGATTTTCGACAAAAGAGATAACACCCCCCCATTACGTCATGCTTCAGAAATGTGGAAAATGGTCCGTTTTCAAATGTTTTATTTTTGAATGTCAGTTCACATTTGTAGGTGGATCATCAGTGTTAGAGCTAAAATTAGCATGTTTAAAGTGATTTTCATGCTTCCAGGGGCTCGGGAAGTTAATTAAATACCATTTGGAGGCATTTAATGTTCGAGCAAAAACGGCTGATTTTCGACAAAAGAGATAACACCCCCCCATTACGTCATGCTTCAGAAATGTGGAAAATGGTCCGTTTTCAAATGTTTTATTTTTGAACGTCAGTTCACATTTGTAGGTGGATCATCAGTGTTAGAGCTAAAATTAGCATGTTTAAAGTGATTTTCATGCTTCCAGGGGCCCAAAACACAAGATTAATGGAATGGTTAAAAGTGCATGAAAATGGCCAATTTACTCACTCTGAGTTCTCAAAAAGGGTTTCTTCACCCCGGGAAGTGAAATAAATACCATTTGGAGGCATTTAATGTTCGAGCAAAAACGGCTGATTTTCGACAAAAGAGATAACACCCCCCCATTACGTCATGCTTCAGAAATGTGGAAAATGGTCCATTTTCAAATGTTTTATTTTTGAACGTCAGTTCACATTTGTAGGTGGATCATCAGTGTTAGAGCTAAAATTAGCATGTTTAAAGTGATTTTCATGCTTCCAGGGGCTCGGGAAGTGAAATAAATACCATTTGGAGGCATTTAATGTCCGAGCAAAAACGGCTGATTTTCGACAAAAGAGATAACACCCCCCCATTACGTCATGCTTCAGAAATGTGGAAAATGGTCCGTTTTCAAATGTTTTATTTTTGAATGTCAGTTCACATTTGTAGGTGGATCATCAGTGTTAGAGCTAAAATTAGCATGTTTAAAGTGATTTTCATGCTTCCAGGGGCTCGGGAAGTTAATTAAATACCATTTGGAGGCATTTAATGTTCGAGCAAAAACGGCTGATTTTCGACAAAAGAGATAACACCCCCCCATTACGTCATGCTTCAGAAATGTGGAAAATGGTCCGTTTTCAAATGTTTTATTTTTGAACGTCAGTTCACATTTGTAGGTGGATCATCAGTGTTAGAGCTAAAATTAGCATGTTTAAAGTGATTTTCATGCTTCCAGGGGCCCAAAACACAAGATTAATGGAATGGTTAAAAGTGCATGAAAATGGCCAATTTACTCACTCTGAGTTCTCAAAAAGGGTTTCTTCACCCCGGGAAGTGAAATAAATACCATTTGGAGGCATTTAATGTTCGAGCAAAAACGGCTGATTTTCGACAAAAGAGATAACACCCCCCCATTACGTCATGCTTCAGAAATGTGGAAAATGGTCCGTTTTCAAATGTTTTATTCTTGAACGTCAGTTCACATTTGTAGGTGGATCATCAGTGTTAGAGCTAAAATTAGCATGTTTAAAGTGATTTTCATGCTTCCAGGGGCTCGGGAAGTTAATTAAATACCATTTGGAGGCATTTAATGTTCGAGCAAAAGCGGCTGATTTTCAACAAAAGAGATAACACCCCCCCATTACGTCATGCTTCAGAAATGTGGAAAATGGTCCGTTTTCAAATGTTTTATTTTTGAACGTCAGTTCACATTTGTAGGTGGATCATCGGTGTTAGAGCTAAAATTAGCATGTTTAAAGTGATATTCATGCTTCCAGGGGCTCGGGAAGTGAAATAAATACCATTTGGAGGCATTTAATGTTCGAGCAAAAACGGCTGATTTTCGACAAAAGAGATAACACCCCCCCCATTACGTCATGCTTCAGAAATGTGGAAAATGGTCCGTTTTCAAATGTTTTATTTTTGAACGTCAGTTCACATTTGTAGGTGGATCATCAGTGTTAGAGCTAAAATTAGCATGTTTAAAGTGATTTTCATGCTTCCAGGGGCTCGGGAAGTTAATTAAATACCATTTGGAGGCATTTAATGTTCGAGCAAAAACGGCTGATTTTCGACAAAAGAGATAACACCCCCCCATTACGTCATGCTTCAGAAATGTGGAAAATGGTCCGTTTTCAAATGTTTTATTTTTGAACGTCAGTTCACATTTGTAGGTGGATCATCAGTGTTAGAGCTAAAATTAGCATGTTTAAAGTGATTTTCATGCTTCCAGGGGCTCGGGAAGTGAAATAAATACCATTTGGAGGCATTTAATGTTCGAGCAAAAACGGCTGATTTTCGACAAAAGAGATAACACCCCCCCATTACGTCATGCTTCAGAAATGTGGAAAATGGTCCGTTTTCAAATGTTTTATTTTTGAACGTCAGTTCACATTTGTAGGTGGATCATCAGTGTTAGAGCTAAAATTAGCATGTTTAAAGTGATTTTCATGCTTCCAGGGGCTCGGGAAGTGAAATAAATACAATTTGGAGGCATTTAATGTTCGAGCAAAAACGGCTGATTTTCGACAAAAGAGATAACACCCCCCCATTACGTCATGCTTCAGAAATGTGGAAAATGGTCCGTTTTCAAATGTTTTATTTTTGAACGTCAGTTCACATTTGTAGGTGGATCATCAGTGTTAGAGCTAAAATTAGCATGTTTAAAGTGATTTTCATGCTTCCAGGGGCTCGGGAAGTTAATTAAATACCATTTGGAGGCATTTAATGTTCGAGCAAAAACGGCTGATTTTCGACAAAAGAGATAACACCCCCCCATTACGTCATGCTTCAGAAATGTGGAAAATGGTCCGTTTTCAAATGTTTTATTTTTGAACGTCAGTTCACATTTGTAGGTGGATCATCAGTGTTAGAGCTAAAATTAGCATGTTTAAAGTGATTTTCATGCTTCCAGGGGCTCGGGAAGTGAAATAAATACCATTTGGAGGCATTTAATGTTCGAGCAAAAACGGCTGATTTTCGACAAAAGAGATAACACCCCCCCATTACGTCATGCTTCAGAAATGTGGAAAATGGTCTGTTTTCAAATGTTTTATTTTTGAACGTCAGTTCACATTTGTAGGTGGATCATCAGTGTTAGAGCTAAAATTAGCATGTTTAAAGTGGTTTTCATGCTTCCAGGGGCCCAAACTACAAGACTTATGGAATGGTTAAAAGTGCATGAAAATGGCCAATTTACTCACTCTGAGTTCTCAAAAAGGGTTTCTTCACCCCGGGAAGTGAAATAAATACCATTTGGAGGCATTTAATGTTCGAGCAAAAACGGCTGATTTTCGACAAAAGAGATAACACCCCCCCATTACGTCATGCTTCAGAAATGTGGAAAATGGTCCGTTTTCAAATGTTTTATTCTTGAACGTCAGTTCACATTTGTAGGTGGATCATCAGTGTTAGAGCTAAAATTAGCATGTTTAAAGTGATTTTCATGCTTCCAGGGGCTCGGGAAGTTAATTAAATACCATTTGGAGGCATTTAATGTTCGAGCAAAAGCGGCTGATTTTCAACAAAAGAGATAACACCCCCCCATTACGTCATGCTTCAGAAATGTGGAAAATGGTCCGTTTTCAAATGTTTTATTTTTGAACGTCAGTTCACATTTGTAGGTGGATCATCGGTGTTAGAGCTAAAATTAGCATGTTTAAAGTGATTTTCATGCTTCCAGGGGCTCGGGAAGTGAAATAAATACCATTTGGAGGCATTTAATGTTCGAGCAAAAACGGCTGATTTTCGACAAAAGAGATAACACCCCCCCCATTACGTCATGCTTCAGAAATGTGGAAAATGGTCCGTTTTCAAATGTTTTATTTTTGAACGTCAGTTCACATTTGTAGGTGGATCATCAGTGTTAGAGCTAAATTTAGCATGTTTAAAGTGATTTTCATGCTTCCAGGGGCTCGGGAAGTTAATTAAATACCATTTGGAGGCATTTAATGTTCGAGCAAAAACGGCTGATTTTCGACAAAAGAGATAACACCCCCCCATTACGTCATGCTTCAGAAATGTGGAAAATGGTCCGTTTTCAAATGTTTTATTTTTGAACGTCAGTTCACATTTGTAGGTGGATCATCAGTGTTAGAGCTAAAATTAGCATGTTTAAAGTGATTTTCATGCTTCCAGGGGCTCGGGAAGTGAAATAAATACCATTTGGAGGCATTTAATGTTCGAGCAAAAACGGCTGATTTTCGACAAAAGAGATAACACCCCCCCATTACGTCATGCTTCAGAAATGTGGAAAATGGTCCGTTTTCAAATGTTTTATTTTTGAACGTCAGTTCACATTTGTAGGTGGATCATCAGTGTTAGAGCTAAAATTAGCATGTTTAAAGTGATTTTCATGCTTCCAGGGGCTCGGGAAGTGAAATAAATACCATTTGGAGGCATTTAATGTTCGAGCAAAAACGGCTGATTTTCGACAAAAGAGATAACACCCCCCATTACGTCATGCTTCAGAAATGTGGAAAATGGTCCGTTTTCAAATGTTTTATTTTTGAACGTCAGTTCACATTTGTAGGTGGATCATCAGTGTTAGAGCTAAAATTAGCATGTTTAAAGTGGTTTTCATGCTTCCAGGGGCCCAAACTACAAGACTTATGGAATGGTTAAAAGTGCATGAAAATGGCCAATTTACTCACTCTGAGTTCTCAAAAAGGGTTTCTTCACCCCGGGAAGTTAATTAAATACCATTTGGAGGCATTTAATGTTCGAGCAAAAACGGCTGATTTTCGACAAAAGAGATAACACCCCCCCATTACGTCATGCTTCAGAAATGTGGAAAATGGTCCGTTTTCAAATGTTTTATTTTTGAACGTCAGTTCACATTTGTAGGTGGATCATCAGTGTTAGAGCTAAAATTAGCATGTTTAAAGTGATTTTCATGCTTCCAGGGGCTCGGGAAGTTAATTAAATACCATTTGGAGGCATTTAATGTTCGAGCAAAAACGGCTGATTTTCGACAAAAGAGATAACACCCCCCCATTACGTCATGCTTCAGAAATGTGGAAAATGGTCCGTTTTCAAATGTTTTATTTTTGAACGTCAGTTCACATTTGTAGGTGGATCATCAGTGTTAGAGCTAAAATTAGCATGTTTAAAGTGATTTTCTTGCTTCCAGGGGCTCGGGAAGTTAATTAAATACCATTTGGAGGCATTTAATGTTCGAGCAAAAACGGCTGATTTTCGACAAAAGAGATAACACCCCCCCATTACGTCATGCTTCAGAAATGTGGAAAATGGTCCGTTTTCAAATGTTTTATTTTTGAACGTCAGTTCACATTTGTAGGTGGATCATCAGTGTTAGAGCTAAAATTAGCATGTTTAAAGTGATTTTCATGCTTCCAGGGGCTCGGGAAGTGAAATAAATACCATTTGGAGGCATTTAATGTTCGAGCAAAAACGGCTGATTTTCGACAAAAGAGATAACACCCCCCCATTACGTCATGCTTCAGAAATGTGGAAAATGGTCCGTTTTCAAATGTTTTATTTTTGAACGTCAGTTCACATTTGTAGGTGGATCATCAGTGTTAGAGCTAAAATTAGCATGTTTAAAGTGATTTTCATGCTTCCAGGGGCTCGGGAAGTGAAATAAATACCATTTGGAGGCATTTAATGTTCGAGCAAAAACGGCTGATTTTCGCCAAAAGAGATAATACCCCCCCATTACGTCATGCTTCAGAAATGTGGAAAATGGTCCGTTTTCAAATGTTTTATTTTTGAACGTCAGTTCACATTTGTAGGTGGATCATCAGTGTTAGAGCTAAAATTAGCATGTTTAAAGTGATTTTCATGCTTCCAGGGGCTCGGGAAGTTAATTAAATACCATTTGGAGGCATTTAATGTTCGAGCAAAAACGGCTGATTTTCGACAAAAGAGATAACACCAACCCATTACGTCATGCTTCAGAAATGTGGAAAATGGTCCGTTTTCAAATGTTTTATTTTTGAACGTCAGTTCACATTTGTAGGTGGATCATCAGTGTTAGAGCTAAAATTAGCATGTTTAAAGTGATTTTCTTGCTTCCAGGGGCTCGGGAAGTTAATTAAATACCATTTGGAGGCATTTAATGTTCGAGCAAAAACGGCTGATTTTCGACAAAAGAGATAACACCCCCCCATTACGTCATGCTTCAGAAATGTGGAAAATGGTCCGTTTTCAAATGTTTTATTTTTGAACGTCAGTTCACATTTGTAGGTGGATCATCAGTGTTAGAGCTAAAATTAGCATGTTTAAAGTGATTTTCATGCTTCCAGGGGCTCGGGAAGTTAATTAAATACCATTTGGAGGCATTTAATGTTCGAGCAAAAACGGCTGATTTTCGACAAAAGAGATAACACCCCCCCATTACGTCATGCTTCAGAAATGTGGAAAATGGTCCGTTTTCAAATGTTTTATTTTTGAACGTCAGTTCACATTTGTAGGTGGATCATCAGTGTTAGAGCTAAAATTAGCATGTTTAAAGTGATTTTCATGCTTCCAGGGGCCCAAAACACAAGATTAATGGAATGGTTAAAAGTGCATGAAAATGGCCAATTTACTCACTCTGAGTTCTCAAAAAGGGTTTCTTCACCCCGGGAAGTGAAATAAATACCATTTGGAGGCATTTAATGTTCGAGCAAAAACGGCTGATTTTCGACAAAAGAGATAACACCCCCCCATTACGTCATGCTTCAGAAATGTGGAAAATGGTCCGTTTTCAAATGTTTTATTTTTGAACGTCAGTTCACATTTGTAGGTGGATCATCAGTGTTAGAGCTAAAATTAGCATGTTTAAAGTGATTTTCATGCTTCCAGGGGCTCGGGAAGTGAAATAAATACCATTTGGAGGCATTTAATGTTCGAGCAAAAACGGCTGATTTTCGACAAAAGAGATAACACCCCCCCATTACGTCATGCTTCAGAAATGTGGAAAATGGTCCGTTTTCAAATGTTTTATTTTTGAACGTCAGTTCACATTTGTAGGTGGATCATCAGTGTTAGAGCTAAAATTAGGATGTTTAAAGTGATTTTCATGCTTCCAGGGGCCCAAAACACAAGATTTATGGAATGGTTAAAAGTGCATGAAAATGGCCAATTTACTCACTCTGAGTTCTCAAAAAGGGTTTCTTCACCCCGGGAAGTTAATTAAATACCATTTGGAGGCATTTAATGTTCGAGCAAAAACGGCTGATTTTCGACAAAAGAGATAACACCCCCCCATTACGTCATGCTTCAGAAATGTGGAAAATGGTCCGTTTTCAAATGTTTTATTTTTGAACGTCAGTTCACATTTGTAGGTGGATCATCAGTGTTAGAGCTAAAATTAGCATGTTTAAAGTGATTTTCATGCTTCCAGGGGCTCGGGAAGTGAAATAAATACCATTTGGAGGCATTTAATGTTCGAGCAAAAACGGCTGATTTTCGACAAAAGAGATAACACCCCCCCATTACGTCATGCTTCAGAAATGTGGAAAATGGTCCGTTTTCAAATGTTTTATTTTTGAACGTCAGTTCACATTTGTAGGTGGATCATCAGTGTTAGAGCTAAAATTAGCATGTTTAAAGTGGTTTTCATGCTTCCAGGGGCCCAAACTACAAGATTTATGGAATGGTTAAAAGTGCATGAAAATGGCCAATTTACTCACTCTGAGTTCTCAAAAAGGGTTTCTTCACCCCGGGAAGTTAATTAAATACCATTTGGAGGCATTTAATGTTCGAGCAAAAACGGCTGATTTTCGACAAAAGAGATAACACCCCCCCATTACGTCATGCTTCAGAAATGTGGAAAATGGTCCGTTTTCAAATGTTTTATTTTTGAACGTCAGTTCACATTTGTAGGTGGATCATCAGTGTTAGAGCTAAAATTAGCATGTTTAAAGTGATTTTCATGCTTCCAGGGGCTCGGGAAGTTAATTAAATACCATTTGGAGGCATTTAATGTTCGAGCAAAAACGGCTGATTTTCGACAAAAGAGATAACACCCCCCCATTACGTCATGCTTCAGAAATGTGGAAAATGGTCCGTTTTCAAATGTTTTATTTTTGAACGTCAGTTCACATTTGTAGGTGGATCATCAGTGTTAGAGCTAAAATTAGCATGTTTAAAGTGATTTTCATGCTTCCAGGGGCTCGGGAAGTGAAATAAATACCATTTGGAGGCATTTAATGTTCGAGCAAAAACGGCTGATTTTCGACAAAAGAGATAACACCCCCCCATTACGTCATGCTTCAGAAATGTGGAAAATGGTCCGTTTTCAAATGTTTTATTTTTGAACGTCAGTTCACATTTGTAGGTGGATCATCAGTGTTAGAGCTAAAATTAGCATGTTTAAAGTGATTTTCATGCTTCCAGGGGCTCGGGAAGTGAAATAAATACCATTTGGAGGCATTTAATGTTCGAGCAAAAACGGCTGATTTTCGCCAAAAGAGATAATACCCCCCCATTACGTCATGCTTCAGAAATGTGGAAAATGGTCCGTTTTCAAATGTTTTATTTTTGAACGTCAGTTCACATTTGTAGGTGGATCATCAGTGTTAGAGCTAAAATTAGCATGTTTAAAGTGATTTTCATGCTTCCAGGGGCTCGGGAAGTTAATTAAATACCATTTGGAGGCATTTAATGTTCGAGCAAAAACGGCTGATTTTCGACAAAAGAGATAACACCCCCCCATTACGTCATGCTTCAGAAATGTGGAAAATGGTCCGTTTTCAAATGTTTTATTTTTGAACGTCAGTTCACATTTGTAGGTGGATCATCAGTGTTAGAGCTAAAATTAGCATGTTTAAAGTGATTTTCTTGCTTCCAGGGGCTCGGGAAGTTAATTAAATACCATTTGGAGGCATTTAATGTTCGAGCAAAAACGGCTGATTTTCGACAAAAGAGATAACACCCCCCCATTATGTCATGCTTCAGAAATGTGGAAAATGGTCCGTTTTCAAATGTTTTATTTTTGAACGTCAGTTCACATTTGTAGGTGGATCATCAGTGTTAGAGCTAAAATTAGCATGTTTACAGTGATTTTCATGCTTCCAGGGGCTCGGGAAGTTAATTAAATACCATTTGGAGGCATTTAATGTTCGAGCAAAAACGGCTGATTTTCGACAAAAGAGATAACACCCCCCCATTACGTCATGCTTCAGAAATGTGGAAAATGGTCCGTTTTCAAATGTTTTATTTTTGAACGTCAGTTCACATTTGTAGGTGGATCATCAGTGTTAGAGCTAAAATTAGCATGTTTAAAGTGATTTTCATGCTTCCAGGGGCTCGGGAAGTGAAATAAATACCATTTGGAGGCATTTAATGTTCGAGCAAAAACGGCTGATTTTCGACAAAAGAGATAACACCCCCCCATTACGTCATGCTTCAGAAATGTGGAAAATGGTCCGTTTTCAAATGTTTTATTTTTGAACGTCAGTTCACATTTGTAGGTGGATCATCAGTGTTAGAGCTAAAATTAGCATGTTTAAAGTGATTTTCATGCTTCCAGGGGCCCAAAACACAAGATTAATGGAATGGTTAAAAGTGCATGAAAATGGCCAATTTACTCACTCTGAGTTCTCAAAAAGGGTTTCTTCACCCCGGGAAGTGAAATAAATACCATTTGGAGGCATTTAATGTTCGAGCAAAAACGGCTGATTTTCGACAAAAGAGATAACAGCCCCCCATTACGTCATGCTTCAGAAATGTGGAAAATGGTCCGTTTTCAAATGTTTTATTTTTGAACGTCAGTTCACATTTGTAGGTGGATCATCAGTGTTAGAGCTAAAATTAGCATGTTTAAAGTGATTTTCATGCTTCCAGGGGCTCGGGAAGTGAAATAAATACCATTTGGAGGCATTTAATGTTCGAGCAAAAACGGCTGATTTTCGACAAAAGAGATAACACCCCCCCATTACGTCATGCTTCAGAAATGTGGAAAATGGTCCGTTTTCAAATGTTTTATTTTTGAACGTCAGTTCACATTTGTAGGTGGATCATCAGTGTTAGAGCTAAAATTAGCATGTTTAAAGTGATTTTCATGCTTCCAGGGGCCCAAAACACAAGATTTATGGAATGGTTAAAAGTGCATGAAAATGGCCAATTTACTCACTCTGAGTTCTCAAAAAGGGTTTCTTCACCCCGGGAAGTTAATTAAATACCATTTGGAGGCATTTAATGTTCGAGCAAAAACGGCTGATTTTCGACAAAAGAGATAACACCCCCCCATTACGTCATGCTTCAGAAATGTGGAAAATGGTCCGTTTTCAAATGTTTTATTTTTGAACGTCAGTTCACATTTGTAGGTGGATCATCAGTGTTAGAGCTAAAATTAGCATGTTTAAAGTGATTTTCATGCTTCCAGGGGCTCGGGAAGTGAAATAAATACCATTTGGAGGCATTTAATGTTCGAGCAAAAACGGCTGATTTTCGACAAAAGAGATAACACCCCCCCATTACGTCATGCTTCAGAAATGTGGAAAATGGTCCGTTTTCAAATGTTTTATTTTTGAACGTCAGTTCACATTTGTAGGTGGATCATCAGTGTTAGAGCTAAAATTAGCATGTTTAAAGTGGTTTTCATGCTTCCAGGGGCCCAAACTACAAGATTTATGGAATGGTTAAAAGTGCATGAAAATGGCCAATTTACTCACTCTGAGTTCTCAAAAAGGGTTTCTTCACCCCGGGAAGTTAATTAAATACCATTTGGAGGCATTTAATGTTCGAGCAAAAACGGCTGATTTTCGACAAAAGAGATAACACCCCCCCATTACGTCATGCTTCAGAAATGTGGAAAATGGTCCGTTTTCAAATGTTTTATTTTTGAACGTCAGTTCACATTTGTAGGTGGATCATCAGTGTTAGAGCTAAAATTAGCATGTTTAAAGTGATTTTCATGCTTCCAGGGGCTCGGGAAGTTAATTAAATACCATTTGGAGGCATTTAATGTTCGAGCAAAAACGGCTGATTTTCGACAAAAGAGATAACACCCCCCCATTACGTCATGCTTCAGAAATGTGGAAAATGGTCCGTTTTCAAATGTTTTATTTTTGAACGTCAGTTCACATTTGTAGGTGGATCATCAGTGTTAGAGCTAAAATTAGCATGTTTAAAGTGATTTTCATGCTTCCAGGGGCTCGGGAAGTGAAATAAATACCATTTGGAGGCATTTAATGTTCGAGCAAAAACGGCTGATTTTCGACAAAAGAGATAACACCCCCCCATTACGTCATGCTTCAGAAATGTGGAAAATGGTCCGTTTTCAAATGTTTTATTTTTTAACGTCAGTTCACATTTGTAGGTGGATCATCAGTGTTAGAGCTAAAATTAGCATGTTTAAAGTGATTTTCATGCTTCCAGGGGCTCGGGAAGTGAAATAAATACCATTTGGAGGCATTTAATGTTCGAGCAAAAACGGCTGATTTTCGCCAAAAGAGATAATACCCCCCCATTACGTCATGCTTCAGAAATGTGGAAAATGGTCCGTTTTCAAATGTTTTATTTTTGAACGTCAGTTCACATTTGTAGGTGGATCATCAGTGTTAGAGCTAAAATTAGCATGTTTAAAGTGATTTTCATGCTTCCAGGGGCTCGGGAAGTTAATTAAATACCATTTGGAGGCATTTAATGTTCGAGCAAAAACGGCTGATTTTCGACAAAAGAGATAACACCCCCCCATTACGTCATGCTTCAGAAATGTGGAAAATGGTCCGTTTTCAAATGTTTTATTTTTGAACGTCAGTTCACATTTGTAGGTGGATCATCAGTGTTAGAGCTAAAATTAGCATGTTTAAAGTGATTTTCTTGCTTCCAGGGGCTCGGGAAGTTAATTAAATACCATTTGGAGGCATTTAATGTTCGAGCAAAAACGGCTGATTTTCGACAAAAGAGATAACACCCCCCCATTATGTCATGCTTCAGAAATGTGGAAAATGGTCCGTTTTCAAATGTTTTATTTTTGAACGTCAGTTCACATTTGTAGGTGGATCATCAGTGTTAGAGCTAAAATTAGCATGTTTACAGTGATTTTCATGCTTCCAGGGGCTCGGGAAGTTAATTAAATACCATTTGGAGGCATTTAATGTTCGAGCAAAAACGGCTGATTTTCGACAAAAGAGATAACACCCCCCCATTACGTCATGCTTCAGAAATGTGGAAAATGGTCCGTTTTCAAATGTTTTATTTTTGAACGTCAGTTCACATTTGTAGGTGGATCATCAGTGTTAGAGCTAAAATTAGCATGTTTAAAGTGATTTTCATGCTTCCAGGGGCCCAAAACACAAGATTAATGGAATGGTTAAAAGTGCATGAAAATGGCCAATTTACTCACTCTGAGTTCTCAAAAAGGGTTTCTTCACCCCGGGAAGTGAAATAAATACCATTTGGAGGCATTTAATGTTCGAGCAAAAACGGCTGATTTTCGACAAAAGAGATAACAGCCCCCCATTACGTCATGCTTCAGAAATGTGGAAAATGGTCCGTTTTCAAATGTTTTATTTTTGAACGTCAGTTCACATTTGTAGGTGGATCATGAGTGTTAGAGCTAAAATTAGCATGTTTAAAGTGATTTTCATGCTTCCAGGGGCTCGGGAAGTGAAATAAATACCATTTGGAGGCATTTAATGTTCGAGCAAAAACGGCTGATTTTCGACAAAAGAGATAACACCCCCCCATTACGTCATGCTTCAGAAATGTGGAAAATGGTCCGTTTTCAAATGTTTTATTTTTGAACGTCAGTTCACATTTGTAGGTGGATCATCAGTGTTAGAGCTAAAATTAGCATGTTTAAAGTGATTTTCATGCTTCCAGGGGCCCAAAACACAAGATTTATGGAATGGTTAAAAGTGCATGAAAATGGCCAATTTACTCACTCTGAGTTCTCAAAAAGGGTTTCTTCACCCGGGAAGTTAATTAAATACCATTTGGAGGCATTTAATGTTCGAGCAAAAACGGCTGATTTTCGACAAAAGAGATAACACCCCCCCATTACGTCATGCTTCAGAAATGTGGAAAATGGTCCGTTTTCAAATGTTTTATTTTTGAACGTCAGTTCACATTTGTAGGTGGATCATCAGTGTTAGAGCTAAAATTAGCATGTTTAAAGTGATTTTCATGCTTCCAGGGGCTCGGGAAGTTAATTAAATACCATTTGGAGGCATTTAATATTCGAGCAAAAACGGCTGATTTTCGACAAAAGAGATAACACCCCCCCATTACGTCATGCTTCAGAAATGTGGAAAATGGTCCGTTTTCAAATGTTTTATTTTTGAACGTCAGTTCACATTTGTAGGTGGATCATCAGTGTTAGAGCTAAAATTAGCATGTTTAAAGTGATTTTCATGCTTCCAGGGGCCCAAAACACAAGATTTATGGAATGGTTAAAAGTGCATGAACATGGCCAATTTACTCACTCTGAGTTCTCAAAAAGGGTTTCTTCACCCCAGGAAATTAATTAAATACCATTTGGAGGCATTTAATGTTCGAGCAAAAACGGCTGATTTTCGACAAAAGAGATAACACCCCCCCATTACGTCATGCTTCAGAAATGTGGAAAATGGTCCGTTTTCAAATGTTTTATTCTTGAACGTCAGTTCACATTTGTAGGTGGATCATCAGTGTTAGAGCTAAAATTAGCATGTTTAAAGTGATTTTCATGCTTCCAGGGGCCCAAAACACAAGATTTATGGCATGGTAAAAAGTGCATGAAAATGGCCAATTTACTCACTCTGAGTTCTCAAAAAGGGTTTCTTCACCCCGGGAAGTTAATTAAATACCATTTGGAGGCATTTAATGTTCGAGCAAAAACGGCTGATTTTCGACAAAAGAGATAACACCCCCCCATTACGTCATGCTTCAGAAATGTGGAAAATGGTCCGTTTTCAAATGTTTTATTTTTGAACGTCAGTTCACATTTGTAGGTGGATCATCAGTGTTAGAGCTAAAATTAGCATGTTTAAAGTGATTTTCATGCTTCCAGGGGCTCGGGAAGTTATTAAATACCATTTGGAGGCATTTAATTTTCGAGCAAAAACGGCTGATTTTCGACAAAAGAGATAACACCCCCCCATTACGTCATGCTTCAGAAATGTGGAAAATGGTCCGTTTTCAAATGTTTTATTTTTGAACGTCAGTTCACATTTGTAGGTGGATCATCAGTGTTAGAGCTAAAATTAGCATGTTTAAAGTGATTTTCATGCTTCCAGGGGCCCAAAACACAAGATTTATGGAATGGTTAAAAGTGCATGAAAATGGCCAATTTACTCACTCTGAGTTCTCAAAAAGGGTTTCTTCACCCCGGGAAGTTAATTAAATACCATTTGGAGGCATTTAATGTTCGAGCAAAAACGGCTGATTTTCGACAAAAGAGATAACACCCCCCCATTACGTCATGCTTCAGAAATGTGGAAAATGGTCCGTTTTCAAATGTTTTATTTTTGAACGTCAGTTCACATTTGTAGGTGGATCATCAGTGTTAGAGCTAAAATTAGCATGTTTAAAGTGATTTTCATGCTTCCAGGGGCTCGGGAAGTTAATTAAATACCATTTGAAGGCATTTAATGTTCGAGCAAAAACGGCTGATTTTCGACAAAAGAGATAACACCCCCCCATTACGTCATGCTTCAGAAATGTGGAAAATGGTCCGTTTTCAAATGTTTTATTTTTGAACGTCAGTTCACATTTGTAGGTGGATCATCAGTGTTAGAGCTAAAATTAGCATGTTTAAAGTGATTTTCATGCTTTCAGGGGCTCGGGAAGTGAAATAAATACCATTTGGAGGCATTTAATGTTCGAGCAAAAACGGCTGATTTTCGACAAAAGAGATAACACCCCCCCATTACGTCATGCTTCAGAAATGTGGAAAATGGTCCGTTTTCAAATGTTTTATTTTTGAACGTCAGTTCACATTTGTAGGTGGATCATCAGTGTTAGAGCTAAAATTAGCATGTTTAAAGTGATTTTCATGCTTCCAGGGGCTCGGGAAGTTAATTAAATACCATTTGGAGGCATTTAATGTTCGAGCAAAAACGGCTGATTTTCGACAAAAGAGATAACACCCCCCCATTACGTCATGCTTCAGAAATGTGGAAAATGGTCCGTTTTCAAATGTTTTATTTTTGAACGTCAGTTCACATTTGTAGGTGGATCATCAGTGTTAGAGCTAAAATTAGCATGTTTAAAGTGATTTTCATGCTTCCAGGGGCCCAAACTACAAGATTTATGGAATGGTTAAAAGTGCATGAAAATGGCCAATTTACTCACTCTGAGTTCTCAAAAAGGGTTTCTTCACCCCGGGAAGTTAATTAAATACCATTTGGAGGCATTTAATGTTCGAGCAAAAACGGCTGATTTTCGACAAAAGAGATAACACCCCCCCATTACGTCATGCTTCAGAAATGTGGAAAATGGTCCGTTTTCAAATGTTTTATTTTTGAACGTCAGTTCACATTTGTAGGTGGATCATCAGTGTTAGAGCTAAAATTAGCATGTTTAAAGTGATTTTCATGCTTCCAGGGGCTCGGGAAGTGAAATAAATACCATTTGGAGGCATTTAATGTTCGAGCAAAAACGGCTGATTTTCGACAAAAGAGATAACACCCCCCATTACGTCATGCTTCAGAAATGTGGAAAATGGTCCGTTTTCAAATGTTTTATTTTTGAACGTCAGTTCACATTTGTAGGTGGATCATCAGTGTTAGAGCTAAAATTAGCATGTTTAAAGTGATTTTCATGCTTCCAGGGGCTCGGGAAGTAAATTAAATACCATTTGGAGGCATTTAATGTTCGAGCAAAAACGGCTGATTTTCGACAAAAGAGATAACACCCCCCCATTACGTCATGCTTCAGAAATGTGGAAAATGGTCCGTTTTCAAATGTTTTATTTTTGAACGTCAGTTCACATTTGTAGGTGGATCATCAGTGTTAGAGCTAAAATTAGCATGTTTAAAGTGATTTTCATGCTTCCAGGGGCTCGGGAAGTGAAATAAATACCATTTGGAGGCATTTAATGTTCGAGCAAAAACGGCTGATTTTCGACAAAAGATATAACACCCCCCCATTACGTCATGCTTCAGAAATGTGGAAAATGGTCCGTTTTCAAATGTTTTATTTTTGAACGTCAGTTCACATTTGTAGGTGGATCATCAGTGTTAGAGCTAAAATTAGCATGTTTAAAGTGATTTTCATGCTTCCAGGGGCCCAAAACACAAGATTTATGGAATGGTTAAAAGTGCATGAAAATGGCCAATTTACTCACTCTGAGTTCTCAAAAAGGGTTTCTTCACCCCGGGAAGTTAATTAAATACCATTTGGAGGCATTTAATGTTCGAGCAAAAACGGCTGATTTTCGACAAAAGAGATAACACCCCCCCATTACGTCATGCTTCAAAAATGTGGAAAATGGTCCGTTTTCAAATGTTTTATTTTTGAACGTCAGTTCACATTTGTAGGTGGATCATCAGTGTTAGAGCTAAAATTAGCATGTTTAAAGTGATTTTCTTGCTTCCAGGGGCTCGGGAAGTTAATTAAATACCATTTGGAGACATTTAATGTTCGAGCAAAAACGGCTGATTTTCGACAAAAGAGATAACACCCCCCCATTACGTCATGCTTCAGAAATGTGGAAAATGGTCCGTTTTCAAATGTTTTATTTTTGAACGTCAGTTCACATTTGTAGGTGGATCATCAGTGTTAGAGCTAAAATTAGCATGTTTAAAGTGATTTTCATGCTTCCAGGGGCTCGGGAAGTGAAATAAATACCATTTGGAGGCATTTAATGTTCGAGCAAAAACGGCTGATTTTCGACAAAAGATATAACACCCCCCCATTACGTCATGCTTCAGAAATGTGGAAAATGGTCCGTTTTCAAATGTTTTATTTTTGAACGTCAGTTCACATTTGTAGGTGGATCATCAGTGTTAGAGCTAAAATTAGCATGTTTAAAGTGATTTTCATGCTTCCAGGGGCTCGGGAAGTGAAATAAATACCATTTGGAGGCATTTAATGTTCGAGCAAAAACGGCTGATTTTCGACAAAAGAGATAACACCCCCCCATTACGTCATGCTTCAGAAATGTGGAAAATGGTCCGTTTTCAAATGTTTTATTTTTGAACTTCAGTTCACATTTGTAGGTGGATCATCAGTGTTAGAGCTAAAATTAGCATGTTTAAAGTGATTTTCATGCTTCCAGGGGCTCGGGAAGTTAATTAAATACCATTTGGAGGCATTTAATGTTCGAGCAAAAACGGCTGATTTTCGACAAAAGAGATAACACCCCCCCCATTACGTCATGCTTTAGAAATGTGGAAAATGGTCCGTTTTCAAATGTTTTATTTTTGAACGTCAGTTCACATTTGTAGGTGGATCATCAGTGTTAGAGCTAAAATTAGCATGTTTAAAGTGATTTTCATGCTTCCAGGGGCTCGGGAAGTGAAATAAATACCATTTGGAGGCATTTAATGTTCGAGCAAAAACGGCTGATTTTCGACAAAAGAGATAACACCCCCCCATTACGTCATGCTTCAGAAATGTGGAAAATGGTCCGTTTTCAAATGTTTTATTTTTGAACGTCAGTTCACATTTGTAGGTGGATCATCAGTGTTAGAGCTAAAATTAGCATGTTTAAAGTGATTTTCATGCTTCCAGGGGCCCAAACTACAAGATTTATGGAATGGTTAAAAGTGCATGAAAATGGCCAATTTACTCACTCTGAGTTCTCAAAAAGGGTTTCTTCACCCCGGGAAGTTAATTAAATACCATTTGGAGGCATTTAATGTTCGAGCAAAAACGGCTGATTTTCGACAAAAGAGATAACACCCCCCCATTACGTCATGCTTCAGAAATGTGGAAAATGGTCCGTTTTCAAATGTTTTATTTTTGAACGTCAGTTCACATTTGTAGGTGGATCATCAGTGTTAGAGCTAAAATTAGCATGTTTAAAGTGATTTTCATGCTTCCAGGGGCTCGGGAAGTTAATTAAATACCATTTGGAGGCATTTAATGTTCGAGCAAAAACGGCTGATTTTCGACAAAAGAGATAACACCCCCCCATTACGTCATGCTTCAGAAATGTGGAAAATGGTCCGTTTTCAAATGTTTTATTTTTGAACGTCAGTTCACATTTGTAGGTGGATCATCAGTGTTAGAGCTAAAATTAGCATGTTTAAAGTGATTTTCATGCTTCCAGGGGCCCAAAACACAAGATTAATGGAATGGTTAAAAGTGCATGAAAATGGCCAATTTACTCACTCTAGTTCTCAAAAAGGGTTTCTTCACCCCGGGAAGTGAAATAAATACCATTTGGAGGCATTTAATGTTCAAGCAAAAACGGCTGATTTTCGACAAAAGAGATAACACCCCCCCATTACGTCATGCTTCAGAAATGTGGAAAATGGTCCGTTTTCAAATGTTTTATTTTTGAACGTCAGTTCACATTTGTAGGTGGATCATCAGTGTTAGAGCTAAAATTAGCATGTTTAAAGTGATTTTCATGCTTCCAGGGGCTCGGGAAGTGAAATAAATACCATTTGGAGGCATTTAATGTTCGAGCAAAAACGGCTGATTTTCGACAAAAGAGATAACACCCCCCATTACGTCATGCTTCAGAAATGTGGAAAATGGTCCGTTTTCAAATGTTTTATTTTTGAACGTCAGTTCACATTTGTAGGTGGATCATCAGTGTTAGAGCTAAAATTAGCATGTTTAAAGTGATTTTCATGCTTCCAGGGGCCCAAAACACAAGATTTATGGAATGGTTAAAAGTGCATGAAAATGGCCAATTTACTCACTCTGAGTTCTCAAAAAGGGTTTCTTCACCCCGGGAAGTTAATTAAATACCATTTGGAGGCATTTAATGTTTGAGCAAAAACGGCTGATTTTCGACAAAAGAGATAACACCCCCCCATTACGTCATGCTTCAGAAATGTGGAAAATGGTCCGTTTTCAAATGTTTTATTTTTGAACGTCAGTTCACATTTGTAGGTGGATCATCAGTGTTAGAGCTAAAATTAGCATGTTTAAAGTGATTTTCATGCTTCCAGGGGCTCGGGAAGTTAATTAAATACCATTTGGAGGCATTTAATGTTCGAGCAAAAACGGCTGATTTTCGACAAAAGAGATAACACCCCCCCATTACGTCATGCTTCAGAAATGTGGAAAATGGTCCGTTTTCAAATGTTTTATTTTTGAACGTCAGTTCACATTTGTAGGTGGATCATCAGTGTTAGAGCTAAAATTAGCATGTTTAAAGTGATTTTCATGCTTCCAGGGCCCCAAAACACAAGATTTATGGAATGGTTAAAAGTGCATGAAAATGGCCAATTTACTCACTCTGAGTTCTCAAAAAGGGTTTCTTCACCCCGGGAAGTTAATTAAATACCATTTGGAGGCATTTAATGTTCGAGCAAAAACGGCTGATTTTCGACAAAAGAGATAACACACCCCCATTACGTCATGCTTCAGAAATGTGGAAAATGGTCCGTTTTCAAATGTTTTATTTTTGAACGTCAGTTCACATTTGTAGGTGGATCATCAGTGTTAGAGCTAAAATTAGCATGTTTAAAGTGATTTTCATGCTTCCAGGGGCTCGGGAAGTTAAATAAATACCATTTGGAGGCATTTAATGTTCGAGCAAAAACGGCTGATTTTCGACAAAAGAGATAACACCCCCCCATTACGTCATGCTTCAGAAATGTGGAAAATGGTCCGTTTTCAAATGTTTTATTTTTGAACGTCAGTTCACATTTGTAGGTGGATCATCAGTGTTAGAGCTAAAATTAGCATGTTTAAAGTGATTTTTATGCTTCCAGGGGCTCGGGAAGTTAATTAAATACCATTTGGAGGCATTTAATGTTCGAGCAAAAACGGCTGATTTTCGACAAAAGAGATAACACCCCCTCATTACGTCATGCTTCAGAAATGTGGAAAATGGTCCGTTTTCAAATGTTTTATTTTTGAACGTCAGTTCACATTTGTAGGTGGATCATCAGTGTTAGAGCTAAAATTAGCATGTTTAAAGTGATTTTCATGCTTCCAGGGGCCCAAAACACAAGATTAATGGAATGGTTAAAAGTGCATGAAAATGGCCAATTTACTCACTCTGAGTTCTCAAAAAGGGTTTCTTCACCCCGGGAAGTTAATTAAATACCATTTGGAGGCATTTAATGTTCGAGCAAAAACGGCTGATTTTCGACAAAAGAGATAACACCCCCCCATTACGTCATGCTTCAGAAATGTGGAAAATGGTCCGTTTTCAAATGTTTTATTTTTGAACGTCAGTTCACATTTGTAGGTGAATCATCAGTGTTAGAGCTAAAATTAGCATGTTTAAAGTGATTTTCATGCTTCCAGGGGCTCGGGAAGTTAATTAAATACCATTTGGAGGCATTTAATGTTCGAGCAAAAACGGCTGATTTTCGACAAAAGAGATAACACCCCCCCATTACGTCATGCTTCAGAAATGTGGAAAATGGTCCGTTTTCAAATGTTTTATTTTTGAACGTCAGTTCACATTTGTAGGTGGATCATCAGTGTTAGAGCTAAAATTAGCATGTTTAAAGTGATTTTCATGCTTCCAGGGGCCCAAAACACAAGATTTATGGAATGGTTAAAAGTGCATGAAAATGGCCAATTTACTCACTCTGAGTTCTCAAAAAGGGTTTTCTTCACCCCGGGAAGTTAATTAAATACCATTTGGAGGCATTTAATGTTCGAGCAAAAACGGCTGATTTTCGACAAAAGAGATAACACCCCCCCATTACGTCATGCTTCAGAAATGTGGAAAATGGTCCGTTTTCAAATGTTTTATTTTTGAACGTCAGTTCACATTTGTAGGTGGATCATCAGTGTTAGAGCTAAAATTAGCATGTTTAAAGTGATTTTCATGCTTCCAGGGGCTCGGGAAGTTAATTAAATACATTTGGAGGCATTTAATGTTCGAGCAAAAACGGCTGATTTTCGACAAAAGAGATAACACCCCCCCATTACGTCATGCTTCAGAAATGTGGAAAATGGTCCCGTTTTCAAATGTTTTATTTTTGAACGTCAGTTCACATTTGTAGGTGGATCATCAGTGTTAGAGCTAAAATTAGCATGTTTAAAGTGATTTTCATGCTTCCAGGGGCTCGGGAAGTTAATTAAATACCATTTGGAGGCATTTAATGTTCGAGCAAAAACGGCTGATTTTCGACAAAAGAGATAACACCCCCCCCCCATTACGTCATGCTTCAGAAATGTGGAAAATGGTCCGTTTTCAAATGTTTTATTTTTGAACGTCAGTTCACATTTGTAGGTGGATCATCAGTGTTAGAGCTAAAATTAGCATGTTTAAAGTGATTTTCATGCTTCCAGGTGCTCGGGAAGTTAATTAAATACCATTTGGAGGCATTTAATGTTCGAGCAAAAACGGCTGATTTTCGACAAAAGAGATAACACCCCCCCCATTACGTCATGCTTCAGAAATGTGGAAAGTGGTCCGTTTTCAAATGTTTTATTTTTGAACGTCAGTTCACATTTGTAGGTGGATCATCAGTGTTAGAGCTAAAATTAGCATGTTTAAAGTGATTTTCATGCTTCCAGGGGCTCGGGAAGTGAAATAAATACCATTTGGAGGCATTTAATGTTCGAGCAAAAACGGCTGATTTTCGACAAAAGAGATAACACCCCCCCATTACGTCATGCTTCAGAAATGTGGAAAATGGTCAGTTTTCAAATGTTTTATTTTTGAACGTCAGTTCACATTTGTAGGTGGATCATCAGTGTTAGAGCTAAAATTAGCATGTTTAAAGTGATTTTCATGCTTCCAGGGGCCCAAAACACAAGATTAATGGAATGGTTAAAAAGTGCATGAAAATGGCCAATTTACTCACTCTGAGTTCTCAAAAAGGGTTTCTTCACCCCGGGAAGTTAATTAAATACCATTTGGAGGCATTTAATGTTCGAGCAAAAACGGCTGATTTTCGACAAAAGAGATAACACCCCCCATTACGTCATGCTTCAGAAATGTGGAAAATGGTCCGTTTTCAAATGTTTTATTTTTGAACGTCAGTTCACATTTGTAGGTGAATCATCAGTGTTAGAGCTAAAATTAGCATGTTTAAAGTGATTTTCATGCTTCCAGGGGCTCGGGAAGTTAATTAAATACCATTTGGAGGCATTTAATGTTCGAGCAAAAAACGGCTGATTTTCGACAAAAGAGATAACACCCCCCCATTACGTCATGCTTCAGAAATGTGGAAAATGGTCCGTTTTCAAATGTTTTATTTTTTGAACGTCAGTTCACATTTGTAGGTGGATCATCAGTGTTAGAGCTAAAATTAGCATGTTTAAAGTGATTTTCATGCTTCCAGGGGCCCAAAACACAAGATTTATGGAATGGTTAAAAGTGCATGAAAATGGCCAATTTACTCACTCTGAGTTCTCAAAAAGGGTTTCTTCACCCCGGGAAGTTAATTAAATACCATTTGGAGGCATTTAATGTTCGAGCAAAAACGGCTGATTTTCGACAAAAGAGATAACACCCCCCCATTACGTCATGCTTCAGAAATGTGGAAAATGGTCCGTTTTCAAATGTTTTATTTTTGAATGTCAGTTCACATTTGTAGGTGGATCATCAGTGTTAGAGCTAAAATTAGCATGTTTAAAGTGATTTTCATGCTTCCAGGGGCTCGGGAAGTTAATTAAATACCATTTGGAGGCATTTAATGTTCGAGCAAAAACGGCTGATTTTCGACAAAAGAGATAACACCCCCCATTACGTCATGCTTCAGAAATGTGGAAAATGGTCCGTTTTCAAATGTTTTATTTTTGAACGTCAGTTCACATTTGTAGGTGGATCATCAGTGTTAGAGCTAAAATTAGCATGTTTAAAGTGATTTTCATGCTTCCAGGGGCTCGGGAAGTTAATTAAATACCATTTGGAGGCATTTAATGTTCGAGCAAAAACGGCTGATTTTCGACAAAAGAGATAACACCCCCCCCCATTACGTCATGCTTCAGAAATGTGGAAAATGGTCCGTTTTCAAATGTTTTATTTTTGAACGTCAGTTCACATTTGTAGGTGGATCATCAGTGTTAGAGCTAAAATTAGCATGTTTAAAGTGATTTTCATGCTTCCAGGGGCTCGGGAAGTGAAATAAATACCATTTGGAGGCATTTAATGTTCGAGCAAAAACGGCTGATTTTCGACAAAAGAGATAACACCCCCCCATTACGTCATGCTTCAGAAATGTGGAAAATGGTCCGTTTTCAAATGTTTTATTTTTGAACGTCAGTTCACATTTGTAGGTGGATCATCAGTGTTAGAGCTAAAATTAGCATGTTTAAAGTGAATTTCATGCTTCCAGGGGCCGGGAAGTTAATTAAATACCATTTGGAGGCATTTAATGTTCTGAGCAAAAAACGGCTGATTTTCACAAAAGAGATAACTCCCCCGGCATTACGTCATGCTTCAGAAATGTGGAAAATGGTCCGTTTTCAAATGTTTTATTTTTGAACGTCAGTTCACATTTGTAGGTGGATCATCAGTGTTAGAGCTAAAATTAGCATGTTTAAAGTGAATTTCATGCTTCCAGGGGCCCAAACACAAGATTTATGGAATGGTTAAAAGTGCATGAAAATGGCCAATTTACTCACTCTGAGTTCTCAAAAAGGGTTTCTTCACCCCGGAAAGTTAATT